>NC_057889.1:14544411-14851994 GCF_019740435.1 Gambusia affinis | reverse complement strand
AGAAACATTAAGGCTAAAATTGGAGGGGGGGAATCAGTCGGTCTTTCTTAGATTCAGATTTAGTGTTTGTTACTGGCAAAGTTCGCAGAAAGGATTCACCCACTTATTTTTTTTTTCTCCCATAAACATGCACGTAAACAGCATGTTTTCCATAAAGCAAATAGTGTGAAATACTATCTCCCTCTGGGTGGTAATCTCTCTGCTGTCTGATCAGTTCAGAGATATGTGGAGATGTGTGTTTCAGGTTTAATATTGAAAAAGTCTGAAGTACAGATTAGATCCTAGTTAGCTTCTTCTTCTTCTTTTTTTTTTTTTTTTGCTGACCGACACGATAAAGGCTGAGATACAGATGGTATCTTCTAACGGACCCATTTATCTTTGCGTTGACGTCTGTTTAAAGTCTTAAGTCACGACAGTCGCTCTGGCGTTTCTGAACTCGGACGCCACACAAACGTTAAAACGCTTCTGATCATAATGAGGTTGGTGGTAATTAATATTCTTGCATTTAAAGAACCCAAAATCTGCAACTAAACCCATCTGTAGGACTGATTCTGAACATTTATTCAGGCTTAGCTTTCGCAACCCTCCTGCTGGTCCTCTAGGCTCGTGGTCGGGATGCATCCACATTACCCGATTTTGTTTTCCCAAGCCAAATTAAAAATCCTTTGATGTTAATCAAAGCCTGGCCTCAGTGCCACATTGTAAACTGCAGATGATCAAGGTGCAAATATCCCCTCCGCTGTTGTTGAAGCTCTATTTGATCAGTGCTGCTGAAAATGCAGCCGAGCTGCCAAATCAGCATAGAAATGTTCTCTTATTCCTGCCAGCCCCTCTTTTTTTCTGACCCCCTCCCCCCTTAAAGACGAGGGCTTTTTGAAGTCCTCTAGTGGCTTTTATCATCAAAGTGTGGACTGACACGACAAACTCCTTCATGGTGATAAAGTGTGTATTCTCATGTTAACGCTGTCCAAGTGGTTTTCACTAGGGGGGTCTTGGACATGTTTGAGACCCTAAAAAGACCTTAAAATGTTTATGATTGCGGTTCTTAAACACATTAGGAATTTGTTGTTTAGGGGTGAATTTTTTTCAATTGTTTTTGATATGTATGGGGCGATTATCGGTCTGCAGGGTTTAAAAAGTTGCAGTTTAACAGACAAAAATTTTCAAAAACAAAAATCAAATCACTGAGAAAGTCCAAAGTGACCAGAGTTTTCTCTGTTTGGAGCTCTGATGACCCTAAACCAAGGTTTTGCAAGCTCTGTGGAGCTTCCCCAATAGCTTTTAATAACTTCAGCTAAAAATTAAACGGAACCAGTTACTGTTTTTAAAATGGATTTAATGTCAAATGCAGGTTTAAACCGTTGTTAATTTTTTTTTCTTCCAGATTTGTACATTGAATTTCCACAAAAAATGACACCAATTCATTTTTCGACCTGCTTTCCTTGCCATTAGGTTGTAACCTGTGATTCTTTTTATTTTTAATATCTGTCCTCTTTTATTATTCTCTTTTTTTTAAAAGCCTAAAAACAGAAATAAAATGCTGTCCCGAGAGCACAATGGCTCTTTATGTTTTAAGGTAGCAGTTTCCTACCCTAAGCTAAACACCCAAAGCGTCTTTTAAATGGTTTCCATCAGCGCATATTTAATGTTGACAGTCAGTCATCAGATCTTCTCAGGATGATCACAGCTGATCTCTGTCTTGTCTGATTGAGCTTAACAAAGAATTGGGAGAAGTTTCATTGAAGGGTGGTGGAGGCACAACCTAGAGATTTCTAAGAGAACGACAGCAGCTGTAGATGGTTGCAAAGTATTCACCAAATGCCGCACTTTACAGACTTTTAATTTGCTCAAAAAAAGTCTGCCGTGTTTACGAGACGTCAGCTGAAGTAAGAGTGAAGCTTGAATTGAGAAAAGGTCAACGTGCGAGCGCAGCATTGATTTCTGCTAGGCTGACGGATGCAGTCGGTCAGGTTCGGCCTTTTGATGCGATAATGCTTTTTAGCAGATAACTGTGTGAGAAGTGAAGTCCAAATGTTGAAGTTTTTTCCTCTTTGTTATCCCGCCTCCCTCAGTTTGCTGTGAACATGTTTAGGACGTTGCCTCCTTCATCGAACCCCACCGGTGCAGAGTTTGACCCTGAGGAGGATGAGCCCACGCTAGAGGCGGCATGGCCACATCTACAGGTAACACACGATCGCTAAACGCAGCCGGAGTAAGCGTTCACATCCACTGGAAACCAATAAGTCAACTGATTGCTCTCTTCCCACAGCTGGTGTATGAATTTTTCCTCCGGTTTCTAGAGTCAACAGACTTCCAACCTAACGTTGCCAAAAAGTATATTGACCAGAAGTTTGTAATGCAGGTGAGAACCTTAGCTTATCGTTGTTAAAGTGTCGAGAGGGAGTGTAAATGTTTTTTATTATGCTTGGTGTCTGGTAATTTCTAGTAATATTTGTATATTTCTTTTGGTTTCAGCTCTTAGAACTGTTTGACAGTGAAGATCCCAGAGAAAGAGATTTTTTAAAAACCACTTTGCATCGCATCTACGGCAAGTTCCTGGGTCTGCGAGCGTACATTAGGAAACAGATAAATAACATATTTTATACGTGAGTGTGCTTTAGTTATTAATCTTGATCGTAAGCGGTTATTGTCAGAGATTGAGTCAAAACATGCGTTCTTCCCTAGGTTCATTTATGAAACGGAGCGCCATAATGGCATAGCGGAACTACTGGAAATACTCGGCAGGTAAGTTATTGGTTTTTGACAAAGGAGTTGGAGAAAACATTTACTTTTCTAATTTTACGTTAAAGGGAATGAAACAAATTAAGCATGGAGTCATGAGGAGTCCTTGTACTTTGATAAAGATGTCCGTTTCTGAAAAATAAAGGTCTTTTTTTTTTTTTTTATACTGATATATATTTTTAATGGAATCCTCTATCTGTGACTTTTTATACCACAAGATAGTCCAACTGTGCCTACAAATAGATAGTCATTTAAAAATAAAAACAAACATCACTGACACTCTTGACCACATATCGCAGATCAGAGACTGTGATTTACCTTGTGTTTTGTGTGGGATAATTCAGAGGGCATACGAGAAGTCTTATGTGTCACACATTTTTAAATTGAGCTGATGTAAGCTGGTATGGATGCCAAACAAAAGATGTGAAATTGCCCTTTATCAGATGAAAAGCCAACATCAGCATTGTACTGTTGCAGGAACAAACAGGCCGTAACTAGATAGTCTTTTTTTATTCTCAAATATCCAAATGTGGAAGAAGAACTGAGTTATGAAATGTTTTTTTTTTATATATATATAACTTTTATTATTATTATTATTAATATTATTATTATTATTTAAGAAGCGGAATCAAATTTTGTTTCTTTTTAATCTGAACTGTTGATATAATTTCATTTGTAGAGCGTGTTTCTCACCGACCACTTTTCCCTCGTTCGCAGCATAATTAATGGATTCGCTTTGCCTCTGAAAGAAGAGCACAAAATTTTTCTACTGAAAGTCCTTCTGCCTTTACACAAAGTCAAATCTCTGAGCGTTTATCACCCACAAGTAAGTACCCTCAGTGCTACACCTTTCCCCGTTTCCTGCTAGCTACACTGATGGCTGACTGGAGACTGTGTCTGTGTTTCACAGCTGGCCTACTGTGTGGTCCAGTTCTTGGAGAAGGACAGCACCCTCACAGAGCCGGTAAGGTCGAACTCGTTAATGCTGTTGGGTCGTTTATATCGATAATTGAATTAGCCGTGCGGACGTCCCGTTTGTTTAGGGTCATTAAAAAAGAACCGCCACAGCAATCGTCATCTGAAATGTGTTTTAAATCTTGTCAGTGAAGATGGTTTGTATTTAGTCGCATCTAGCGTTTAATTCTGAGACATCCTTCTTCCACCACGTTTCAATAGTTGTTGTTTTAACTATTAATATTTAAGATTTTTATTAATTATTCTTCCCCTATTTCTGTATACTGTTTAGGTATTAAAAATTAAAATGATATGTAATGTTACTGTAAATAAATGGTGTAAACAGAGCTCTTAAAGTAGACGATTTTGAACAGAAATTTCTCCGATTATTCTTCTCTAGTCCTTCATTTTGTAACGTCGTCGTATCGGCCACCATCAACGATGTGGCAAAAATCCGTCTACCGCTTTGTCAGATGGATGTTTTTAGTATAGTTTAATCTGCTGCTACATGCAGAAGCAGCATTGTGCTGTGTGGCTGGATCATTAAAGATTACTGCCTCACAAAACTCAATAGAAAGCTAATGTGTTGCTTCGCTGCCTCTGCATCGGGTCGTTTGTTTACTTTTTCAACACGTGCCGCTTTGTGTTTCCTCCCCTCGTGCTCTCGCTGTGTGGGTAAAACTCTGCGGCAGTTTTTCCTCTAAGAAACAGTGACTCAACACTGTTTTCATTATGAAAAAAAAACACTCTTATTGGACATTTTATGGGATTCTATGCTTTGTTGAAGGTCTGTCTGTGATTGTGCAGCCCAACCTTTTAATCTTGTGAAAGAATATTGGGAGGCTGCTCTTGTTTCTTTTATTACAATACAAGGTTGTAGCTGAAAAAGCTCGTGTAGCAACAGATTCACATGGTTATCCTGCACACGGTGTACGGTGCTAGGAAGTTTAAATAAATAAATAAATACAATCCCTCAATTGTTGAATATCAAATTTGTATTTGAGCTTGAGGCTGAAATAGTGCAGATGCTGTCAAACAATTTGATTTTCATTCTTCTACATTGGTCAATATCATAAATGGAAAAAAAAAAAAATATATATATATATATAATAAAGATGCTGAAAGAGCAGCACACTCGGAGCAGTAATTAAGCCAAAACATTTAAAAAAAATACGTACATTTTGCACAAAATGATAATAAACGTAATCTGTTCCAATTTCTCTATTCCTATAATCAATAGCGTAATAAATTACTAAATTAATTTTTGGTCGCAGCTCTAGACCCTAGATCCTCTCAAAGTAGAAGTGGGCAACATGAAGATAATACTGTAGTCTGTTTTGGAGGAGTAGAGTTCACCGTATTGTCTCTAAAACATCATCTTTGTTCTGCTGCTTTATGCTCCAGATACTCTTGTTGTTTTTTTTTTCCTCAAAGAGCCATGTTAAGGTTTATGGAAAGCACTGTTGCAAAGTCCTGGATGTGATGTTGTAAATATATTGCCCTCGTTAACAGTGCTCTTCTAACTTCCTGTGAACCGGCTTGTGTGTGTGTGTGTGTGTGTGTCCATGCAGACTGTCATGGCTTTGTTAAAATATTGGCCAAAGACCCACAGTCCAAAGGAGGTGATGTTCCTCAACGAGCTGGAGGAGATCCTGGACGTCATCGAGCCCTCGGAGTTCGTCAAAGTCATGGAGCCTCTTTTCAGACAGCTCGCCAAGTGTGTGTCGAGTCCACACTTTCAGGTCCGGGTCTCCTCTCGGCTCGCTTGCTGTCTCAATTAGCCGCCTCTAGTTACTTTGTTTTCGTCCTTTTATTTGCTCGCGTGACGTAACTGTGGAACGAACTGCATTGCTAGGTGGCCGAGCGCGCGCTGTACTACTGGAACAACGAGTACATCATGAGCCTGATCAGCGACAACGCCGCCAAGATCCTTCCCATCATGTTTCCAGCCCTTTACCGCAACTCCAAGACCCACTGGAACAAGTGAGTCCGGGCTCGGTGTTTTCTCTGCGGCGTATGTGGGAGTGTTGTAGTCGCTTAATTGTTGTGGGCTAAACGAGTGAGCCACAGGAATGTTTGTGTGCCCGCAGGACAATCCACGGTTTGATCTACAACGCTCTGAAACTCTTTATGGAGATGAATCAGAAGCTGTTTGACGACTGCACCCAGCAGTTCAAAGCGGAGAAAAGCAAGTAAGTCAATTGTGAATCGCACAGATATTTCCAGGATGGCTGCATTAAATTTGACCTCGTTACAAAGATGCATAAGCCACTGAAAACGGAATCCGACGTGGAAAACATGACTAGCTTATTTGGAGAAATAAGCTCATAAACCGCTTTATTGTCTTAGAGAGAAAAGCAAATGGAAGGAGAGGGAAGACGCGTGGCTGAAGATAGAGAATCTCGCAAAGTCGAACCCACAGGTGAGTTGAACACACAGCAGCAGTTTCATGCACGTCTGATCGAAGCAAGCCGTTCTCGTTTTTGCTCTGATTCGACCGGAGCAACGGATCCTTCAGCTGAAGCAGTCTCAAATTTGTCTTCAAGGAGGGACTAGGCGCAATCTCAGTCTTCTTGTGGCGCAAAAGCATTCATGACAATGCAGGTTTCAGTCGAGTTTACACGAGTGACTCTTATTATTCGTCTTTTGTGCCTGTGTGCAGTTTGTGGTGTACATTGACCCTCCAGGATCAGGCGGTCCGATGGACATGGAGACAGATGTGCCGCTGATAGAAGATGTCAGTGTGTTAAAGCAAACAGTAGAGGAGGGAGCCACACAGGTCAGTGTGGAGTGTAGCAGCGCAGACGCTCATTCGGTTTTCAACGTGCTAAAAGAGAGACCGATTCGCTTCCAAGTCTATGTAAAAAGTGACCAAAAAAAAAGATCTGATACTCTTGAGTTTACTAGTTAGTGTTCAGTTTGGCTTTTTACGTTGGAGGTGAGTAGTTGGAGTTCAGTGGCAGCATTGACATTGTGATTCTAATGATTTCTGTTCAGGGTTTAGTGAGGCATGAAGTTATATTTTACGTCTGACTTGCAGAAATCTTGCAAAAGTATTCACACCCCTGGGGATATTTCACTTTTGCCATAAACAACTTCTGTGTATTTCATTGAGATTTTGTGTAATTGAGTTGGGGAATAATAATTTATTTTTTTTTCTTAAATAAAAATCTAAAATGGTGTGAAATATATTCAGGTGCCTTTAACTCTGAAGCCCTTACATAAACTCCAGTGCAACTAATTGCCCTCTGAAATTACTCAATTAGTCGACAGTCTTCATGTTTGCAACCTAACTCAGTAATAACAGCGTGCAAACCTCAACAATTTGTCTGAAATATTTATCTGCAAACAGTTTCATGAATATTAAGGAATACAATAGAACGGTCAGGGGGGAAATCTGGAGAAGATTAAAACAAATTTTAGTCATTATATCAATTTATCCCAAACTTTGAAAGCCTTTTGGAGCAGCTTCTAGCGTGTTTGAAAATAAATATCCACCAATAGCTTGTCATCCAATCTGACTGAGCTAGAACTATTTTATTAAACAAGAATGTGACTCAAAAATCACTACGCTTAGTTGGTGTTTCACGTAAAATCCCAATAAAATACACAGATTAAAACCTGAAGGTGTGTGTAGTCAGGCCAGTCGCTGTGTCAAGATGCATTAGATAAAAAACAAAAAGTTTGCATACTACTTTGAATTTGCAGACCTGCGTTCCTCCACGTTGCGAAGCGCTCTCTGCTCCGCACGTCCAATATTGCTGTCGGTGTGAGTCATTTGCACAGCTGCTGATTCGGCTGCATCGCGCTGGAAAGACGCGCCGAAACGTCACAGTGATGGATGTCAGCGTGTTGGACAGCAGACGACCGTCGGCGCAGAAGCTTAATGACCGCGCAGCAGAGCTCTGCGTGGCGTCGGCGCCGATGTTTTGACTGATGCTCGTCTCTTGTGCACAGATCCAAAAAGATCAACGCAGAGAACGGCCTTTGGTGAGGAGGAAATCGGAGCTTCCGAAAGACATCTCCACCGTCACGGCGTTGGAGTTGCACCGAAGAGCCGAGGAAATGTTGACGACGCACGATGCCCACTAAGAGACAGAGACCAACCTTTAAAATGAATCCGAAAAAGAAAAAGAAAGAAAGGGGGGAAAAAAAAATAAATATAGCGGCGGCATCCACAGAGGAACCACAGGCCCACGGAGGGCCAGCACAACAACAGAACTCTGGTATCTAAGCGCAGCACAGTGCAGACAGAACAGGCCGAGAAAACTCCTGACACTGAAAATGTCTGACGCTACCCGTTTAAGTAAGCTTTGAAAGGACAAGCGGTGGTTGTCCTCCCTCACTTCCCAAAACCCGCCCTTCCCCTGCTGGGATGCAGAGACCAGTCCTGATCTCTTCGTCTCTTCCCCCCAAACGAGCGTTTTTTTTTTTTTCCCCTCCTCCCTACTTTCTCTGTCTCCTCGGCTTGTGTTTTTGAGGTACTGTGCTGCCCTCTTCTGGTCATTCTTCTCAGGTGTTCTGTTCAGTGTGTGAGCTGTCTGATCTTCTTGCCTCTTATCAATAGATGTCAGGTGCTTGTTAAAATAGTACGAGCCCTTAGCTATATTAGGTCAAAGATTTAAAACAAACAAACAAAAAAAAACAAAAACATAATTTGGTGAACCGAGTCAGCTGTTTATACATATATACATATATATTTAATATTAGCTATTTTTCTCATAACATTTGAACAAAACAGCTGTATATTTTTCCGTACGTAGTATATGAGGAGCTTGTCTCATTAAAAAAAAAAATAATAAAGAGGAGACGCTTCTTTTAATGTGTAACCATTTTGTTGGTTGCTCTGATGCTGTTCATTCTCTCGACTAAAACAGACAAACCATCGGGGTTCAATCAGTTGGATTCATCCACATCTCTGTGAAGAAGTCTATTTTGGTGCCAACTGTTTTCATTTTTCCATTTCACTGAAAAACTTTAGGTCAGTAGGCAATAAGTTAGCAGAGCCAAACCTGGTCTGCAGCTTCACTTAACTCATAAGATGGACTTTATTTTAACTCGTCCATTCAGAACAAATCCTCAACCCGAGGCTTTTATGAGAACTCGAAGAGAGGTGAGGGTTTGATGTATGTAATCAAGCAGAAATTGGGTGGATCTTTTTTTTTTGGCGAGGCAACTCTTGCTAGAAGCCGAAGAGGTGCGTTTAGTTTTCCAAGCCTTTTCTTTCACAGTGCCTTTTTTTTTTTTCATCAAAGGGGACATTTGCAGATTGAAGGATTAACAATATGTAACGTGAAACGCCAGCTCATTGGAGAAATTTGTACAATTAGTACAAGAAAAACAAAACAAAAAAAATGAAAAAAAAAATCTGACGTGTTCCAAGCAGGGCGCGTCACGCTGCTTGGCCTCCCGCACACCTTGCCTTGTCGTAGCCGAGAGCGGAGGCGGTGCGGTCCCCCCTCACCCCCACCCCCACCAAGCAAGCCACTTCAGCAAATTAAGCACTTCCTGGTAAAACTTGAAAGAAAAAGGAAACACCGCATGTAACAAAAAAAAAAAAGGAAAAACAATAAATAAATGACTGAAAAAGTAGTGCAGAGTTTAAATCCACGATGCTGTCTGTGTTAGCGTGAAGGGGTCGCCTGCGCCCCTCCCCCACCCCGCGGTGCTTGTCATAAAGAGCTCGCCTCCCATCTCGACCGTCCCATTCCGCCTTTATGTTCTGCTTTCACCCTGTCCGCTCAGACCTGCGCTCTCCCCTTTTCCCTCGGCGATAAATAAAAAGATAAAACGAAATTGGAAGATCTGCTTCTGGATGCTCTCGAGTTCATTTTGTTGTGGTTTTTACTCCTCCTCCGCCTGCAGAACCTTGTCGTCAGTGTTTCAACCGAATGTGCAAATTGTAAATTATATTGAAAGTCACTGTTCTGTTCTCTCCATGTTCGTCCTGAAGAACAATGGTCACCAAAAGGTGCGCGCCAACGCCTCTCCTGCACCTTTTGCTCTAGACTCTCGTGTGGAATGGAACGGGCGCGGGAAGATTGGACTCGTCGCGCCGATCCCTGTTGGTGTCTCTTGTTCTTAAAATGGCTTTAATACTGGCTTCTTTGGAGCTCTTTTCATTTTACATAAGCTTTGTTCTTTTTTTTTCTCTTTGAATTTTTTTTTTTTATTGCAAGTGTCCTTTAGTATTTGTCATACTAAATGGCTGGCTTCATTGTACATATAATGTACTTTTATGTTATATCTATTATTAAATGGTAGATTTCATATTTTGTACAAACTATCCTGTGTATAGAACTCAGATATTCTTAGCAACTGCAAACGGTTGGTATGTGGCACAAAGTTCAACACTTTTAAAACTATTGACAGGAAAATGACTAGGATTTGGATTTTATTTTTCAATCTTTGTAAACCAACATCTCTTCCGTTTTGATTCTTCCACATCCAGCCATGGTTTTTATTTTCTCCTTGCATAAATGAGGTTTTTGTGCTTGCTTTTATCCAAAACCATCCAGTGGTGTACATCTATCTATATAAAACAAATAAAGAGAACATGTGAGTTTTATATTTTCATCCTAAAAACGCTGCTGTGACTCAGTTTCTTTTTTTTTCTCTTCAATGTGCGCTGAAAGATTAGTCATCATTTATTCTCAGGTCTTACTTTATTTTTTTTATTTTATGCCCTGTCCAGTTATATAAAAGTCGCATACATCAGTCTACTCATCCTTCCGTTTGATACAAATACCTGTCATTCATCTGTTTTCCCATCCTTCTATCGTTCGTTCCCCCACCTGTCCAAATATCATTCATTCGTCGTTTCCATTTCTCCGTCCGACCGCCTCTCCACTTTTCCATCGTCCATCTCTGTCCATTCAGCAGTCCTTCAGCCATTCTTCCAACCATCAAATCATCTGTTGCACACCCATCAATCATCTACTACTCTATTTGTCCATTATCCATCCCTCCGTTCTTATCCAGGTGTCATCAAACCATTAATCTGTCCATTGTCACTTCAACCTAAAAACAAACAAAAAAAAAAAACGACAGAACTTCGGGAACTCTACAAGGAAAGTTATGAATTTTGACATTAAAAGTGAAAATATTTAGTCGACTCACTACAACAAATCTCATTAGAGCTGAATCTTAAGAAATATTTGGTGTTTTAATCATCTCTCCATCTGAGTTTGACGAAGCAGGAAGTGATGCTTTAAACTAACCAATTATAAGAAAGAGTGGACATTTGCATATCTTCCCAGCTTTCTTGAATTCTGCATAAACACTTGACAAAACCGAAGCTATTCAAAGACCCATTGCTGCTAACTAGAAACGTTTAGAAAAAAGGTGGCGTTTGCTGCCACTTGGTGGACATGGAACAAAAGGACTACAGTTTGAATTGGATTTAAGCAGGATGGTTTGACTTCCTGATAGATGCTTATCTTAATAAGCTCTAATTCTTTGAACAGTGCACACGCTTTATGTTTGAACACTTCAAATCCTTCTGCGGGATTGATGTTTGAACATAAAATGTTCATTCCGACGTCACTTTAAAGCTTTTCTCGTCATAAGCCACACAACACAAACGACTTTCAAGGAGATGTTGAATGATTTCATCTTTCTTGTGTTTGACGCATGAATCCACGTTAGTTACAGGGCCTAGAGAAAGTGTAATACCCCTTTTAAGTTTTCAAAAATGAAAATTAAGTTTCCATTTATTCCATAGGGGAATGAAAATCAATGGGTTTTCAAAAAAAGCGCGCCGAATCTAAAAAGCGTATAGTTTGTATTCAGACCCCACCACTTTTCCTTTCACTCTATTTCCAACTTAAAGTCTTTTGGACATCTATTTCTTCAAGCTTTGCGCAACAGAAGATGCTCACGTTCAGTTGGGTGTGTCTGTTGATATCCGTCTTCAAATCCTGTTGCACTTTCTCTATTGGATTTGGTCATTTTAAAGCTCAAATTGTTCTCAAATCCTTTTGCAGCTTCTTAAGTTTCTTCTTCTTTTTTTTTTTTAATTCTGAATTTATCTCCACCCATCTTTTTTTCCTGTCCGGGGGTGGAAATGAATAAAAAGCCTTCCCACAGCATGACGCTGCTTACGTCGTGTTTCGCTGTATAAATGTGTGCGTTCAGGTTAGTAACCAGTTTTCTATCATATCTAGTCTGTTTTTTTTTTTTTTTTTTGCTAGTTTGCTAAAACCAGAAACGCCTTCTATGAGTTTGCTATAAAACTGCAAATTGTACCACTTGGGGTTTCTTTTACGTCAGTGTGACAAAGTACAAAAAGAAAAAAAAAATTTGCAGGGTGTAGAATAGTTTTTGCAAAGCAATGTGTTTCACTTTCCCCCCTCCAAAAAACATTTATTTTTCTCAAAATAGTAAAATTTATTTTCCTTATATTTCATCAGATGAATTTCCACTTATGTTATTACTCTAAGAAGCAGCATGCGATTCTTTTACTTCTAAGCGCTCCTTGAGGCGTCATCTGAAGGACACTGCTTATTGTCATTTTTTCCTTATTACTTCCAGAATATGTTGCTAGGTGCCGCCATCAGCTGTCAACATTTGCTCAAACACTCTCCCGATCGCCTCTCTTCTAAAGGTCATCGAAGTTCGTCCGTTCGTCTTAAAGGAACAGTGAGGCATGATCACACCCTCCCATCCGTCTTTTTAGCGTCTGGCACCCCTGCTGGCATCTTCGCTGAACCTTAGAGAACCTGTATTGGGCCCCCATTTTTTTTTTAATTTTTTTTGCCTAGTGATGGAGATATGACGATGATGATGCATCTGTTTGGGGGAGGGGGGAGCAATTTATTTGATCTTTGATCGGGCAAATCCATCCCCTGCGTCATGTTTTCGTGCCTATTGCCGGATCAAAAAACTTGCTTCTATATTTACTGTGAGAGGACAAAGCAATGTGGCACAATAGCTCTTGGTCCTAAATGCCTTCCTTAATGAGGATGCCACCCCCTCCCCCCTCACACACACACCAAATAAGCCAAGTTGCCTCATTATCAACACATTGTTCTCCAATTATCTAAAAGGAAATATTCCTCCAGGCTGGATGCGTCACTAAAGATCGAAATACGTCAGTGTTTTCTTTCTTTTCTTTTTTTTTCCGGTGGGTGGTTAAAAGGCTCTGTGTATCCCTCCCTCTCTGCTCAGACGAGGTCACATGGGTTCACTTAATTCGCCTGCAGTCGGAGAGCCGAACGCTGCCTCTCCAACTCAAATATGATGGCTTTCTTTCCCCCCCCCCTCCTTCCTCGTTTGATCTGGATGTTCTGACAGCCTTCCTTGACTTGTCAGCGTTCAGATTTCCTCCATTGCTCGGCCCTCTCTTACTCCCCTCCCCTCCTCATCCTCAGCCACCAGTCCTGTGCAACAAAATCAAAAAAAAAAAAAAAAAAAAACCTCTCATCACCACAGGGGATGTCAGAACCTATTGCCATGGAAACAGCACTCTCAAAAGTTTGGAACATCGACCCCTTTTGTATCTACATCCAATCAGGTTTTAGGAAGAATCTTTGAGGGTCTGCATGACTTTAGTCTGAAGTCTGTCAAGAGGGAGAACATATGGGTGCACCTGAGACGGGGTCTGAGTTGGAAGTGTGTGTGTGTGTGTGTGTGTATGTGTATTCATATTCAAAAGGAAAACGGAAGCCAGAAAATGACTCATAACTCCTCATGGAGGGGCTGCTTCCTCTTTGCTCTCTCTCTGACTCTCCTCTTTCGCCTCAAGTCGTCGCCGTTGACGACTTCAACGGACTCACACCTTCACCCGCCCCTTCTTCCTCCCCTCATCCCTCCCTTTGGTGAAGGGAAATGGGGATGCAGGACAGTTCCGCTTTCTTTTGATGCCAGAAGCTCTGCATCAAAGTCCTCCTCATCAAAGCATAGTTGGAGTCAGCAGCAGCCCAGCATTCGGCCTCATATACACACACAGAAACACACGCGCGCACACACACACACATTTCCACTTCGGATTTAACCACTTTCAACAGGCCCAACTTTCTCAGAGGGCATGAAACGAGACAAAGCTGGTGAAATGCATCTCGTGGGAGAAGTCGCTGCAAAAATGTCCAACCTAATATTCAGCTCTGTTTTTATCAAAATCTAAAAAGCTGAAACATTAATTTTTTTTCTTCCCCTCGTCGTTCCGTTACTTAAGCTGCAGTCCCTTGAGAATCTTCCTCTTATTCAATTTTATTTTGTACTCTTTACCAATTTACCTGCGTGTTCTTCCTCCTCCTGTAGTTCAGATGTAAGCAAAAGCAAACGTTTCCCACCCGCATGAAGAAATGCTGAACGCGACACTGAACGCAACCCTTCCTGCGTCAAAGCACGGAGAGGGAAGGATTATGCTGTGGAGATCCCTTTTCTACATCGGGCAGCGGAGAAGCAGCTCAGAATGGAGGGATTCATTTTGAAAGTTTGCGGTGTTGAATGCGTGGACTCAATACTGCTGTTTTCCTTCAACTCTGAGCCTTAGACGTTGATTATACAGCACATTTTAAACATGTCAGGAAATAATTATTGGATCAAGAAAATGGTTTCTAGTTTCGGTCAAAGCGCCACGTTTATGTGGCGGGTTGTTTTTGGATTAGGACGAGAGTGAATACCCTTTTTCAACATTTTTGTCACACTGCGACCTCAAGCCGCGATGCGTGCCATTGACATTTATGTGATAAACCAGCTCGAGCTAGAGCATAGAAATGACTGTGGAATAAAAATTATTAATGGTTTTAAACTTTAAGCCTCTAAGTTAGTTAGTTGTTTCTTTATTGTTTGCGGTCACAGCCTCGTGGGGTATCTGTGTGTCAGCGTAGCACATTGAGGAACTCACATGGAGACCGTCTATGAACATAAAATTTAGATGTTTTTCTTCTGGATCCTTGGTCCGTCCCTGAACCAGGTATGAATGTGGTTTCTAAAGATCTATCACAACATGCTGCTTCGTTGTTATTTAGACGTTTCTTCAACTCTGTGAAACAAATTAATAAAAATGAAGAAGAAGTGTTGGTTTTGGTATTTTTACCTTGATTTTCGTATGAAGAGCTGCAGGCAATACGCAGCCAAACTCTCCCCTCCTCGTAACCAGTAAGGCTAAAAGCAGTGAAGTATTGACACAAACGGTTTCTTCCCCTTACAAAGCCATCTTTGTCTTTGTGCTTCCTGTGAACAAAAAAAAAAAAAAAAAAAAAAAACGATGGAAAAGAAAAAGTCATATCAGGATGATTATCCTCTGTGGCTGTCTGGAACATGTGCGCTCTGAAGCGTTATTGTCTTGCAGTTCGTGGGGCATCTGGGGACAAGCTCATTGTCTGTAGGAGCCATGCTGCAAACACACACAGTGAGTGGGGGGGGGGGGCTCACTTTGCACATAGGTAATTGTCTGAATATATGCGGGGGAGGATGAACCTGGACGGCACGGAGATGACGACCTCTTTTGACCGTCTGGATGCGCTGTTCTCCGAACAAAAGAGGTCAGGTCATCCGGGATGGACGCGATGCGCAGAATATGCTGAGAACGGAGCAAGTATGGAAGAGCGCTGATGGGAGAGATACAAACAACCAAGAGAGGCACGCACAGTTTTTTTTTTTTATTCCTCACACTGTTTTGCTCTTGTATTTCCCCCCCTTCCACTTGGCTTGGCAGCAGGCATATGTGCAGAAAGAGAGGGAGGCAAATCCAGTGACATCTAAATGACTCTGGTAAAGGTTTTTGTTTTTCTCTCATATCTGTAAGCGGTGTTTTTTTATTATTATTATTTTTTTAGTCTTTACGACATGGTTAAAATGAGCTGCTGTTTAGCATGAGGAGACGTATTGTTATGGTTATGGCCCCACTGCACATTAGTTTCACGTTACATTGGCACTGACTACTTTAATAGCTGTAATAATCATAAATAGAAAGTGATATTCTGCACCTGTGGAGAGCAACATTTTCAGTTTTGATTTTGTTGTTATCACGTTGAAGTTTGGTATTCTCTGAAAGGGATTGCAAAAGGCATTGAGTCATGTCAAAAAAATAAAAAAGTAAACTAGACAAAAATGCTTGATGTTTTCCAGAGTAGAACATTTAAGTAATTTAAATGAAGGAACATTTTGCATTACTGGACACATTTCACAGATTGGATTTTGAAAACATTTTTATTCAACCAAAAAATTTGTTCTTAAATCTGAAAGAGAGACTTCTCTCAAAAATACTGTAAGAGGAGTCTGATTTTTAAAATTGCCATGAAATTAATTTAAAACACTTTACAAAAACGTCCTCAAGCTAAACCCTAAATGTTGAACTCTGCTGAAAGTAATGCATATAAATAAAAATAAAAATACACACAAGCATAAAGCAAAGTCATTCAACAAATTGAGTTCGGAGGTGTACTCTTCATTCTTTTCTCTCCATTAGCTGTGTATTATTTAGTTTTGTTTTTTATTTACAGGTGGCAGCTTTACATTTACATATCACAAATTACACATTACTGCTACTATTTCTGCTTTGTTTGATCAGCGACTGATTTGATTACTCAATAAAAGCTGCTGAAGCTTCTAATCACTTTAAAGTGAAGCAGAAGTTTCTTCACTCCTTACATTCAGTTATATAGAAATTATGTGTGCAAATTTAATTGAAAATGCACGTTTTTTTAAAAGCAATTAATCCCAAAGTAGGATTTAGCTTTCCCATTGAATAAACATTCTCAATTTAAGGGTCGGATCTTTCAAATAATAATAAAAAAATAATAGAGAAAAGCATTGTGCTTCTATATCAAAATATGAATTATAACTTCTTATAACTATTTAACACATATAACTGGGTGCAAATGAATGTGTTTAACCCAATTTACAAGTCAGGTTTTGGCCGCTGATAAGAAAGTAAGCATTAGCTGCTCCATTTTCATTTTCCGAGCAGAACAAATGGAGCGCTGTGGCTGTCGGAGCCTGCATGTCCATTTACTCGCGTTCAATTGACATTTCAAGGTTGGTTAAGAAAAGTCTATTTTACTCTCCCGAGCACCGCGTCGCACTAACGGCCAAGCATTTTATTTTCACGAGCACGAGTACAAGGACTCAACACTGAGCATTATTTTACAGTTGTAAAACTGAACCACAGGTAGGCTTTACGCTTTATCGATATTCACCTCGGGTAGTGAAGACAAAGCACCGCGTGCGGCTCGTACTCACCTGAAGGTTAGTTGGTTAGTTATGCCGTTGACACGTTTTAGTTAAGCAGCAAAGCTATCCATCCATCCATCCATCCATCCATCCATTTTCTGTTCACCTTTGTCCCGGATGGGGTCGGGAGGGTTGCTGGTGTCCATCTCCAGCTACGTTCCGGGTGAGAGGCGGGGTTCACTCTGGACAGGTCGCCAGTCTGCAGCAAAGCTAACGAAGGAAAATTGTCCAGAAACTGGATTCGACGACACGATGACTGTTACATAGCTTTTTTTAATGATTAGAATAGCAAGTCCACAGAATGATTCTGCCACCACCGTGCTTCACCATGAGGACGGTATCCTTGTTTTCTCCCACAGTTTTTTAAAAATGCTGATTTTGGGCACCTCCTTCATACGGAAAGTGTTCCCCCTACAGGTTGGGATGTGCACAAGGTGTATGGATACTTTTTCCAAGGCGTGGTACGTTTGAGGAGTCCACTCACTTCATTGATCGAACATAGCAAGTGGAATTTTACAACATAATCAAAATGTTCAGTAAAATATTGATGTAGTAGAAATAATTATGTGAGTTGACTTTTTTTTTCTTTATAAATATCACACTTTTTAGAAAATATCACTGCTCCGATTTGCATTGGAAAAGAGACACGACTAAAGAAAGAGCACAACTAACACACCAGTTATTTAACACGATATTTAATTAATTTTAGGAGGTTGTCTATATTTTTTAACATACCACCATTTTCTAACAAACTAAAACCTTTGTATTTTTCAAGCATCTCCAGAACAAGGCTTCTTGTTGGACTTTTAGTCACAGAAGACAATCTCTTGAGTAAAAAGCAGTCAAAAGAACAACAATCGGTTGTTTCGCCCTCAAAAAAAGCATTTGGCACGTCTTGCTTCGGAAACACTTAGGACATTTCCGAAGCATGTTTTATCAACCATGATGGAAAAACAGAACAGTCGCTCTTTCTGCTATAGACAGATGTAAACAGGCTCATAGCTGAAGTTGGTAGCACCACCCGGAGAACTTAAAGGCTCATTGGGGGAAAAATGCCAGCTTTTCAAGCCTCAGCTACAGCTGCGTCTGCATTCGGGGCATTCTGCTGAATCACTTTCCTTCTCCTTCAACTCCTGCGATGCATTCAGAAAGCCTCTGAACCGCAAGACACTTCTCACATGCTACTCGGGGATTTCAACAACAGAAGAAAAGCAGGTGGATGATATTCCTTCTGATCAGAGCCACACGTGAGAGCTGCAGACACGTTTCCTCGTCGGGGCGGGGAGGAGGTCTGCACTCTGACGTGCAGCACAGTAAGAAATGAGTTTGGCTGAGGCGAGGTTAACGTCTTCTGGTATTTATCTGGTCCCACGGATCATTTTACTGGTGTGCAGCCAGCTCGCTGTTTTTAGTTGAGAAATCAGAAAAGAAACAAACTCGCAGAAGTTGAGTGTCTAATTTGTCTCCGCAACCCGATTGGGGTTAGAAAAGATCTTCGGTGTTACCTGGCGTGAGAATATGAAAAGACTTTTACGGTTTGAAATCTGACCTGGGCTATATTATGGAGATCAGCACCCAGTGACATCTGCAAGCAACAGATCTCCAGATAAATTGATCTCATAGCAACCGCATCCCCATGACAACCAGGATACAGATGCCACGCTGAGGTGATGTGCAGAGCGACTGGCTGCCAGGCTGATATAAGAAAGAAACTTAACTGCATGATTCATCGAGTTTCCGTCCCGAAAAATTAGTGTTTGCATCGTTGGCCTCCAACGCCATCCTGCCTATTCTTCTTGCACTAATTGCATTCCTCCCTTTTTCTAAAGAATATTTTAGAAAAAGGGTTAACAAAAAAGGGTCTATACATCCCTGTGATGTATAGACGCGCTGCAAAAATCCAAATTTTGTTCTGGTTTGAGGTCTCAGACCCTCACAAAAAAAGTGCTTTAGAGGATACTTAAAGAAAGACAACTTTTCCGAAGATGAGATAAGCGTATCTCGACTTTGCCAGTCTATAAACACAGGGTGACTCATTGCCAGAGTAACCTTCATCATGAAGGCTTTAACTGCCAACACTAAAGCATCATTTTTTTCAGCTGGGATAAAAGACAAACATATATTCTAAGATAACAGTACTACAAAGTTTAATTGATTAAATGGTTGATGTATGACTAAAATCAGTAAACATAAACAATCTTTCAATGCAGTTTTGAACTTCTACTTTTCCAAATTCCCGTAGCAGATAGCTATGCTGCGATGCTAATGCTAGCTTTCAGATCAAGTATAATCGGTCTCAGCAATGCTATTCTTAGATAGGGTCACCAAATTAAAAGTGCTGCTATTAAAAAAATGTTTTGACAGCCCACTGATGATGTTTTTCTGCTGCTAGTTTTTTTCCATTATGGCAAATATAAAAGCAACATCTACATCCAAACAACATGACATATGCTATATTTATTTAAATTGTTGCTACATGATTAACCTCCCTATAATTTTGGAAGCAATGATCAGTCGGTGTTTTGAATCATTACCTTTCTAACATCCGTTATCAGCTAGCTGTGCTGCATTGTTCATGCTGCAGTGCTAACCGTCACAAAAAGATGAAGAAGTGAAGATTCAGTTCCTTTTTGACATTGTAACTTGTGAAATTATTGTATGTATCTACAGACGTGCATTTATTTTCTTTCATGTGTACTGTTTAATTTTAAAGAAGTTGCTCTGACGTTCACTAACCAACAGAGGGAGCTGCAGCACCCACACACACCATTAAGAGAAAAGGAAACTGAAACTTTGTTTCAGCATAAAGGGTGCACACCGGTTTCCTAAAATAGTGAGTGATATATATATATTATATTACATATTATATATACATAATATGTTATCAGATTTTGTTGAGCTTTGTTTTGCAACTGTAAATGATAGAAAACAGAAAAATTGAGATCAATAGTAAAGGTACCACAAAAAAGAATTAATTGCTCGGACTTCCTCTGGCCAAACAATTTAAATTCTTCCACACCGGTTTCCTAAAATAGTGAGTGATATATATATATTATATTACATATTATATATACATAATATGTTATCAGATTTTGTTGAGCTTTGTTTTGCAACTGTAAATGATAGAAAACAGAAAAATTGAGATCAATAGTAAAGGTACCACAAAAAAATTAATTGCTCGGACTTCCTCTGGCCAAACAATTTAAATTCTTCCTTCTGTGTTCCTGCCCTCACAACATGGAGGTTGCTCATTTATCTTTTGCGCTACTGTTCCATCAGAAAGGTTTTAGGTTTTGCATTTTTTTCAATATAAAAGAGTTCTGTGTTTATACTGAAGTCTTGTTCTGCTTTCATAAGTTTTGTAGGACGTCACATTGTCTTTTTTTCTTTTTTTTTTAACCTCAAATGAAATCAGCATTGCTCCTTTTAAAAAAACAAACAAACAAAAAACCCCAAAATAAAACATTGAGACAATAGATATTTATGTGTGTATTTATTTTTCATTTGGTTCAATAGTCACTGGCCCTGTCGGTATTTCTGACCTTCCCCGGTTTCACCAAATTTCAAGCACTGCAAGGTGTTGTTGCTGCAGTCTAACAATAGATCAGAAGGATTACAAATTCAGTCAACTCTGCTTCCACCGTACTCTCTTTTTACATGATAATTTTAGCCAAATACAAACCTGAAGTGATCTGGATTCCAAGTTTTAAAAATATTATGTATTTTACCTAAAAAAAACAAACAAACCATGAAATATAGCATTATCTCTTCTTCTTTCTATTGTATCATTTTACACAAATATTTTCTCTTTGAAGAATTTGGTAATAAAAATAAACCTGGTCTGCAGCAATCAATTTATATAAACCGTCTATTGGTTTTCCCAAGCTGACCTGGCTTTGGTTCTGCATACAAATCAAATCCACGTATGGTTTAGCATCAAAACATAAAATGAAATTACATCATCTGCACACAGAACATTCTGAAGAGGCCAGTAACTCATGTATGATCTGAACAGATGAGACCAAATATAAACTATTTGCAACATGTTTTTGCCACTCTAACTGTGGCTGAAAACTACTGTAGGACATCGTCCTGAAGGCAACAGTTGCTCTTCCGCGGTGGCGGCATAATGCTGAGGGAACACTGTTGTTCCAAAGCAACAGAGAAGCATTCGGTTTGGGCCACACACCAGCAGCACCAGCATAGAGCTGGTAAATGTTTGGCTATTAAATTTTATTTTATTTTTTTATGTTTGCGCATTACAAAAAAAAAAAAAAAAAAAAGGAAAGGAATATATTGCTACTGGCTTGTAAGTAGTTAGCAGCAGAACAAGTAGTAAATCTGAGTGTTTTCCAATTTGTAACTAAAACGTTCTTAACGACTTTCCAGACAAACTGAATGGAGCATTCACCCAGAACAATCCTGTGGAAAAAAAAAAAAGAGAAGAAAAACTGTTGGAGGTTTTAAAAGGCTGAGACAGCGAGTCAGCACTTTGTGGAGCCACCTTTTACTGCAATTCCAGCTTCAAGTCTTTTTGCCGTGTGTGTCTGTCAGCTTTTGCACGTCGAAGAACTGACGCTGTCCGCCCCGATTCTTCTTCGTACAGTTCTGTTGGATTTGGCTTGGAGAGTGTCTGAACTTCAGTTTCAAGTGTTTTTTTAAATTTTTTAAATGAATCGTAATTTGTCATTTTGATGATCATTTTCTCCCCATCAGTCTTCTCATGATCATACCAGCTTCACTGGGGTGTGAATACTTTTTCCAAGGTCCTGTGTACAAACTCTATTGAATTATTCTCATCATTTTTTTTTGCAGATATACCTTTTTGCTGTTTACAAAGCTGACCTGTGTTTCTCTTGCCTGTCAGCAGTATGACACGTCCCTTTTTTTTTTGCTTTATCACTGAAATCCCTGCTGCAGAGGATTCTGCGTCGTCATTGAAAACGCCACCTGACTAATCTAGCAGGTGTGCTTTGGGAATAGTCCACGTTTCTGCCTGATTTAAAAAAAACCAAAAAAAAAAAAAAACCCAACCTCGGTTTATCATGACATCAAAGCTTATTTACCCAGAAGTAAAGGTCAGATCCAAATTACAAGGAGGTTCGTGGAATATCTTTCCCGATGGCTACTGTCCCATGGTTACAAACCTTGTTTTCCAAATCATATGACTTGAACTGCTCAGAGCGAAATGGAAAGTCATGGGATTGGCCAGATAAAGAAATACAATTTTAACAAGGCATCTAATGTCCTGCCAAGCGGTACCTTGTCTTAAATAGTATCATGATTATGACATAGGAATATTTTTCTCAGCTCTACAAAGTTTTTCCTTGCCTGAGGCGGAGTTGTGAGGACTGCTTTAAGGCGATCTGTTTTTCACGGACAATAGGCTCCTTCTTTTGTCTGAATAACCAGGAGGGAAGAGGCGGGGTCACGTCAGTGACTGGATAATATCATCTCATTCTTAATCAGCGTCTTATGATGAGCCAATTTGCTCCCATACTTGATAATACTTAATTCCATACTTAATAGAGATTGTGCAAAAGCTTTGGATATATTTAAATGCCCCTTTGCTGCCGGTGACTGACGATTACAGAGGCTGCAGTTCACAGTTTCATTCAGTTAATGTGATTCAATTCATATTTTATTTGAACGACAGCTGAATCCAGCTCTTTAGAGCACCGTGAAGCGGGTACATGTTGTATTCTATATATATATATATCTATCTATCTATATATATCTATATATATATATATAGATATATATAAATAAGTAATCATAGCTTCTGCATCCTGTCATAATCTTTTATTTCAGGGCTCAACTTCCCTGAGCCCTGAAATAAAAAGTAATTATTATTTTTTTTGTGATAAGACAGTTTTATGTTCTATTTAGCAACCGATAACTTGAACGAGAAGGCAAGCTCACCGAAATTAAACATCTTCTGTGTGCAGGTCGGAACAGGGGATCCATTGACTGGTTTAAATCAAATTAGGTTTTACAAAACGTCCATCCGTTCTCTATACCTGCTTGCCCTCACTGGGTCCAGCGGCCGTTTTTATAAAACGTTAAATCTCTAAGTTAGGACATTCTTGCAAATTCTGTTTGGTGCCTCTGAGTCTGGGAATGAAGAAGAAATAAATTTCTGAAATGGACACAAAAAGCTATAAATAAATAAATAAAAGCCAGATTTGTCAGAGACATACAGCATAGGAAGTTTTCATTTCAGAAGCTGTCCTCCCGGAGCGCGTCCTGCAAGTGGGTCACAGAGCTGATGTCACAGTAGCTATCTATAGGAGTTCATCAAGTGTCACTAATCCATCGGGTTAGCAGAACGGTTGGTGAAGATCTGAGGTAGAGGTCTTTCAAGGTGTAGCTGCAGACATGGAAAAAACAAACAAACAAAAAAAAATCCGAAACCAGCATTTGGTTCTCTTGACCTAGCTTTGGGAAAAAAGGTTTTGATTGTTGATAGTTTATCGTAGTTGTCCGATGAAACAGGGAAGCATGGTGGAGACAGCATTATGCTGTGGGGTTGCTTTCCACCCGTTTAGAGTTGTATTTGAAATGTAATCAATTAAAATTAATGATGGCACTTGGCTTAATGTAATGTTTTGATTGATTCTGTTTCATGACTTTGTGTTTCTGTGTTTGAGATGCCCTGCTGCTGAAATGTGCTATACAAATAAAATTTGATTGATTGATTGATTGATTGATTGATTTCCTTTAACAAGTTATAATATCTTGTAACCTTTCTCCTGCAACTTTGCACTACTTGTTGGTCTCTTACATAAAAGCCTCATGTAATACAATGACATTTATGATTGTGTTGCGACAAAGTTTGGAAATGTTTGAAGGGGTCTGAATACTTTTGAAAGGCATTAAAGGAAATTTATACAACAAGTGGAAAAGTAAATGGTCAAAAGTTCATCTCAACCTAAACAGCAACTGGTTGAGGGTAAGTGGATGAAAGTGCTTCAGTGACCACAGAAATATGCACTGAGCAATTCCACATTCTGTGTTAACTTGGAGCTATGCGTCATGTAAATTAGCAGAAAACAGGACAGTCGTTACCTCCGCTGCAAACGCACCAAAACATATCGGTTTGGATGCTTTTGTCAATTATTTTTCATTGTAATTTGGCTTGGTTATGATTAGGAAATTGTGAGTTTTGTGCTTCCGTTTCTTGCAGATCAAAATTTATCTCATTTATTTTACTATCAGAAAACTTGAGCACCTTCACAATTTCTGAGAATGGTCTAGTACCTTCAGCTTTTGGCAGAAAGTGTAACTGTTGCGAATGCCATATTAGGAGAGAGGAAGGTCTTTATTTATTCAAGACTTTGGGGGGAAAGCCTCCAGAATCATCGGAGACACTTTGAATTTGGGAAAGTGCTGTTAAAATTAAAAGACACTTGAGTGTGATGCAAAGAATATCTAGTGAACTCTTTGCAATGCATGTTGTTTTGATGCCCCAGATCATATCGTATCGTATTGTGTCGTATCGTATCGTATCATGTCATGTCAGATTTTTTTACAAAGCACGTTGAGACAGCAACAATGCTGACCATAATGTTATACAGAAAGATATGGAATGAAAGGATTAGAAAAATAAAGGAAAGAAATAAAACATATCAAATAAAAGTACAGTTTGTTACATATGGATAGGTTTTTTTGACAATCAGAATGGGTAGAGATTATAAAATGAGAACATTTTGCTCTGGTGGATGACTGTGAAAAGACGAAAAAGGGAAAAAAACGTCTGTCTGTTAGATAAGCCTGAAACAACAACAGTTTTACAGTTCTCAAACAAATTTTACACAACATGTCCTAATAAAACAATTATGTGATAATTGGCTCCAGTGAAACAGACATGTCACAATATCTGGTGTCTAAAAATCTACATTTTAATCCTGTTGTGAAATTACTGATTCTATCATTTAGATTTGTATTGTGCTGTCTGTAAAAGACGCTAATTATGTATTAAGTTTATTTCTGTTCAGTTTTTATTGACATCCCAAAGGGTAATTGGTTTCCATCAGGCATCATAAATACAGAGATATCAACCACAAAAGACTCTTTTAGTACAGCACAAATTGGGATTTTTGTTTTTGAACTTTTTTTTACTGATTAATAACAGATCATAAGATCATACATTTTCAGCATTTCAAAGATTGTGATTAGCTAATCGTGACTTGAGTTAAACTGAGTAAATTTATAGAGTTGGAAATAAATTACCTACTTTAGCATGGAGCGGAAGGTTTTGCGATTGCAGCATGCATGTTATGCAGGACAAGTTGTCAGGTCTCAGGAGAAAACATTTGCTTCCTTATTGTTCCATAAAAAACACAGACTACCTGTGGTAAAAGTTTTAGATGTTCTTCTGGGCTTTTTGTGACATTCTGGATGAGTCATTCATGTCCTCTTGGAGTACATTTGGTAGCTCTGTCAATCCTGAGAAGGTTCACTTTTGTTCCAGGTTGTCTCAGTTTCTAGATGATGTCTCACCATATGGTTCATTGCAGCCGATGCCTCTTTCCTCAAGTCTCAGGTTCTCATCTGGTACTGGATCCCCTTATATTGAGGCATGATGAGTTTTTGAGATCTTTTAACCTACTTCAAGTTGTCAGACAGGTCCTATACAAGTGATTTCTTAGAGCACTGACAGTAAAGTAAAGTAAGAAAGTAGGAAAGTAAAACCTGGGAACAACTGGTGTAGTGAAACTAATCACAATTAATTTGTGATTAATTTAAATCACAAATTAATTGTGATTAACCACAGTTGACTCTGTGGTCTCTTTTTTTGTAAAATAAAAAAGAACAAAGTCCTACAGAAGATAGTGAGGCGAACTTACGATAAAGGGTCGCTAGTCTGTACCTATTAATCCAATTAATAATATTTTTTTATACAAATCTGTTAAAAGGTTATCAGGAAAACACTGGATTGTTCTTTATTCATAACCATTTAGATAGATAGATAGATAGATAGATAGATAGATAGATAGATAGATAGATAGATAGATAGATAGATAGATAGATAGATAGATAGATAGATAGATAGATAGATAGATAGATAGATAGATAGATAGATAGATAGATAGATAGATGTTTTCCCTCTGGGTTGAATTTTCTCCACAAAAATGGAATTTAAGAGATAATAAAAAAGTAAGTTGTCTGTTTGCATTGTCAGAGGCAGACTGATATTTCTGACATGTGGGGCGCTGCAGACACACATCAGTCACATTTAGTGACTCACACGTTTCTGCTGAAGCGCAGTCAGGGAAACCACGCTTACATAACCTGGTTTAGAGTAATAGATCCTGTCAAGCTTCTGCAGCGCTCACACTGTTTAAAGATTCTTCGTTCCTGGATGACGACGATGGCGCCAACATCTGGTCACAAGCAGACAGGTTGTCAGCAGAGCTTTGACCAGCTTCAGTGATGATCTTGGACTCAAACCACAACGCCCGTTTAACCACTGTTAAATTGGATTTGCGTCATGATCTCCTTAAAGTCTGTTACCTATACGTTCTTTTCTATTACACTTTTTTTCATCCACTCAACTTTCAATTAATATGCCTGCTAAAAGTTAGCGCCTTCTTCAGGAATGTCCTGTTGTGATTTACCTTTCCTGAGGAGGGATACAATAACTATTTGCTGGGCAACTGGCAAGTCACCATTGTTCTCCAGGATTGTTTTGACCACAACTTTGCAATATTGAAAAATAGCAAAATATTACATAGAACACTTTTGGTGGTCGTATGTAAAATTTGAACTTCCCCTAAACATTTCCCATGGATTCAGTTATTATAAATCCAAAGCCTATTTTGCTCTACAGTAAATGAAAGTAGTTGGTACAAATATCTTTCATAGAATCAACTGAACAGAAAACTTTTTTTTTGTCAAATACAAATATACATAATGTAAATAAAATCTGACAATAATCAATCTGACGATCTGGCAATTGTCTGACAATTATCAGATCGTCGGATTGACGATAATCTCCCAGATTTTCAGATCGTCTGGCAAAATGTTTAAATCTTGGCACAAATTCTTATTTTGCTTCATCCCAAGACTTTGACTAAGCCATTGTAAATTGTGACTATACCTTTATTTGAACCATTCCATGGTTGCTCTGCCTGGGTGTTTAGCATAGCTGTTCTGCTGGCTGGTGAAGTTCTCAGGTCTTCTGGAACCTGTTATGGTACATTCCCACTAGACCGCCTCTAACCGAACAGGCCAGATTAATTTTCCATGAGTAAATTCAGCACAGCTCTAGTCCGGCGATTCTCAGATTTTCGTAACTACTTCCGGGGTAGTACTAGCAGCATCGAGGACGGTAAGGCATCTAAGCGATTTTATTGACAGCTGACTGCAATCGTTGATTGGCTCACAATTTACCTCCCTGAAAACGACAAACAACGTCACTAGCGGCGCCAGGAACAAATGCCGGGGGCTTTTGTTAGCAATAAAGAAGAGAAACGGTGCCGCTGTGGTCAGCTTTCTAACGGAGCTGCAGTTAGTTTCCTGCCGACGGCTTATGTAAATTTTATTTTCCATTGGATTTAAATAAATAAATAAATAAAGTCCAGGCATGTCTATTGGTTTATATTTTTTATCGCATTTCCTAAATCACAAAGGTTGCACATAAAAAAAATAAATAATAATAATAATAATAACAATAAAATGCCACATTGTAATTATATGCAAAGCGAAATAATCAGCTGATCTCTATCGTTATCTTTTGGTCAGCAATAAATTTCTATAAGACAAAATTAAATACCAGGGTTTGAGTCCATCAGAACCAGAACCTCGAGGTTCTCCGTGGCTGAGCGTTGCGTCACCGGAGAACTGACCGCAGCTGCGCGCTCACGTCCCACCCACGTTAGCGAGGAACAAACCGTTTGATGGAAAAGCTCCAGATAATATTACCTGGGGCAAAAACCGAACCGCACATTAACCGGTTAGAGCTCGACTTGCCAGTGGAAAAGCGCCTCTGGGTTTCCTTCCATTATTGCCACACATTTATTAGTTGCACCTATTAGCTAACCAGTATTTGTTGAAGTGGAGAATTTTAATTGTATTTATTTAACCTGTCGGTTAACCAGGACTTGCTGAAGTGGAGAATTTAAATGATATTTATTTAACCAGGTGAGACAATTCAGTACTAATTATTACTTACAACACCGAGCTGAGATGATGGGATTTTGCTGGTGTGTTGAAACAAACAAACAAACCCAAACAAAAACGTGTAAATTCTGTGTATCTTTTCTTTCACTTCACAAATATCTGCTAAAATATGAGTCAAAAATAAAACACACAATAAAAGGTACATTTTTACCACTGTATTGTACGCTGTTGTATCTGTCAGTAATGTCCCTTAATAATTCTTCCGCTGTTGGTTCCACTATGCTTGTTACTCAGTAGAACAGAACAGCAGAGTTTGTCCATTGGCCTCTTGACCAGATGAAGCAAATCTAATCTCCTTAGGAACACAAAGTTCTCCAGAATCATGTGTTGTTTTTCTTATTTTTGTTTACTTTATGAAAGACAGTAACTATGATGATATACTTACTGTTGCTAAACAAGAAAGCAATGTTGAAACTATTTGTAATCCTTAATCCCTTGACCTCCTTAGGCGACCTATTAGCAGCTCGATGGCAGATACCGACGGCCTGTTTGCTTCTTCTGATTTGTCAGACGTTGCTGATTTGATTGACCTTCTTTAATCACTCCATCGCTTCAGAAGAGCTGCAGCTCGGCTAAAATGTGAAATTCACACAGACACGCAGCTTTTTTTCTGTCAGAAAACAGACCATCGGAGGGAGCGCGTCGGCTCCCCACGCTCTCAGCTTGGCCCCGTTCGCCGCATGCCACGTTGATCCTCTGGGGCCAACACGCAGGCGAAAAACTGGGCAAATTATAACCACACAGTAGCAAGTCGGGCCACATGGGATCAACAGCATTCACATTGCTCTCTAATCCAAATTGCATTTGTCAGGGTGTGTTTGTACGCAGCCGAAAACACACTTGTGGGGATGAAAAGAAAAGCGAAGAAGATGGACTGATTAAAGAGGCTGCAAGACATCCCCTGAACAGCATTTGCTTTTTTGTTTTTTGTTTGTTTTGTTATTCCTAGAGAATAAAAAATAAATAAATTGCAACGTTAATATAAAAATGCATGTTTGATTAAACGCTACAAAGCTGTGGGACATGACTCCCCTCTGAGTTTGAGCTTTTCTGCAAATTGCATTTCAGTTTCAAGTACAAGATTTGTCCATGACGGCTCTTGGAGAAAAGATGATCAGGTGTAGATCCTTTGTTTCGCGTGTGGATACAATTTAACCCTCATTTCGCGTTTCTGACGATTCGTTTACGCAATCGTCTCTCTCCTCGCGTGCAAAACATGTTATTGAATTGAAAGCAGGCAAGTTCAAACATAGTGAAACTGATAGGAGTGACATATGAGTGGTTCATGTCACTCGCATCAGTTTGATACAAAACCCCTCGTTTTGTATCAGCTCCTCCTTCTCAGGTGGAAGAATCTGTCAACTATTTGTCTTAGATGCAACAATTACGTGAGGAAAGATGCTCTGGTCAGGGGTGAAACAACAAGTGGGGGATAAAACTTAGGCTGGACATCAAGCTTGAACACACAATTCCTACAGCGAGACACGGTGCTGGCACCCTGATGATGTGGGAATGCTTTGTTTTCAGATCCAACAGGAAATTGTTGAATAAAACAGGAAAAGTCTGTTCTCCTTTCTTTTGACTGTCACCAGGCCTCACCCTGAGAATAGTGAGCTCAGTTTGTGGTTTAGATTAGGCTTTCTGGTCAAACATGCTGTCTCCAAACACCAAAAAAATAATTGTTTTCCTTTCTGACCCCGCAGCATCAGCCCGACCCTAAACACGTTCAAATAGCTGCAGGACACAAAAATGTAAGTTATTATATTTACAATTTTAGAATTGGATTGTGTTTTCACTGTTCCTGGTTATGCTTAAATGAAATGCATCAAGTTGCGTAATTTTCCTGAAATGATAATAAAGATGTTACGTAGACATCAGAGAGGAGGTTTTTTTTTTTTTTTTTTTGCTTCAGAAAAAATTATTGAGCCCATTCATAACAAGAATGAAACATGCGTCACTCTTTCTTGCCGTAGTTTGTACGATTTATTGAATAAATGCACCCAAGTCTGTATCTGAATAAAAAAATACCTCGATAATTGAGGCCCTATTTATCATTATATTAGAAGAGGGGAAGAGGGGAAATCCATTAAAAAATTAACACTTTTTGTTGTACTTAATATTTTTCATTTAGGAAGATTTGTTTCTTTCTACATATTCCCCGCCCCCCCTCCCCCCTTCCCCCCCAAAAGACAGGCATTAATGAAAAACAAGATTAATAAAATAAAACTAAAACTAAATCTTCAATTGTGTGTGTGGGCCGCACAAAAATCACCCATAAGACCACAAAAGGCACACGGACCACACGTTTGATAACGCTAGTTCGGATTAAAACCTTTCTAGGTTTTTAGTGGTCCAGTTAAAGAACAATACGCTCATTTAATGCAACACACTTATATATATATATAAAGAAAAAACAAAATAAATAACTTTAAGGTGTCTCCCCACCTTTCATCTGATCTGAGTTTTATTTTATTATTATAATTATTTTAATTTTTTTTGTAAAAACAACATATTTTTCAGTCACATCGTTTTCAACATCACACCGTTTGGCAGTGAACCACAGAGGGAGCGAGCATCCAGCTAATATTGCTCTGCTTCCAGTGTCAGAAACATCAGTGTCGGTTTTCTGGATGCGCCTTTTAAAAACCGAACGTCACACAGACGCCAGAGTGAGATATTAAGCTGAATGCACGCTCCTTCACACACACACACACACACACGCGCGCACGCACACCTACACCTACACACACACACACACACACCCACACGCACACACACCCTCACACACACGCACGCACAATAGAAAAATAGTGGTCACCAACTGAACCCAGCTTCAATTGATTCAAATACTTTTTCCATACAAAAAAACAAAACAAAACAAAACAAAAATAAAATCGCTATGAGGAATCAATTTAAAGTCATGACAACACAGTTTAACAGCCTACAATCTATAGGCTAAAGGTGTCAACTTAAACTGAACCTCTATCTGTCAGTCCTGAACATCTTAATGCAAGAGAAACAATATATATATATATATAATATTCATATATAATGTGCCATGTGTGAACGTCTGATAGCAGCATCTGGATATTTTGCACTGTGGGTTTGGACACTAAAGCGGAGGGCAGAGCAGCAGGGCAGGTTCGGCTACACACACAGCACCGCCGTCCGGGGGTCCATCACCTCTTTTCTGTATTGCTCCAGCCAGTTCTTCAGTTCCGAGATCCGGTAGCCCTCCGGACCCCTCCCACCCTGGTACACCACCCGCTCATCCATCACGATGTAAAGTCTCTCAAAGTAGGCTCCGTAAGCGGCGTTGGACGAGTTGTCCATGTTGTCCACCACCACGTTGCTCTCTGGCACCTCGGTGAACATCAGCTGCGCGGCTCTCAGCCGGTCCTCCAGGCAGCGGTGCTTGGGGATCTGATAAGGCGCGTCGGAGCTCACCCAGCCGTCCGACGGGTGCGCCTCCTCGATGTACACAACTAAGAAGTCCGCGATGTCCGCGTACTGCCTGACGACGCGCTGGAATGCCGCCAGGCGCGTCATGAACGGCGGTCAGGAGCAGCTGCCAAAGTTGAGGACGAGCGGTCTCTTCCCTTTCGTGCAGTCCAGGATCCGGACCTGCCGCCGCTCCTGGACCAGCACCACCTCGGTGTTGGGGGCAGCCTCCCCGAGGTGCGCCGATTTGAGAAAGTCCAGCTTCTGGCCGTGCCACACGGCCCTGAGGGACTCCCAGGTAAACATCTTGTTGGAGTCGGAGACGCACACCGGCGGGTCGTCCGGGCTCTCCGGGCGCTCGCCCATTTTCAGCAGCACTTTTCTCCTGATGCACAGGAAATCCAGGAGCCACAGCATGACGGCGGCCAGCAGGAACCGGGGCAGCAGCATCAGGCACAGGGCTGCGTGTTTCAGCGCCCTCGCCATTTGGACACCGCCGGAGTCGTCCATCATCTCTTCCCTTGCCGATAGGACGGCACCGAGGCAACTAATATTCAGTCACCTTTAGCCATTGGAGAAAACAATCTGACGCAGGCAGGACCTCTTTTTATAGGTACAGCAGCATTTGAATAATAGAAGAAAAAAAAAACACGCCTCCGGTACCAGCACCGCCCACTCACATGGAGGGGATTACCTCCCGTCAACTCTGAGCTTCAGAAACACTGAGGTGGGGAGTGAGGAGAGGAGAAGAGTGATGTTGGGGGGAGGGGGGAGTGCCCAGCGCAGCCTGGATGGCTGTCACTCCAGATGCCTGTTAAACTTGACACTCCTTGTGAGAACGTGCAACTGAGTGGGCCGTTTCCCCGCACCGTGTCTTTTGTTTCCGTGGAATGGTGGGGGTAAACCCACGCTTTCAGTTCCCGCACACACGCACACACACACACACACACACACACACACACACACTGGAGGCCCTGCAAGTCGGGGACAACATTTGTCTCATCCGCCGGGAAACTAGAATCACTCTGTCACGATTCAAGCCAGCGGCCGCCAGACGGCGCTGCAGTGACACCAGACAAGAGGCCCCCGTGTTTCAGAAGCAGCGAGCACCCCACGTACACTTTCAGCGAGAAGCGGGAGAGGTAGCAAACTGATGGTTTTCTGGTCAACTTAAATGCAGGGACTACATTTTGGTCAAAAAAAAAAAAAAAAAAAAGAAAAGAAAAAAAGAGATAGCTAAAGTTTTGACCTGTACCCAACCTGGTGGTGACAGCATCATGCTGTGTTAAGTTAAGAATTTGTTGCGAGATATCAAGATTCCTGTCCACTGAAACTCTCTCTCTCTCTTTTTTTGTAACTCCATTCACTGAGTGTGTTGCTATAAAGTGTCGACTCAAAGGGGCTCAAAGTTTATTGTTTGGAGAGAAAATCACATAAACTAATTGTAGGTGAAGATTAGAAGACGGGAAAGAAACATCATAAAACCCTTTTAATAGATTTTAGGAAAAAAAAGAAAAAAAAATCAGGCTTATTTAAACGTCTTGAATCAGATGAGGGAAATCTTGAATTTTTCAGATTACGCACAAAACACTATGTGTGGCAAAAACATCAACAAACAAACAAACAAACAAACAAACAAACAAACAAACAAACAAACGAACAAACAAACAAACAAACAAACAAACAAAAAAAAAACCCAAACAAAACAACAAAATCTGCAAAACCAAACAGCGGTGGCAACTGTGTGAAAAATATAGGGTAAATTTGGGAACCCCCCCCCCCAAAAAAAACAAACAAACAAAAAAACCCCATCAGAACCGGAGTGGAGGTTCACCTTCCAGCATCACTAGATGCTGGAAGTTGAGTTCAGCTGAGTTCATTGAACTGAACTCAGCCATGAGTTCAGCTGAATGATTTCACATCAAAAGCATATTCATATTTAGAGTGGCCCAGTCAAAGCCCAAGACAATCCTGTTTGAGCATTCCTCCTCCTAAACGTTTTTCCATCCAATCTGATTGGTCCTAATCTGTTTTGCCAAGAAGAATGGGCTGAAAGATCTGCAAAACGGGTGGAGAGAAGAAAGAGCAATAATTTAGAAATGAAAGCCTGGACGTGCTAATTGTTTTCAGTCAACTAAATTTCTGTGTTTTTGGCCAAATTCTCTGGCTAATGGTGAATGAAAGTCACCGGATCGTGCTCATTATTTTGAAGTGACACCAAATAAGCGTTTCCCAGCGCAATCACAGTTAGGTTTTAATTATCTTTAATTCAATTAGCCTTAGCATTGTGGGTTATTGAATGCGTTTCGTCGGGTCCAGCTATAAAGCAATGCCAGTCCGATCTTTTGCTTCGACCCCCAAATCCTATTACCTCACCCTGAAACTTTTTCCACCACCTCGCAGGTGTTAATGAGATGGAAACCCCGAGGCCACTGGGCTCTGTTTCTCTGACTTAACAATAGCAGCATGCGTCCAATCAACTCGTCCGTCCCGATGCGCCGTCGTTCTCCTTTCCCTCCTTCTTTCCCGCTTTTTTCTGTCTCTCTGTTCCGACTGTGTTGGACGTCTCCCCGTATGTTTCGCAGGTTAGCAACAAAGCATGTATTGTCTTATAAAGATTAGTTATAATTTTTTACTTTGATTGTTTTAAATAAGAAGTATCGACTCTGAAAATTACGAGATATTTTTCTCTCGATGATGCTGGGCTTTAAAAATATCGTAGAACAATTGGTTACATTGTTTCTAAATGTTCTTTTAATGATTAGTGCTGGGTTATTAGCATATCACATAAAGTGCTACTGAAATATACCCATATCTGACCTGCTTATGAGCTCAGATATTCTTGAATCTGGTGCTGTGGGTCTTATTTTTGTTGTAACTTTCTTTTTTTCCCCAGTAGGATTTACAGTACCCTCAAAAAGTATTAACAGGTTTCCCCCTTCATCCCAGTCGGGTTTTACGAGACAGACAAACAGTTTTGTTTTTTTGTTTTGTTTTTTTGTGGAAATGCAATCTTCAAAGTGTGGCGTGCATTTGTATTCAGGCCCTCTATCTCTGACGCCCATAAATAAAATCAAACAGCATCATAAAGACAAAGGAGCAGAAAGCCAATCAGAAAAGCAGCCAAGAGGCCCATGGTAACTCTGGAGGCTCACAATAGGCTTCTTGTATAGGACCTACTGGGATTGATTAAATGTTGACCCCCTATGAAGATCTTGGATGGCTTCGAAATTGATTTTCTTCTAATTGATTAACACAATTAGACGTCCATATGAGTTCTCTTTTCTTTTGTCACCCAGTGTGGTTTGTCATCATACCCCCTTCAAAAAGCACCCTGACACTTTTGGATCACTCTGGAGGAATTTTGTCCAAGACTTTCTTTCTTTCTTTCTTTTTTTTTTTTCTTTCTTCAAAATTCTTTCAATTCGGCCACATTGAAGGCTTTCTTGGCACAAATAGTCTATTTGAGGCAAAACCAGAGCATCTCAAGAAGATTTAAGTCCAGCATTGTGCCAATCCAAAACTGGACAACACATCTTCAGAAAGTTTCCCTTCTCCTCCAAGACCAAGGTTTTGGAGTTCATCAAGAAATAAAATGGGGAAATATAAGTTAGACTTTTGTGTTATGCTTGGTTAACAGTATTTTTGGCCTTGGAGGTTTACAGTAGATACATTATTTTTTTTTTTTTTGCTGTCTTTCCTTTTGTTTAATCAAAAGTACTGACCTTAATTAAAAGAAGTGAAACCTGCAGAGCTTTAGACGTTGTTCTGAGTTATTTTGTGACTCCTGGAGGAATTGTTGCTGAGCTCTCTGAATAAATGTGGTCAGCTGGAAATATGAATAACCACTTACTCTGTTTCTGTGGAGTTTCAATGACTTAAAAATATGATTAGGTGCAGTTAATTCAATCACTGTTTAGATAACCATCACCCCCATATTAAACTCAATTATCATTTGAAAACTGCATGTCGAAATTGCTCAAGTTACCTCTGCCTTATTTGAAAATTTGCTCGATGACCTGAGACGTTTGTGTTACACGAGAAAGGAAAACGTAGGGGAAGAAACATTTTTCCCAGCACCGTAAGCAGATCTTAGAGACGTTTTTCCGCCCAAATACTTACACTCGCATAAAACACTTTGACTGTCACTCACTGTAAATCTCCACTGAGTGTGTGGCAGCGACAATGAAAGTAGAACAGTAAATTTTGTTGGACTGTGCTACTGTGACCAAAATGAACATCAGATCACATTTAAAGAGCAATAAGTAACGAAATCCCGCACAATTCCGGAGGGACAGCGGCTTTCTCTTGCGCCAATGTGTTACGCGTTTAAACTTCATTTGTACGCATTCTAAAAGGCTTATCTGAAGACAGTTTCAAGCTGCTGCGTGTGAACACAGCTGCAAGTGAATTTACAGCTCAGGCATCAGCGTCTGACGCGGTGGCACGGCGTTTGGCGCAAGGGATGAGTCCAAATGCTGCCCTTTTTTGGCTTCAAAAACAAAACAAAACACTCACAATGTCACCCCGGCCAACCCTGTCTGGCTCTGCACTTCCACCTTCTGAGTAAGCTCCTCCGGTTTCTAAATGAGGCTATTCAGACGCATGGCTTGGTAACCGAGGGCGAGCTGACCTGCTCTGCTCACAAGCAGTGGCAGCAGTCTTCAACACAAGACATATATCCGCATCCTAATCCAGCCCAACCCTGTCCTATTGCTCAAAGTAAAAAATAAGAAAAAAAAAAGCATCTTAATATCTCATTAATGCAGAAATAGTTCACAAGGTATTTTTTTATTTTATTTTTTTTTGTTCTGCTTTGAGATTGATGTCCCGTGGGATCTGACACAGATCTTGAGGAAGAGAGAGGTTCTTAACAGCGTTGTGCCCAACAGCTGCCATGGAATAAACAGAAGTTAAAGCGCTTAACCACAGCGACAGAGTGAACTAATAAAGATGGCAGAATAAAACGGAATGTGAAAGCATCCAAACAAAGGAAGCTGGGCACTGTTGTCTCTCCTATCCAGTCTTTTTTTTACATGGGTTTATTTGAGAGATGGGAATGTTTGGCAAAAAAAGTTTTTAATTTGCAAGAAAGGACTTATTTCTCTCTACCAGGGGGTCTTTTTGTGTGCTCTAGTGTCCCTTATATGTCAGCAGGCTGACAGGAAACGGGGAGAGAGAAAGAGGGCGAAGACATGCGGCAAATGTCGTCGGGTCCGGGAATCGAACCGGCGACAGCCGCCCCCTACGCCACCACAGCACGCCCCGAAAGGACTTATTTCCTCCTCATAACAAGGACTCACTTTTTGTCTGTACTTTTCTCTTCACTGACTAAGCAATAAGACATTAATCTGTTAATTTCATGGTAAATTAAAACGAACTCCATTCATAATTTTTGAAGACCAATTTAATTAACAGAAACATCAAAATTTATTTCATTTATGGTTTCAGTTGTGTTTTTATTTATTTATTTATTTATTTATTTATTTTTTATAAATTTGTTGTTTATTTGCCCCTAATTGGATGTATTGAAAATGTAAATATTCCTTGCAAAATTAACGATAATCGGTCTTTGAGAGGGCAAACCTGCTTTGTTGTCCCGTTATCGACATATTACTTAGTCTCAAACATCATAATTATTATTTATCACAATAATTACTAGGACAATTTATCATGCAGGTAAATTTCAATCTGGAGAGACTCACACAGAGAAGAAAATAGCAGTTAAAAAGATTTAATGGTACAATTCTTTGGTGCTCGGACCCGGCAGTAGACCACGAGCCGAGGATCGCCGTGAGCAGGCGGTCTGCTCGGTGAGCCCGGGATAGTCTTCCCCCCGGGACCGAACCGGTGGTGGTGCGGAGCCTGGAGATTGGAGAGCACGGAGGATCCTATAGAGCAGTGGTCCCCAACCACCGGGCCGCGGACCGGTACCGGTCCGTGGACCAATTGGTACCGAGCCGCTCAAGAAATAATTAAATATGTCCGTTCTATGTATTGAGTCTGGAGGAGCCTTTATTTTGAAAATCGTACACCGGATGCCGAGGGTTGAGTCTTGCGCCAGCTCACAACGCACGCACGCACCGCAACCCCCGTCTCGATCCTCACAACGCCCCCCCCCCCTGTGAAACCTCACACAGACAGATTTGGGCCTTTCCACATCAAGTCCAATCAACAGAATTTACCTCAAGTGGATTCAAATGAAACATCTCAAGGATGGTGGGTGAAAAAAGCTCAATTTTGAGCTTCAGTGAATATTCATATAAATTAGATTTTCTTTTTCGCTTTTTGTTTTCTACTTTTGATATATTTGCAAAGAAACCCAAAAACCTTTACCACGTTGCCATAATGGGGTAAACTTGTATGTATGCATGAGCAGCATAACAAAAGGCTTTGTGAATATTTTTTCCTGGTGCACCATAAATAATTTTCAGTAGTTTTCTGTTTATAGTTCACAGTCCTATTTTTTTCTCTCACACTTTTCCTTCCACTCAACTTTCCAGTCTTTTTCTGGGGGATATTTGTGCTTGAACCCAATGAACACCTCGCTGTGACTTACCCTTCTCATGGAGGGTGTTAATGACTATTTTATCCCATGATTGTTATTTTTTAAATTAAGTTATTTTTTAAATTAGCTAAAAGCCAGTCTCTTTACAATTAACATCAGTAAACTCTTAAAATATATCACAGCACCCTTTTTGAACTGATTATTGAAATAAAATAACCGTTCAAGCCTATTCCGACTTCCTGAGATGTGTTTTCCATGTATTTTAAAGAGCAATCTCCTCCATCTGAAGCGATAAAACACAGCGCTAGGTGTTTTATAAAGAGAAGAGCAGGCAACCTGGTGAGAAGCGGCCGCGGCAAACCAGACGTGCATCTGTGACGGCTGTTTCTGTTAAAGCATCTACATGCAACGAGCTAAGCTCACTTTGTAAACACTGGAGCAGAAATGAATGCCAGATTTTATACACAACCAAGAGATCTGGAAATCGCGTATTGAGTTGTAGTTGCTTCCTAAACCTCTAACGTGACAATTATGGTAACTGTGACCAAAATGGTTAAAAACACAACACATGTTCTTGACTTTGCCTCTGCAGATGTGATTGCCTTTGGTTAAAAATAAATGAAAAAGGATAAAAGAAGCAGAATCAAAACATTTTTCTTACGTTTGCACTTAAAGAGCTGCATCTTCGATTTTCTAAGAACAATAACTGGACAGAAAGCACTTTGAAATTAAATGAGTCAGATATTTCTCCCTTTGTATTGTCTTTCAGTTTAGAAATGATAAAAAAAAAAAAAAAGTGCACTCGTGGCTTCCACAGAGCTGGCTCCAAACAGCTGGCGCGCGACGCCTTATATGTGCCTCGTATCTTTTTAGGAATGTGACCGTATTGAGGTAGGTACCATGAAAAGAAGCATCAACATTTACCCACTCATGGCTCTGTAATCAGGGATTCTTGTGTTGTTGGTTTACCCACCGCTGTGATCTGGATTAGGCCATTTGCCGCCTTTGGTTGTTTACATGGAGGCTAAAGGAAGAAAAGGGAGCATCTGTGCTGGCTTGTGATGAATTCCCTGCCTGTGTTTCTTATTTGGGGGGAATCTGATTTTCCCGGAATAATAAAAGAGCTTCGGAGATCAGATCAGATCAGATCAGTCCGAGTTTAGCTTTGTGTAACCTGTCAGATTGAGGGGTCCATCACAGAAATACAAAAGCACCTAAGCTTATTAACTCTGTAAAGACTACCAACATACAGACACACCTTTATCATGGCGCTGTTCTTACACACGCAGACACACAACCTTTGCTAAGTTGCCTAATGACTTGATGGGATGAACAGGCCATCGACTTACCTTCACTTTCACTTCCTAGATTACACCGGCTGCACTCACGGTAGATGTTGTCCCTCCAAACCTAATCTAATCACTTTCACCCATGGAGAGGGGATAGGGGATTTTTTTGTCGGGTCACACCAGCATATTAGGGTTGTTTAATCTTGGAGTTCTTGGTAAGTGGGCTATAAATAATTGTTTTTCCAGGGCATCCATAATATTGCAGAGGAATGTGGCAGCAGGCTGAACGTCGCCAGCCCAAGATGGCCGAGGAAATCTTTAATTCTTCAGCTAAACCTCTTACTGTGTGGCTAAACTGCGATCTATGTCACCCTCACAGCGCCCTCTCTTCAAAAATAACTGAAATTATCACCCTATACGAACCCAACGTAGGCGATCAGAGTGACTAAATACAATGTCTCAGACAAACAAGGACGAATCGCCTTCTACTTTCTTTTTATGTGGTCCTGGATGCCACATTTTCAATATTTTATACAAACTATAAAGAATGTTAAAAAAAAGGGTGTAAAAAAAATTTTAATCTTCTCTTTTCAGTGTTTAAAAAAAAAATAAAAAATTCTTCTTCTATTGGAAAAGATCAAGGCCTGAGCCTGCTGGAAGCCTGCATTCATTAGACACAGCCTGGTTCTTGGCATCAGAGCTCAGGTCATGCAAGGACATCCCAGAATAGGAAAAACAGCTCTGACAGTGCCTGCAGCAAAGCACCAAGAGTGGCAGGCATCCAGCTTAAACCACTGTTCGTACTAGGGCCACCGTAAAGTCAATGAACACACACAACTTAGGAATGAGACACACGCTCAGCGCTACACCTATCATTAAAATATGACGCTCAGGTGTTTAACCATGCCTGTTATGTCACCTAACACGATGTATTCACCGAAAGCTGCAGCTGGGTTGCAAATTCATAAATTTTGAATGCAGAATGGGGAAAATACAGACTTGTCTCTTTATGTTCCTTAAAGGCTGGAGCTGGAGTTCCTAAGCAACCATCAAGCTAATCCGTCTAGGCCAAAGTGGCTGCCGATTTATCACCTCAGATCCCCAGCATCTTTTGTCCAAAGCATCCTTTGATATATCCACTGTCCTGCTTTTATACCTAATCACTTTTTTAACTTTTTACATTTGGGTCATTTTAGGGTGTGGGGGGGTAAAAGACTTTGAAAGATCTCTCTTACAGGATGCCCTTCGCTGCAGTTCATCAGATCCTGTTGACATTTTTCATGTACCATCACCAAAACGTAGCAGATAATAGCGGATAAAAAAAAAAAAGTGTGTCAGCGGAATAGATTTAATATCTCAAGGAGATTTTCAACAAGGCTACTTGTTTAATTTTGTCTTGGACAGGAACTTTGCCCCATTTTTTTTATGAGTTTCCGCCTCACCAGAGACTCTCTGAGGAACAGTTAAAAGATTGCTTGGTATTTGGAAATTGTAATTAGTCTTCCCTTGGGTTTCATTTTATTTATTTTTTTAATGATTTGCAGTTTAATTAAATTTTTTTTATCTCAAAATGATCTAAATTGAGTAAAAAAAAAAATAAATACAAAATCTAGGTCCTGCATGAATCTTTTGATCCTTTCGTGTCAATAATAGTTGTTGTGCAAAGGTTTGTGTAAATGTGCGACAGCTGCCAAAAATCGTAGTAAGTGAATTACTGTCCAGGGACCCAATTTAACTGAAATAAAATGAAATGAAAAGAAATGCAGAAGAATAGAAAAGTGAACAGGATTTTTGCAGGGCATTCAAAAGAATTACATTTCAACATTTAAATATATAAAAAACATTTTACCAAAGATTACATCATACACCTGCATTTTTTGCTCTTTAATTTCTTCTTCTTCTCTGCAACCCAATCAAAGTATTCTGCTCCTTAAACTGTTTTTTTTAGTACTTTCTTGAGGGAATTACAATCAAATCACCGTTGCGTGGAAAACGTAATTGACCTTTGACAGAGTTTGTTTGTTTTTGTTGTCCTGTCCGGTGTAAATACAAAAAAAAAAAAGCCTTTCCAAACCAACAGTAGCTATTACGAAAATAAAAGCATATTTAACACAAGCTGAATAGGTCAGTAAGTTATTCACCGAATATGTAAAAGTGAATCTAACTCACTCAAACTTGCTGAGCCCGTTAAAATTTGATTTGAGGTTCTTACTTTTGCTTTCGTAGTTGAGAAATATAATGCAGTCGTGTTGCGCTGTTTAATAAGGACAATGTGATGCCAGTTGTGCAGAGTGCTTGGATTCAGCACTGCAGAGAAGTACATTTTTTTTAAATATCAAACTAGAGACTGGGAGGCACAGCACTGTTTAAAGCATGATCAAATACTTTGGAAAATGTGATTATATATATACCTAGTGACCCTGCTGACAGGGACTGTGGCTCCAAATACCACAACAGTCGACAAAGCAGAAGAAAATCTCAACGGCTGATTTAGAAAATTACATTCGTCTTCCTAGCAGGACAAAATGTTGTTCTGAAAACACAATGGCATGGAAAACAGGTCATTTAAGGGAACATAAATCACCACATAATTCCCACAAAACAGTTGCACAATAAGAAGAATGACATGTTCCAAAGTACATCCCAGAAAGCACGCTTCTAAGAACACAAGTTTCTAGAAAATAACATTTCACAGGCATACGAGACTTATTTAAATTTGTAACTGGAACATTTACTCTAACACCCAAGGGGGAGAAAAACAAGAGTTCACAGAAAAGACACACAGCTATTGTGTGGTCTAACATAGTTGCAATTTGCACTAAAGCAACTCTGCACTTCTGGTGAAAATCAGCTGTGGTAGAGAAATGAGTAAAAAAATTGCTTTGTACAAGATCTAGACAATTTCATTCTCTGACAATTTCCCATTATTAAAACTATATTAAAACTTGTTTTTATACAAACAGAAAACACACGCCTCATAACATGAAATGTCCATAACATTGCAAAATGTTATGGACATTTCAGAACAGTAAAATTTAGGATTGGTGCAACACAGAATTAAAGAAAAAGACACTGGAGAGAGTTAAACAAACAGAACAACTACAAGTAGCTGTTGCAATTTCCAGCGCAGCAGATAGTGATTGTGAACTTTTGCAAAGTTCGTGTCTGTTTAATTGTTTTTTTTTTATTTTTTATTTTTTATTTTATTGTCTCAGGGGAGTCTACCTCTATACTCTAATTTGGAAAGCATTTTATGAAAGATCCTAATGTGTTTTTCTTAATTTTAAACCCTGCTCTCATGTGAACTGGGGGGTGGAAACGAGGGAGCAGGAAAAATGCATAAATGTGAAAAACAAAAATCAAACTTTGAAAGTGAAAACTTTTAATTTTTTTCTTTTTTTTTTTCTTGTAGCTCAGTACGACTCAACAATCTGGAATTCTGGTTACTGCTTTATAGGATCATAATATGTCCTGTGATTTTAGATTTTTGTATAATTGGTTTTACCTGTGTGGTTAAGGCACAAGGTTTATTTGTTAGTCTTAAATTTATGTTGGACAAAAGGTGCTGCAAGCACAGCGTGTAAATGCATGGCGATGCCTGTTTCCAGTCATTGGTGGGCGAGAGGTGGGGGTACACAGGACCAGCAGTTCATCCCAGGGCAACACACAGAGACATGCAATCTTTCACTAACATTCATACCAAAGGGCAAATTAAACTCTCCAATTAAACCAAGATGCATGTTTTGAGGCTCTGGGAGGAAACTAGATTACTAGGAAACAAACCCACAGATGCAAACAGAGACCACACAGCAAACAGTAAACCGATAAAACAACGGAGCTAACATTTGTGTTGCACTGTGTGTGGATCATATTTACTGATGTTGGGACTATTCGGTGTACAGTTTAAGTTAACGCCTGAACATTATTTTATATATATATATATTTCTTTTAAAACCGGTAAAACATGAAGCTAGACATATTTATAAATCTCCAAGGATTTTACTGAATTTTGAAACTAACCCATAAATCACGTTTGTGTGTCTTACCAATATTGATAGCTACTGTTTAATGTTGTGTGTCGTTATGAAATGAAACTTACTTTTTATATCTTTACTACTGTTAGTAACATCACCTTACCATGAATGCTTTATTATATTTTAACGCCTTAGATTTAAAGCGGAAGCATGACATATAAAACAAAACAGTGAAGCAATTTTGAAAAAAAAAAGAAAAAAAAGAAATTGACAATATTGTGAACTTACATGCTCTGTTTTCGTAGAAGCAATGACTGAAATGAATCAAGTCAATTAGTAACCTAAAACCTATACCTAATGCTCCCTGAAACCTTTGGACCTAACTGGTTGATAAGAATTTTAAGAAGTTGAGCAAAGTATTGTTTACATAATTTAGAGGCTGCTGTCACATGAGCCGTTTTCACCTCACATCACTCCAGAACTAGCTCGATAAGGTGAAGGTCCCTACTCTCCCACAGCGCTGAAGGCAGGTCACATCACATACAGAGGAAACAAAATGACTCAGTTATCAATAAAAGGCTCCAAGATACCTAATCAAAACCACAGTTGCTTGTTTTTGTTATTTAATCTTGGCCTAAGTGATGTCATATCCTTTAAGTATAGTTTGCGCTCTGTATACAAACTGTACCAGACTGTCAGGTTGCATAAAAAAAGAATAAGTTATGATGTTCTGAAGTTTCTATGTGGTCACAGCAGTGTTGATAATAAAGTGACTTTTTACCATCTTAAAACATGCAAACATCGAATGTTTCAAGTACAGACATTTTTGACCGTATTTTTATAAACCTTTAAACTGTCATAATGTTGGTATGATTGATCTTGTTGGCATAAAACGCTCCAGAAAAAATAACCCCCCACCTATTAGTAGTTTAACATTTGTGGATTCACCTGTCTACTGATTTTTCTGTGGAACAAGTTACAGGAGGAAATGACCTGGCTGTTTGCAGATTTTTCCTCAGAGCATGTCCAAAAGACCCCATGGAAAATGCAGCTTAGGAAGCTGAAATATTTCATTTGCAAAGCAGCCAATAAATCATAGGAACTGATTTTCCTCGGCACTGATTGGCTGCGGCACCAAATGCTGAAATAAGGAAGATTGTACATGTTAGCATCTAGGCTAAGATCTCAATTATTCATAGATTTGTGCTATTTCATCTATTTGGAGATTTACCCACTGTATGTGGAAAGGATCCCATGTCCATTTTTGTAAGATTTTTTTAAATACAAATCTGGTGATTTTAATAAGAAAACTGAAAAACAGTCATAACTTGGTATAGTTATGACAATAGTTAATACTTTTTTGTGTGTGTGTGTGTTTTAAAACGTATGACCTCAGCAGGTCATACATCATTTAGGCTAGATACCACATGTACTAATGTATGTTATTTACACAAAATTAGAACGTTTACCTTCTTTTCTTATTCTCTTTTCACACACTTCCATATTGGGTTGTGTTTCCCATAAAATTCCCCTCGCAGAGGCAGTGCTATTACATGACAGGGGTCAAAATAAATGCAAAGTATGCCTTGATTAACTGGGGATTTTCCCCTAAGAGAAAACAGCATTAAAAACTCATTAATATCACCTTATGTTACTACAGGGCTTTTCACCAGCTCAGACAAGAAGAGACCGTAGATGTGGGCAAACTAAACATGAATTTCCTGAGAAGTGTAATTAGTTTGTACATCAGAAAGCCACAAAACTTCAAAAAAGAAAAAAAAAGTTAGCCTGTTGCTATGTGTTTAACAACAATACCAAAAAGACTGAATAAGTGATAAGGAAGGTTTAAAAAAAAAATACGATCATGGGTCAAAAATCTTTATTAGGATTTTGCCTAGCAATGTCGCAAATACGGAGAATCTCCTCCCTTATTCTGAGACAACAAAACTGAAACAAGTCCAAACTACTTTGTTCCAGTCCATGAGAGAATGCAATGTGGGAAACAAGGCCAAAGAGTGTACCTGATGATATTCAGCAGGAAATATTGTTCGGCACGTAGGAAATATTCCTGACTTTCCAGTTTTGGGGTTGCAGTCGACACGGGCGCATAACTCACGCAAATCTCCCTGTGGGCGTCAGCTTTTGTCTGAATATTGGCAGGGAACGGATTGAAAGAGAGACTTCTGCGTTTTGTTTTTTCAAGGGAATGTTTTTATTGTTTGTTCTAAGAAAAGTAGAGGTTGGGCACCAGGTGACCAACGTAGGCCATGCACTGGGATGCAAGCAACTGAAACTGATTCTTGTGGTGGTTTTAAGAGATTACTCACTAGTGAATCAGATTTATGTGTCACCTGCTGCTGCTGAGTCATCTTACGTTGTGTGTAAGTATGATTTATTTATTTATGTCCCATTCTTTGTCCTAAGGTAAAGTAAGCTCCCTAAATGTACATATTTAATGGTATAAACTCACTGAACAGCTAATACACAGTTTTTAATTGAAAGATCTGGTAGCAGACTGAAAAACATTTTGAATTGGTTCATAAATTAATTAGTCTTGACACATTTTGTAAATAGACTGATTGTCTTTTACATGTTTTCAAATCTTGGATGTGCTTAGTCACAAGAACCCAGAATAGAAGATGTTTTCAAATAAAACAACTACAAAGAGAATATTGCAACAAAAAAAAAAAAAAAAAAAAAAAATTGTAAAAAACCCCAAACTGGAATCATGTGTAATTTATCAAAATTTGTTGAATTTCTTTGTTACTAGGGTTTGCTTCAAAGAGCAAAAACTACTAACAGGAGCATACGAGATGCTTGAGGGTACGTAGCCTTCCCTGGATCCTAATTACTAATAGCAGCACTCTCTTCTGTGTTTGATTTCAGCTCCTCTTATCAGATAAACTCTGATTCTTAACAATCTTTCTTTCAATGTTTCTTTTTTTTACTAACGTTGTGTCCCTGGCACGGTGCTGCCAGGTCAATTGTTTGGTACCTCGAGAAGATGCGAGGTGGGTGGCTGAATGGCTTGCTTCAATTTAGACCACACCAGGCCGGAGGGGGGATCATACTGTTACCATGAGGACATAACTCTTTGCTTTCCGTTATGTAATAAACCTCAAATGTGAGCTCATGCGGCGAAGATTTTGATGGTGGTTATTCCAATAACGGGGAGGAAGTCAGGAAAGATGTCTAAAAGTGGCAGCTTGGAGACCAAACAGATCAACACGAGGACTTACCGGCACCCAGTGGGGAGTCCCACCTGGCCGTTCAGGACAAATACGGCAAATGAAATACTTCAACGTTTGCCAGGATTCGGATGGATTTCTTGTCATTTCTGCAACTGCTCTGACTTGACCACGTTGTTTGTCTGATGTACAGTACAGACCAAAAGTTTGGACACAACTGTGTTTGGACACACTTTCTAATTGAATTCAATGAGAAGGTGTGTCCAGACCTTTGGTCTGTACTGTGCACCAGCAAATTTCTCCCTGCAACAGTATCATTAAAATACTTTATACCGGGGTGCGCTGTGGTGGCGCAGGGGGTTAGCACACCCCATGTTTGGAGGCCTTAGTCCTCGACGCGGACGTCGCGGGTTCAACTCCCGGTCCTGACGACCTTTGCCGCGTGTCCTCCCCCCTCTCCTCACCTGCCTTCTGTCACAAAAATACGAGCCACTAGCGCCTCAAAAACTCTTTGGAGAAAAAAGAAAATACTTTATACCAACGAGCCATTGTGTAAAAACTTTTTCTCCACAATGCTACTCCGAAGAACATCATCCAACATGCCACTCAAAATCTCTGAGTCCATTACATCTCACAGTGCCTCACAATCATTCCCACCAGGGGATATATGTGGCAGCTTGAAGGATGACAAAATTGCTAATAAATAATCTGCCGTTCATTTGGCTCAGACACAGAAGAATTAAAGCAATTGCGTGTTGCGGCTATTTATCATGGGTGAAAAATTCACAAAGATTGTTCGGTTGGAGTGGTTATTGATTTGATCTCACAAGTTTGATGAGTGCGACAGAGGGCAACAGAAAGTAGAAACAACTGAAAAAAATAAAGTAATTTTCCTTCCTTAGGAACCTAATACTCACGAATGAACTGGGAGAACTGATGGAAACTGCATTTTTACATGTTCTTGTCTTGTTTTTGTGGTTCTCTGAAAACACTGACATTCTTTTTGTTTTCATGACACCATCCACACAAAAAGAGAAATCCTACTGTGGGATTTTTCTGACACGCAGCAGAATTTGTGGTTCCACCAATTACTTTAAATCACCAAGATCCTGAAGCAGCTAAGCAGTCTCAGACCCTCACAAAATTACCCCAATATTTAACGATCTGCTTCTGAAATGCTGCATTAGTTTTATGACACATTCCAAAAAAGTTTCCTTTTTTATTTATTTATTTTTTTTATTTTTATTTGCTCTCAAACGTTTTTGGGGATCATCCAGAGAATTTCTGGCGACTGTGTTCCAGTGGCGGTCTTTACCTCTGTATTCTCCACGGACTTTTAAAGTGGAAAGAAAATTATTTGGTGAGGAAATAATACTTCACAGATAAATAAATATGAATAAATAAAAGTCATCTTCTCCGTATACGAGCATTCAGGAGGGATTACTTTTTCAACACAGAGCCAGGGTAAATTGTCTAGCTGTTTGGCTTGATGAGCAAATTATTTATTTTTGTAGCCATCTGTACAACCTTCTTTCGAGAAGAGGATTTCAGGACTTGCTGACCCTTAGCTGGATGAAATACAAATACGTATGTGACCTTCTGATCAGAGTGCAGGTATAAAACTGGTCGACTGGACAGAACCGATCATTTCAGCAGTGAAGAAACTTAAATGCAGGGCAAAGATTCACTAGTAGAGTGCATGCAGCAACTTGCACATCTTTATAAATGTCACATTTACAAAGAGATTGGTTTAAAATATTTCAGATCAACCCTCCTACCATTACCGCAGTTGGTCTGTGGTATTTTTATTTTTTTTCTTCTTTTTAAATTTTTTTTTTTGAGCTTGACCAATAGATTATCATTGGATCAAGGGTGTAAGTGTAAGCTGCAGAATGCCACCATGTGCTTTCACACTTAATCTAACACACATTATCGCATTTTATAAAGTAGGGGAAACTGAATGGTGTAATTTATAACATCCCGAGCGATTATGACACAAGTGAATAACTTTTTTGTCGCATTATGTAACAAATTATTGATCACAGTTTCGTTTTTAAGCAGAAACTGCAAAATGGAAGATAAAATGGATGCAAAAAAAAGAAGAAAAGTTTGTGTCCTTTGTCCTATTCTTTATAATGCTATCAAAGGAAAGCGGAAACACACACACACACACACACAGAGAGAGAGAGAGAGAGCCCTTTTCTTTTCATCCCGAGAGAAAACACTGAGCCAGAAAGAGTGGAGAAGGACTGGGGGTCATCCGAGGTGCCGGCGTCCCAGAGGAGCAGCGGCCGTGTTCATGACACGGCAGCAGCGTTGAGGCACATGTGGCTGAAAAGAAGTTAAAAGACGGAGCCAGGCCGGGCGTCACAGAATCAGTTGTTATTCAGTAAAAGGGCCAAATAGAAAGAGTGCTGCGATTTATAAGCCCAGATCTTATCAGAGGAAACGCTCCCAACTGCGCTGGCAGCCACACTGACGAAGTAATCAATACGCCTTTCCAGCACATTGCTGTGGAAAAGGGGCATTGGACACAGACAGACACAAAACCTTACACACAACAGAGCGATGAAACGTCAGAATGATGCCTTATCAGTGTTTATTTGACGAGATTAATAGAAATGTCCCTCATGAAACAGATGAATCCGTGACTTTAGATAATAGTGTTACATCAGCTTGAAGCAATGATTACGCACGGCTGTAACAAAGTAAGACCAGGAATGTATAAGTAAATATTAGATAAGAAATGCTTTCTGCTTTTCTATTTTTTTATCTTTTTTAGCAGTGAACCAATGATCATAATTATAAACGTATGAATCTCTGCGCAACACTGCAAACTCAACTGAGTTACCATGAGCTCATTTCAATGACTGCAAAATGTGTTCCACAAATGATGTGACAAATCTTTTACAAGGAGTACATAAAACCTGAAAAAGGTGCAACAACCTCATCGCTTAAGTGTGGAAACCCTTAACCTAATGGCTTGTCAGAGCACATTTGACTCAGCTGTAGCATTCAGTCTTCCTCTCTCAGCATCTCAGTGTAGTTTCTGTGTCAGACTCACCTTCATGAATTGTGTCTCAAAGTTCAACTTCAGTTTCAGCAAACCAAACCAAATTCTACCTGTGTGTGTTTTTTTTTTTTAAATTGCATTTCTGAAGAAAATACTTCTATTTTACAAAACCATCTAGTCTTTTTATATGTTTTTGGAAAAGTTTCCAGGCTTCGTAATATCACTGTTATCCCACATTATCTATAGTTTTTTATGTTTTATTTTTTATACAATTTTTTGACATCTTTCTCTATTGTGAGATGGGACATATCTCTAATGGAACAAGATTATTTTAGTTGTTTGTAGCCTTTCTGCAAACTATAGCTTTGACGTGCAAAAAGTGAGCAAATGTTAAGAGGTTTCTACGACTTCATTTCTAAATTCATTCCTTTGGTAATGACGCACGAACCGTAACAACTTAAGAAAAAAGTCTTAAACCTCAGCAACTGAAGCACATTTTTTTTTGTGACTGAAAATGTAGCGAAACCAACCTTGAATTACAGAATATTCATTCCACTTGAACTTCTCCACATTCTCTCAATGTACAGCCACATACCACATACTATTATTGTTGTGACAGGACAAAATGTTAAAAACTTACATGGTAAAGGGTTCAAAATCAGCACATATTTTAAAACTTAAAATGCAAACTCAATTGTGAAATGCGTTATTTTAACCTGCGCTGTAAGAAATAACACATGCAACGTCTTAATGAAGCAACGCAAATGACCAATTAGTATTTGTCAGATGTTTTAAAAGAGCAATGCCTCTTAACGTAACCCAAGACTTTGCTTTGACAAAGCAAAACCAATGCCACTGTAAGCTTTAGATAGCACACACACTGGGTAGAGATAAACAAATCTCTGCTCCTAACATTCAAAAGGCGGTGGGGGGTAAAATCTTGAGATCTCAACGGCCATGGGGATATAGTCTGATGGGACAGCCTTAGGTAACATGGCTGCATCAAGTGCAAAGTAATCTGACAGCCATTTAAAGCAAACCAATTGAAGCAGCAAGGTAGAGGTGACCCAGGACGGGGATTTCCCTGACAGAACTCCACGGACAGAGATCGCTACACTACACCAGCAGCTTTAGGTTGTTTTGGACCCAACTCAGGATGAGGCTGCAGCTGTGAATATTTCAGCTTTGTGTCAAGTTGATTGTCAACTTGGCAAATTTTCAGAATTTTGGAAATTCTGAAAATTTGTGATCATCAATTTTCAGAATGTTGCAACTAATTCTAAGTTAATTTCAGGTCTGGACTTTGACCTGCCGATCCCAACAGGTGATTATGATTTGATCGTAACCAATCCAATGTCGTCTCAGGTGTTCTTGCAACCTCTGACAGATTTTCTTCCAGGTTCCTCCTTCCACTTGGACCATTTTACTCTCTCCCACTGAAGAAAATCATCACCACAGCATTAATGTGTCATCACTGTGTTGTATCATTGGAAGGGTAAATGAAGAATGACACACGGTGTTAGTTTTGCGATTGGTGTTTGGTGTTAAAAGGTTATGCCAAAATCCAGATCTCTTTTAATTTACAAATCACTAAAGATTTCAATGGATGCTCTTAAAGACATGTACCATAAAAATGAGATAAAAACAACTGAGAGACTTGAAGTGACCTAAAAGAGGAGGTGGATATCAATCTCACAGATGACTTCTCACCATCTTGTAGGTAGTTTTCCCTACAGGAGAAACAAAAATCATGACACATTGTACAATGAGATATAAAATAACACTCTGGCCCACAAATACAACAGCTGTAGTAAGTGCTTTGTGTGTCAAAATGCAAGAATACCTGCAGTTTCTCTGGTACTCAGAATCATCTTATCTGACCCCAACATTCAAAATGACAAAATACCTTTTCTCTGCCATCGTAATGTCCAGTGTGCTGTGTGACTGACTGATGTGATGACAGGAAATTGAACAGATGTGCATAACAGAGTAGCCGGAACGTGTGATATTTATATTGGTGTTATGATTTTATTAACATAGAAAACCATATGAAAATATGTGTGGGCTTTTCTGAAAACATTAACCTCAAAAAACAGCTTTCCCATTTCGACTGTTAAACCGCTGAAGTGTTAATCAGTAACTATTACACAGAGAAGAACACGCAACTGGGTCATGCGTGTGCCATACATGTGGAAAAAGAGCAAAGCAACGACAATCTGTATGTGGAACATTGCTTCGTGAACTAATATGTGTCATTTTTTGTGTCATGTACTCTTAAACTAGGCCAATATAAATAATTATCGGGGCCAGGGATATCAGAGTCGAAGTGAACAGTGCACTGCACATGTTTAAATGTTAAAGGGTGAAGGAAGGAAATGCACCTTAGTATCATCAAACTAAATTCTTATCGTATTAAATCTTTCCCCGGGTAACTAAAACCAATTGGATTACACCTGCTAGTAAGGTAAACATGCTGTGCAAGAGTAGTATACAACCGTAATCCTGATCAACTCAGCAGAAATAGCCCAGACAATCCTGTCACCTTGCAAGTATTTACTAGAAAACGCATAATACTGCAAGGATTTGCAGCTGACCAGCTTAGGTGGAAGGAAACAGATCAAAAGGTTAGTTATGTGCCATTGATCAAAGCATGAAGAAGTTATGTCTCAACCGTGTTGGGTATCCCATATGTGGGTGCACTGACCTGCTGACATCAGAGCATGTTTTCACCCGACAAGCTTCTAAAGACTACACAAAACATGTGACTGAGAAGGTTTAGTATTGATTTAGACCAGGTCAGGCAAACCGAGGTCAACTGCACAGACTTGTTTATGTCAAAGTATCTGTGCGACCTTTTAAGAGATATCCAATCATGAGCAGGAAGGGCTTAAAAACTCAGTGCTTAATTGATCTAACTAGCTGGCAGTTTGAATTGTCAATGCTTAATATACAAGTGAGCCGATTCTCGTTTCCCGAAGTGTTTGGAAATTTGAAGGATTTCACAAGGTTTTGCAAACCAGGAGCAGAAGAAAAACCTAATCTAAGAAGAATGTTATTTTATTTCTAAGACAAATGTTATCTTCAAATATTTGCATTTTGCAACCTCTACTGTTTTAAGTTTTAATTCAGATTTGACTTTAACTCAAATCTGCACGCTTGTCAACAAGTTAATATCAACACTGAAGGAAATATAATTTATTATCTGCTCACAAGAAAATGTGGATAGCTGAATGTGTTAAAAGTTCTCCATCAACAGTGGCTGACTCAGTTATTTTGGTTTGATAAAAAGTTACAATCTCTCTTGCAGCCGCCAGAAAAAAAAATATGAACATCCCTATAAATAATAAGTCCTTCGTTCACAGTTTAGTAATTGTCGTACATTGCTTAGAAAGGAGATACTTCTAGATACTTCTACATTCATATGCTTTTTGTGTTTCCACCAGATCTTGTAATTCATCAACACTCCCATAAATTTCAGTGACTCTGCTCAAGTTGACATTATCAATAAAAAAAAAAAACATGTAACTCTCAATCAAAGTCTCAATATCTGCTAATATCAAAACACATTTTGAGATTGCACAACTAAGAGTTGATTTCTGCCAAGAGCCGCTGTAATTCAAGTGGGATTTTCACAAAACCAAATTCATAATTTTAATTGCATTAAATGCTTTTTTTTTTTGAAGTGAATGAATACCTTCATGAACACATACTTCTTTTTGTCTAATGAGCGGGAAACCTCTTCCATTCATTCAAGAGCTGCCGTTCATGTGGATCTTTGTGACCTAAAGTAACATAAAACAGTGGAGTCTAGTTTGTGGGAGCTGAACTTTGAGCTACTTCTTGGCAGGTGTTGCACAACACTTGGAATATCACTTGGGAAGGAGTTCAGTTACAGGCTTATCTTCTTGATTATAAGGATGTTGAGGTGAGGAATATTAGTCACCAACTGAAATGCTGTGGGGAAGACTCTTCTGACAGTTTATTGTCTTCGGTTTTACTCAGAACCGGAAAGAAACGAGATGTGCCGCTGTTAGACGGTAAATGTTTCTGTCGGCTTGTGTTTCAACAAGTGTGCCAAGAAAGAGAAAAGCTCGAGGCTCTCACAAGAAATGTTTATTTTATGCATACGCATTCTGACAAAAATATTTTACTTTTAATACCTTGGTTTTTTTTTTTTTTCTTTTCATATTCTTTCTTCCATGCATGTGTACGTCTGAGAGACGTCTCACTGTCTACGTGACAGCAGAACGGATTTCAGGGAATGGGGCAACGCTTCACCAAATGGTCAGCTAAAGCACTGTTAAATATTTCTACGATGACTGCGGTGTTACTCAAAATGCTCCGGATTTCCCTTTTGAAATGCTGCCAAGCGTTCAGTCTGGTGTGTCATTATAAATTGCATAAACTATGAGGCTTCGTCTGCAGTTTTTTTTTCTTCTTTTTTTTTTTTTTAAGCAGATGTTCCAAGAAGTTTGATTCATCCTCATTTGTGAATGAGTGGCCGTGTCCTTTTGATTTCGAGATGAGTGTTTGTACATTGTTTTCCAGCTCTGATCCCTCCGCCCCCTAACGCGCCTCATGGGGATTTTATGACCTAAACTGGTACATTTTGTTTGGAGCAGCGTTGCAAAATACTGTCCAGCCAGTAACTTCTCGAGCATCGTCACTGGTTGACTGGTGGTGTTGGGCTAATTGGCTTGTTTCGCATCTACCTGTGCCAACACGGATCAAACGGTTTACAGTGACTAACCTCAGCCAGCATGAGTCATGTGGAAGTAAAAGAGGAAGTAAAATACAAATTCATCCTGTTAGAAATTTCAAGCAGCAGCTATAGTTTAACCAGCTAAGCTACCCCCTCTGTTAACTGTGATTAATTGCTTGGCTCCATGTGCCATTAAGTTTATATGCTACCATTTGACTCATAACCTGGAGCTGTCTCAGCTTCACCTCTCTTAACCCCACGTCTAAAAGTGCATCTTATCAGCAGCAGCAATGTGCGGAACTTCAAAACAAGCAGGAAAGGGCAACGATTAGCAAAGTCTCTAAGTAGAGAAGAGAAAAAAAAACAAAAAAAAAAACCAAAAACCAAAGCGATCTTGTTGAATTACCCTCTTTAATTTGTTCCTGTCTCTACTGTTTGTCTGGCTCATGATGATACAAAACACATGGAAAGTCTGTAAATTACTTTAAAATGGGATTTTTGCAATTTGCTGCCGCCCTAGAGAGTCTTAGCTGAACTCCATCGCATATCGACAGAATTAGCCTTTTCTGCAAAATTATTCTAAAATATCATTTCTGATTCATGTAAGTGACAACAAATGCACCTCTAAACTTTGCCCTTACGGAGCATCAGCTTTGTAGAAGCTAATTTTAAGCCTTGTATGCCGTAGAAAGAGATGGCGAGGGCAGACGACCCGGCGTACAAACTTTGCACCATTGTTCAATGCTGCACAGCAACTAGCAGGTCAGAGAGGGACACGTTACATGATATACCCTGTGACTCATTCACCAACTTGTTCCAGTAAGCCAGATTCCAAGTTACCCCCATTAAGTAAGGTGCTAACAAGCCGCCCACATAGAAATAGCCGACCAGAGTCCATATTTTCGTCATGATGGTTTTCTGGGAATTTAAGATGGCATCAGTGAAAGTCACATGTGTGTTAAGACAAACAGGAAATTTGATATCATATTTGCGATGGGACTGTGTATTAACAAGACTTGTCAGCTATGTTTAGTTTTGCAGCTGAAACCAAGCCAAGTAGATTCATACGACACTCAATAGGCCAGAAGTTACAAATATGTATGCAATCTGACTGAAGCATTTAGGCAAATGTATTATTTGTAGAATACTTAATTAACCATTATCACTAGAAAGGGTCATGGCAGTGTCTTCTTCATCTTCTGAGAATAACAATAATAAAAGTGAATCTTAGCAGTGCTTGGTGCGGCAGGATTAATATGAATAGGATACATTGAAAGAAGTGAGTAAAACTCCAGTTTATGTCTCTGTCGTGCAAGCTTGTGTCAGAAATGCAGCCCAGCCATTCGTTACAAGAAGTCAAATAAATAGAAATCACAAACTCACATGAACCTTCACCTCAAACGTTGTGGGTTCCATTTATTCTGTTCACCACTTTGGACATATTTTAGGGGATAATTACTTTCCCCCACTCTGCTCAGAAAGTTCTTAAAATTGGCTCTCCACTTAAGGTTACTTTAATGTCTCTCTAATAGCAAGGACTGGTAATAAGGAATATATGTTTGCTGACAGCGTGGACAGACTTTGATGATCCATACTTTTTCAACTAAACTGTGTAGCAGACAGAGAAAGACACAGGCGTTCACAAAAGATAATAGGACAATAGAAAAGGTGTATCATTTTTTTTTGTTAATATTCCTAAATATGTGAAATAGAGATTTATTCTCAGTCAATGAAATGAGCATTTGTTGGCATTAGAGTAATTAGTGCAAACCAAAACTCCATCTACTTTCATCTCCTTGCGTTGTTGTCATAATTACATCAGATTGCAAATAAAATTAATCTTTAGTTCTTTCAGAACTAAAATTTTTGAGAATTATGTCATAAATTCCTCCACCATTTGTTGCAGAGGAAGTGCTACGATTGCCCAAAGCATTTCCAGGTAAGGTGGTCCTCCTACATGCGTGGACTTGTCTGTCATAGTAAAAAGAAAATTCTACCTACTTCACACCCGTGTTTTGTAATCCTCCCCCTCGGGGCAAACTACCTTGCATGCTTAAGATGTTTTTCACCGTCAACACAGCTAATGTAAACGGTACGCTGATTGTGGAGTTTCCACTGACTGTCCTGCGGTTCAGGTAAGCCAGTGTGTGTTGGATCGGGTGTGTTGAGTCGGGTGTGTTGGATCAGGATTTAAGATAGAGGATCCCGACGTCCAGGCTCGATTTACACCACTGTATAGCATGAAAACACAAGAAAAAAATCCCAAACCCCTTGTATTATGACTATCATTTCTGTTGTCTTTCAGTGATCCAGTTCGTCTTGTGGTCCAATGTGAGAAGTGTGAGCTGTTAGCGAGGGCAGCGTTTAATCTTTCACAATCTTTATTCCTTCTTGGACCTTTTCCAAGACGAACCGAGGCCCCTCCGGAGGCAGAATCAGGTCTTTATGTGCTCTCCAAAGAGCTCCTGCTGTGTTATAGCAACTTTAAAAAATTAGCTTGAAAATCAGGCCTGCTGCACATAGAAAAAAAAAAAAAAAAAGTAGATATCAAAGCTTTCCTGCAGTGTGCAACAACTTGTTTTGGAAATAAGGCAGCAAATGAGTCATGACATGTCAAACACATTACGGCACCCATCTCTCCCCCCTCCTGACCCTGTTTTTGTTTTGATCCTCATGAGGGCAGAGTGTCCTGGGTTTGAGGACGTCAGCTTATACCTTTATGACCGACTGACCTCAAATAACTCCGGGCTTGCTGCGCTTAAATATGTCACCCTGTTTGAACCGTGCATAGATCCCCTGGACCCGGAGGGCCCCACGCCGAAGGATCCATAGTCCTCCACCAGACAACAAACATGAAATTCTCATGGCAAGTCTCCATGGTGGAGGAGTGAGACTAAGCCAAAGGGGGTGGTAAAGGTTTTTATTTTCAGCGCAATCAGTGTTGAAACAGTAACAAGAACCACAACATGGCTGTAAAACCGCTCAAAGCTGAGGTCCTTTGTTCGGCTTCTGTAAAAGATAATTAACAGCATAGTTTAGGTACATGTGGAGACCTCTCTTGTTATGTAATTGTCCATTCCGTGTGTATAGGAGTGGAGGGGAGGGTGCTTATGCCAGGTGGTCTATGAATGTAATTAATTACTGTGGTATCCATGGTTCCACACAGGCAACATGGCTTTGCCTTTCCTGTCTTCTCGCCTCATCCTCTGTCCTCACCTCTCCCTTCCTCTCCCGCTCCTTTCATCTTGTGTCTGCTCACATTCTCTCCTTGCTTTCATTTCCTCTTGTCTTGTCCTCTCATGACCTTTCGCTTCTTATCCCGTCCCCGCACTGCTTTCCTTCCCCTTGGCTTCGGCCCCACAGTTGGTTGAAGAACTTGCTCTGCTTCCTTGAAATTCCTTCACACAACAAAGCGCACAAGATTCGGCACGCGTGTAATAGATTCCACGCACACAGGTATGGATCTTAGGGGAATAAGAACAACGTTCTGTGGTAAACAGCAGACAGATATCCTCTTGGATGCTTTTCTGATGTGTTGACAGGAGTCATTGAGAAGCGATGGTCTGTTACAAATGAAATAAGAACTTGCTCATACCCTCGCAAACCCGCAGTGCCGGTCTTTCGCACTCCAGTAATTCTCACGAATGGGCAGGAAGATTTTGGACCCAAAACGGGCTCTTTGAGCCAACAGAGAGGACATGACCCAGTTGTTAATTCACTTGTTGATACTGATTTCCCCCCCATTGATGCGTCTTTCAAGTAATGTCATCACGCCAGGCAAACAATTCACCTGAACTGACCCTGAAAAGTACACAAACAAGTGAAACACAGTCACACTGACTAAATACGTCACTGGGAGTTATTTGGAGCTACATTTTTCGATGCTCATTTGAAAGTAATGGTGAATTAAATTTTGTGGCTGAGCCAAATGATCACTTAATTGGTGACTAACAATGTGTGAAAAAACAGGGGGATCTGAGGTTGATGTGACAGTGAGTGTATTGTAATGGAGGGTGACTGGTGGCTGCCCTCTGTTGGATTGTCAGAGGAGTGTGATGTTGGGGACAACCAGTCGCAACGTTTGGAATTTATTTCACACCAAATCAATAGTCAGTGCTTAGCAAACTTTTCATTTGAGTCACAGTTTTCCGTAGATAAAAAGTTCACATGCAAATTTTGTTAACCCAAAATCACAGAAGCTTTGAAGTACAATTATTTCCATGGTATGGTACATGATGTGTTCCCTGAGGCTAAATATTTGGTTGAATGCCTATATTCATCCCATCCCAGTTTTCATCAAATTCTATTTTTTTCATTTTTGCTCTTACATTTTCTTGTCACTTATGTGTTTTGGCAAGCTTTGAGGTTTTTATATGCAGTGTTGTGAAAAGTATTTTCTTTCTTTCTTTCAGATTCCTCACAAGTAAATGTTTCAGATGAGGATTAAGGATTACCTTTTTGCGAAGGGAAAAAGAAATCCCAACCAAACAATCCAATCAGCAATCACCGGGAGGGACCACATGTTCGACTCCTGGTCTGATTACTGCCAGGCTGTAAAAAAAGAGAGAGCAAAAATCAACAGAAAACCTGCCTGACAATATGAAGTAGGCCCAAAAGCCAAATTAGAAACAACGGCTCTGACATTTTTCAGTCAGGAAAAAAAAATGACAAAGTCATTTCTTTCTGTGAACACGACTGGAGAGAACGTGGAACAAGCGTTGACCTTCCGACTGTTCCAGATGAGCGCATCATCTGGAAGAGATTAAAAGTAAAGAACATTTTAGTTTCCAACTCACCCAGTCAAATTCTGGACTTATCTGACTGAGCTGCCTGAAACAGGCTGGTCAAGACTGGAAGCATCCCAACATGGCTGAAAGAAAACAAGGTTTGGACCAAAATTCCTCCGCAGCAATGGAAAAGACTCGGCTTTCACAAGGGATCGGCGACAATCGGTGTCCTTCACTAGTTTTTCACAGTCCTGCTTAAAATAGTAAAAACAATTCAACTATACTGTGGGCATTAAAGAATAAGAAAAAGAAGAAATTCCTACTTTTAAACATTTATAAAAAAACAAGAAGCTATCATAAATGAACTGTTTTATGTGTATTTTCATTCGATTTTAGTGCTGAACATCCGCATAGAATGGCATAGATTTCTGCTTACCTACAGTAAAGTCTGGGCCGTAATACAAATCTTGACCTAAGTGGGAAATGCATTCACACTGAAGGACATGTGCAGCAGAGAGTGCTTTTAGCAGCACTCTCTGCTGCTAAAAGATCAACAAGTTATATCAGAACAGAAATCAAGCTCAGTTGTATTTTCACTGTCTTAGAGTTTAGTCTATTTTATTCCCGTCCAGCTATAAAAGAAAGGCACTATATTTATGAATACATAAATATAGTGCAATTTACACTATTCACCTGAACTGACCCTGAAAAGTACACAAACAAGTGAAACACAGTCACACTGACTAAATACGTCACTGGGAGTTATTTACAGGCTTTGTTTACTGTGTTGCTGCTTAGAGCAGATGTTAACTTTACTTTCATGATCAGTCAGTGCCGTCCAACATAACAAGATGTAAATAAAAGTGTAAAACCTACACATGCCTTGAATTTAAATTTATGCCCAAAGGAAAGACTCCCATCTGTCTCTTAGCGTTGATCAAAAAGCAAAACATCCAGTATGGAAAACATATGTTGAACATATAAACATATATATATTTTTGTTGTTGTTTGTTTGTTTTTCTGGGGGGGGAGATGCTACGGTGAAATGGAGAATCCGATGGTGTCTGATGCACAAGCATCAAAGAAATATTTGAAGAAAAGGATTATAAAAATATATAAGGTGAAAGAAGATGCAATGATGCTGGTTTGGCAGGAAGCAAAAGAACGTAAAAGCAGTTCAAAAACCCAAACTAAAGATAACCAAACACACAGACAATGATTGTAACTCACACAGAAGGGAGCACTTTATGCTCTGTGGGCTTGTAGTCAGTGGAAACTAAAAGAAATTATTGATTTGTTGAGAAAAACACAAGAAAAGATCAAAGCTGTTTCATGTTGCAGGAGCCACATAGCAATGCACTGGTCAGAGCTCAGCTAAATGTGGCTAATTCACAGCCATAAGCAGTGACCCAATTTATGTTTTGTTTTTTTTTTGTCAGTAAACACCTAAGCCTCAGACCTACATCCGCTTAACAAATGCTTTAATTGTGGGGATAAACCTATTTGCCCAGACATTTTGGTAACCCAAAAACCTTCCTTTTATTTACGTCTGCAAATTAGTCCTTTCGGTTTAGCAGCCATTAATCTAAACTGTTGTGACATTTACCGGCACGCCACCAAAACTCCGCACAATCTGGATTTTTATTTATTAATTAATTTTTTGCTTGCTCTATTTACATCCGAGTGTTGAAAACAGTAATAGGGGGACTTTTATTCAAACTCACCGCTAAGAATATCTCCCATTTTGGCCCCTTTGTGTTTCATTATTGATGCAGTTAGCAGTGCTGCAGCCAGGTTTCTGCAGTGACCTGACTCTGCTTTTTTTCCCTGCTAATAGTTAACATGAAACAGGAAAAAAAAAAATCCTTTCTGCAGAGATTGAAAGTTACACAGACAGTAGTAATTATGTAAAAATGGTACAAAATAAAACAAAATAAGTAAATACCAAAAAGAACACTGTAACCCAATGAGTATTTTTATTGACGACCTTCATCTGTGGTGTTATTCACAGTTGCCTTTGTTGCGGTTTTTAGGAATTTGTGATGTCAGTTTTTTCTGCACCATTCTTCCTTTTTACTGTCAGGTTCAACCAAATTTAGCCATTAATGTGCTGTTGCTGTTGTTGTTTCTGCTTTATCTTCTACTTCTACTATTTAGTCCAGTTACAGTTAGATTAACGGCTGATTATTTCCCTTTTAATAGAGCAACATCTGACCAACCTGATTCTGACATTTTTTTATATGAACGCCTGTCTTCCGGTCATGACCGGCAAACTCTTGAACCTTACACAAAACAAGCTTGGAAAATAGATGAGTAGTTCATTCACAAGAAAATAATGAATTTTAGGAAATAAATGTCCCCCTGAAAGTAGCATCTGATTCCTCAAAACTACCTTACTGCATGTCCTGCTTTATATTTCTTCTTCCACAGCAGGTCAGGGGATATAACAACATATCTCTGCACTTTATAGGTTCTGAACATATGTTTTTTTTTTAATGAGGCTTGGGTTGGTGGTCTTCTAATGGAAAAAAAATAAGTGGAGTCACATTGTTGGCAGAGTTCAAGCTTAGAAGTAAAAGCCCTGTAAGTTCAAATGCATCTGCTAGACAAGCAGCAACACAGAGGTTAAATGAGACAGAGGTTAAATGAGAGAATCTGATGCAAGCAAGCCTAACTAATAATTCAGTCTAAGTCAATGAGTGTTGCTTCTACTGTTTGTTGGTGCCAAAACAAAACGATGGCGACAGTTAAGATTCACCCCCATGTTTGTTCCCACGATCTTACAGATGGGAAGCTGAAATCTGTCGAAGCGGAGCGAGAAGTGGAAGGTTTGAGGTGATTGGCGGAGAAGAGACTTAGCTTAAAATTTGCTGCCCGTTTGTTTCCGTGCAAAGAAAAAAGCAGCGTCAGTTTTATGATGCAGGCCTGCTGCTTGGAGCCTCTGTGGGGGGAAAGTCTACTTGTCTGTCTTTGAAGACCAGCCGACCTGAACCTTTGTGTAACAATGTGCAGAACATGCTGCACATTATCCTTCGTATGTTTCTAATGAGTGTGTGTGGATAGGTCTTTTGTTTATTTTTATTTTATTTTTATTTTTTTTTACAAATTTTGCTTATCGTGATTGATTTGTAAAGCAATAGAAAGTGCAAAATGACCAAGGGGGTGAAAACTTTTCCTAGGGACTGTACATTAGAAGATTGATTTCTTTTAGGTTTATTAGGCATTTGTTTTTTACAAAGGGGTGCCAACATGTTTGTCAGTGTTTGTATTGAATTTAACGAGCCACAGTTACATTTGTTGCTATTGCAATAAATGTTGGTTTGTTATTATCATTGTATTTCTTGTGGTTTTAATCTTTCAGCTCCTCTCCTAGGCTGTCCTTCTCAGTCTTCATCCTTTTGAATATCTTTTCATATTTGCTTTACCTCACGATGAGCTTCAGAAGAGCCTGTTTGTGGCAGAACACAGAAAAGGCCTCTTCGTCCTCTCGAGATATTATTTCCTTCTCTGCTGTGCCAGACATAATCTTCTGACACACTCATATATATAAGATGCTTCACGCTCAGATGTCTTTTTATTCGGTCATTGTCTCCATCTCTTGCAAATTCAGCTTCAACATACACACTGGCTGTTTCGGTGTTTAACTGCCAGACATATTCAGTAAACTTATAATAAGGTAGAATTTTAATATGGTTTAATAAAACATGACCTAGTTCTCCATAAATCCCACCAATGGTAAGCTTTTGCAATACCGCAGGTTGCATTTGCAGGTCAGTATTTATGGTATTTTCTGTGGAACTGAACTCCCAATTATTTGTTTCTCAAATTGTTTCGTACAGCATATCTAGAATATTTGAAGATGTAAGATGTGCAGCTGAAAATACACATGCAGAAAACACAAAATTTATTTGTCTTTCAATTGTTTGTCACCTTGATCTCTGCTGGACCTACTTCATACTTTACTGCGAGATGCCATGATGTGTAAAGTTATTCAGGCAAAAATGAACAGCAGTAATATGGGCTATTTCATGTTACTTATTATTGTTTTTTCACAAATTCAAACAAAATATTTAATTTACAAGCCAAATTTTTAGCTATCTGCGAACAAAATATTTCATTTGAAGCCAAGTATTTAGACCAGAGCTAAATATTTAAGCAATGTGCAAATTCACTTGCCTGTGGGCAGAAGTGGACTACCAAAATAAAAGCTGGGTCTTGCAAACATCTTCATAAGCTGCTGGCAAGATTCAGGAACCTCTTTATGATAGTTTCTTTTGCTCTTTTCCCAGTCTCCAGAGCTAGATGCACACAGACGTGGCGGATGTTTTACACCAAAAGCCCTTCCTAAGACAGGTGATTATAAGGAAAGGGTTTCAAACCAGATAATAAAAATATCCCTCATCACCCTTTCCCACATTTGTAAGACATGAAGAGGCGTACCGGAACTTATTTTTTCCACTTTAACCACAGGGTATTACTAAGCATTAAGTTCTGTATTTAAAATGATCTTTTTAAGATATGATTTTATGAAACAAGTTTACATTACTAGGAAGTGTTTTTTTTTCTCTTAAGTGTGCTATCTGATGGGATTTGCCGTGGAAGCTAATCTAAAACGCTCTCCTTATAGAAATGCAACAAGTTAAATGATGCCAGCACTTTCTCTATAAAATAAATTGCCCCATTCTACAGTTCTTACAGGTTTAGTAAATGATCTCCGCACAAAATGGACGGATATCGCAAAGTTGTGACATCCTTTTTGTTGAGGAAGTCAGCTTCAAACGAAAGTCTGAAACTTCAGTGAAGCAAACAAAAGGCTTAGGCCTCAGTCAGCGTCTCAGTCGGATACAACACTTCCTTTCTAAAGAAGCCCAATATCCTCCTGAGCAGTGACAGAATTAGAGGGTTCATGTAAGTGCAGCAAAACAGCCCAAAAATACTTCCAGTCCTCCATGGTATTTCTGTTTTAATTATAACATTGCGCCCTGAGTCAAAATGTTTTCTTTTTTTTTCCCCGGTTTCTCTTGTAGCGGGGTTTTTTTTTTTAAACAAAGCATAAAATTCATTTATTGAAACAATGTTTTTCCAGTGTGGAATGATTTTTAAAAGACATGGAACTGAAATCTGCTGCGTTTTCTGCTTTAATTAGCATTTCTTGGTGATTCATGGTGTTATTTGTTATGAGTCAGAACTAGAAATAATTATGACATCGTTCGCCTGTTTAGCAAACCGCAGGAGTAAGATGTAAGTTTATTAATGCTACATGTTTGTCGAGTCAGTAACTTAAATAGAAACATTTTAATGCTTTAAGAAATTAATTTTACCTGAAGAGCTAGCTTATTTTTAGCTCGTTCATAACTAAGATCCATTGGAATATGTGGATGATTGAACTGAAAAGATTTTTTTTGTTGTTGTGAATTGGTGCTGTGTAAATAAAACCGAATTGAATTAAAGTCTGCACCTAAATAAGTCAGAGAGGGTTAAATCCAGATATCTAGATATACTGCCTGACAGTAAATCAGACAAAATTTGTCCTGTTTAAGAAAAATGAGGAGCTGATATTTTCTTTATGACTCTTTCAAATTCAGAAGTTTTCATACGTTTTGTTAATATTTGGTAGAATTGTTTTTCAAGCTCTTCGATTTAGGTCACAACCTTCTTACAATTGTTCGCTGGAATTTGATCCCACTGTCAATTTGAAACTCCCATTTGTGACCAGGCTTTAACTCCTTGACCAATATATCTAATGTCACAACATCTTATTTTTATTCATTTCTTATCAAGTAATTAATTTGGCGAAGAGCACCAATCTCTGAGCAGCACTCCTCAAAAGCATGATGCTGCAATGTTGCCAAACCTGTGTTTCCAAGCACCATTTATTTCACTCAGTTTCAAACAGAAAGACATGTTTTTCTTCAATTTAAAGGCATAATAAAAAAATCTAAATTTTCTTACTTTTAATTGACCTTAAAGGGGGCAGAAGGGTATTATATATTTTCCAGGGTGTCATTTTATAAAACAATCAAGTAACTCAGTTATATTCAGTAGTTATAAAATCTCTGTATATATCAAACGCAACTTAAAATAAATTTGACTTTGCAGTTTGATGACTTAAAATTGGCCTCTGTCTCTTTAAGAAGCTCCTACACCTTCTGTAGCAGGTCATTGCAACAAAGTTTATCCAGGAGGCCAATTATTGCCGTTCTCACAAGCGTTGGACTGAAAAGTAGTTTGCATGGTCCAAGATTTCTCAAAACAGCAGAAAATAATCAAAGCCACTCACCAGGTGTGTTTGTGATGAGGGAATAATACACAAAAAATAACACAAAACAAAACTCAAAAAATCTATGCAGTTTAAAACTGTGCATGTTTAAAACATTACGTAAAGTTGACTTTTTTGATCGTTACATTATGTTCTAGTGTCATTCCCTTATCAAAAAATAAAATAAAATAAATAAATACCTGGTGTGTTTTTTCACTCTTTTATCCATGTATGAAAAATCCTTTAATTTCCCATGGCAACCGTTTAGAGTTGCCTTAAGGTTTACTCTCACCAAACCTCCTCCTTGGAGCTGCAACCTCCAAACTCAGTCCAATTTCTTCTAAATGATGTTTGATAACAAACAGCATTTAATTAAAGGTGACATAGTTACTCGATTGTGTTATAAAATGACACTATGTGCCTGCAAAATGCATAATACGGGCCCCTTAGCATCTTCCTTAACCCAGATCAGCCTTGTTTTGAACAGCACAACTCTGGTTCAAGCACATACTGTTCAGACTTCATCACCATAAATGTATCATTGGATTCGACTCAATATAAGCAAATGCTGACGTTAATGCGTCTGATAAGTATCTGGAATTTAAAAAAAAAACAAAGAAAGCTGGATGATTGCAAATGAGCAGGTGCAGCCTTTAATGTTACTGAAAAGTTGATGGGGTGTTAAATACAAATACAGAGTGAGAAAAACTCTCTTATTCCAAAAGCTTTTAGTGTTATTACAGCCATAAAAATCCCAGAGCTGTTTGTGTCGGTGCATCACAGCTTGCACGGGTATATCCAGCTGTTTCGTATCAAAGCATAACAGCATATGCGCTTTTAACTCAGAGCAGATGCTGTTTGGTAAGTCGCGTACGCAATTGTTTGCTTGATTAATATGCTGACAGTGATTGATTGAAATGTTTATCGTCACCTTCTTGTATTTCAAATACTAACCAGGCTCTTCTCTCTATCGAGACCTTCATAGCGTTCTGCCTCTGGCAGCCGGTTGCATTATAAAACAAATGTTTGTTTTTGATTCCTGGCTCTCGCTGCCTAATTATAAACTCCTTTGATTCCTGCTTTTGCTCACATGTATTTTCTGAAAAGAGAAAAATATAGCCACATGTATTCCTGTCTTTTTTTTTCCTTTTTCTTTTTTTTTTTTGTGCAGCCTGTTTCTACGAAAGTCAAAACGTCCAAATTTAGCAAATACTAATTTGTGATTTAGAGCATTACAAACTGAAGTAGATGGTGTGTTTTCCTAATGATATGCACAGATTTATCCCCCCCATGTTTTCTCAGTCATATGGTTGAGGAGTGTTGTTCTTGTCAGTCTAATTATGGATGGCACACGTCCCTAAAAATGTGGATTGTACTTGTTTGCTTGAACAATTCACCCCTCCACAGTTTCCAGGCATAAATGCAGGCTTTTGACATTTCTAAATACTCCGAATATGTTTTGGAACATGACCTTTTGTTCCCGTCTTTGTTGTAAGGGAACTAAAGAGGTCTCTGCCTAAATACCATTTGATTAATAACTGTGTTGTGTAGAGGCTGTGCTGTACGCTATGTTGAACAACTCTTGCCACATTCTTTTTCTGCCTCGACTGCTCGTGCTCAATCTGTTTGCTAATCCTTTGGCTTGTTAGCTGCATACTTTTTCTGTTTTTTTTTTCTTTTTCAGCTTGACTCTAAACTCGGGGATAAATTGGGAAAAGTCTACGACGCAGTCAGTGTTTGGATTATTGTTTGTTTTTTAATGAGCGCCTGGAAAAGCTGAAATCTGAAAAGCTCACATTTGCTCTCGGAGATATTATGAGCAAATAGATGCACAATTTAGTCAGAGATGGTGAAATAAGGAGAAAAATAATTTTAGAAATTTTGAACCTACTGGCTAGTTGAAGACAAAGTGTGGATCCAGATTTTCTTGACCTGGATCCTGAAGTGAAAGGCTGGTTTGAGAGCCGTAAACCAACTCCAATTTCAAAATGTCTTAAATATTAACATTTAACATCCTGTTAAGATGATTTACATTTCCACGTAAAATAAAGATTGAAGATACCGGTGAGCTTCCTGAGAAGCTGCGGATTTATGTAATGCTTTTGTATTTTCTGTATTCATGATTTTCAAATCCTGAAATATCCATCTCCGTCTTTGCTGGCGGGTAAAATTTGTGGCATTTCTGAAATGTCGACTACATTTTGGACAGCCCTAGTTTATAGGTTCAGATTACGTGGGTTTCTGGAACTGCTTTGATGTTTTCGAGCCTGGCAGAAACCGCTGCTTTAAACTTCTTGTAAACTTCACCCTCCAGGACCAACTAATCCTAAATGATTACAGCAAGAGAGGTATTACCTGCAGGTAAGATGTTAACTGCTTATAAACTTTCAACAAAACCCCACTTCAAAACTCTTGCACCATCCCTTTAAAGCTAAACTTGTGCTCTCCTCCTGCACAGAACGTGCAACAATTTGATTTCCAGCTGATGAGGAAGGGGGCAGAACTTTGCATTCAAACGTCTTGTGTTTCCATCTCGTTGGGTTTTTCCTGATAAGATGGCATTAGAATCAGAAACTCGGTCATGTGTTTGTGGGTGGCTGACCCTGTCTGAACCCTCGCCTATTGCACCAGACTGTCAGAGTGAGCAGGCGATTACAGATGCTGTTATAAAACTTGTTGCCAGGCTCTCTTCTGTTGCAGGGCCACATTTTCCTCCACTCTCCCAAACACGCAGAGCATTGTGAACAGCATGAAGTCGGTGTTCGCTCCTCGTCAGAATGTCAGCTGGTTATTTTTTTACACGTTTTGTCTTATAAAATATATGCTCTGGGTGGCAAAAATATAAACTCCATGTTAAAACGTCGGGGGTAAATAAGTGCAAGTGTGGTTTACCTGAACTGCTTGCACGATGTTCTTTGGTTGGTTTTTGGGTTCGGATTCTTTGCAAAACCTAATTTAAGCAGCTTTAGCGAGGGAACTCCATCGCCCTATTTTATCCTGATTAGCGTAATACATTGTTTTGGCGTGAATAAAACTAATGATTGAGCATGTGAACTTAGACTCATGTGCATAAAGTTTCCCATAAAACAGGAAAGCTATGCTGAAATTATCTTGTCGTGACACGAGGTTTTCCATCCTGCAACATAATTTGTCCAGTCAAAGTCCTGCATTTGTCACATTATGGCATCAATATATATGGATACATAACTGACAAATCAAATTATTTTTTGTTAATCAGTGATCATATTTATTTATTAATCCCACTCATGATGTAATGTAAAAATACACAAACAAACCTGATCAAACAAAGAGGCTAACACAAATTCTGCAATCAAGTGTGGTGATGGAAAAGGAAGATATTTATTTTTAAGAAATTCTTTTTCAAACTATTATCTAAGCTGATTAAAGCTTAACATTATCAAAAGTTTTCTACTTTCTCAGGAGTTTTGGAAAAGGTTTTGACCGCTCAGAAATCTCGAGGTCTAATACCTCAGGGGCGGAGAGTTTGGGAAACTCAGGCAAAAACACAAGAAGGCAAATCAAAATGTCAAACCACCTCCACATTTCAATTTGGAAAACCACCTCAACATAAAAAATAAAATAAAAGAAAAGAAAAGAAAAACAGAATGGAGTGTCTTAGTCTTCTTCTTCTGCCTGAATCTCTTCTGGGCAACCTGGTGTCACAAGCTGCTGATCAGCCAATCAGAGGTGGACTTCAGAGAAACCACACTTACGTCCACACTGTGGTCGTAATTAAGTTCCAACATGTTGATAGAAATGGCATAATTAGCTTACCTCTTGGTTTACCCTGCTGTCATGTAATGTAATGCAAATGAAATTAACATCTAATAGATACTAAATTCTCATTATGTGTTTTGACGTCTTTGGGAACATTAAAAAAAAAAAAACACCTGGATGATAATGGATGATGTGTTCAGGATGCCTCTTTCTGTGGCCATACTATATTTTTCCAGAAGACAAAGAAAGGAAGTGCTGCTCTGATTTTAAGTGAACAAGTATTTTAATCAGTCACTAAGGACATCTTGTTCTTTAAGAAATGTTGTCATGGTTGTCGACTTAACAACTTCATAAGATCTGGTCCAAATTATGCTTCAGTCCCGTTCTGGGTTATTGTGGTTACCTTTAATTATTAGTGACCTTAACATCCAGACTCTGTTTATAATTAAAGGAAAGGACCCATATTTTTCTGTGAAATATACCCAACTTAACTAAGATGTAGTGTTTTTAGTTATAACACAACCGGTCACAGTCACTTTTTCTATTTGTCATGCTCATTTATGGTAAAGCATGATTTCACCAATTAAGGTGAATCTGCCGTTCTAAAATAACAAACTCCACCTGAACATGGCCTGGTCACATTACAGAGTTCTTTTCAATATGGCCATTTTTTTCAAATATATTTTAACCAAATATCTGTTTCAAAAGTATTTATTTATATTCCATATGGCTTCACCTGCAGCCAATACCATTAACAGCATTCAGGTGAAAAGAGGGACGTCATTATGGTTCGATAAAGGTTTTTTGAGTTGAGACGAAGCGATTGACACGATGCTTCTGTACTGGTAACTTATAACTATTTACGGTATATATGAGTAGAATATAGCCCTTTGTTTTTGTGTGTGATGAATATGGCCAGGGGCAAATCAGATTTGTTACGGTTCATGTCTTAGGTGTGGCCCCAGGACTCACAACAACTTGAAAGTTTCACAGTCGATGTCAAAATTTGTCAGAAGTCACTCAACCACCAGATAGTTTACAAATACCAGCTGATTAGCTTAATTGCTGGGCCTCTTGTGACGACATCAACCTAAGTAAACAAAACTGATTTAATTGTTTCCTCAGTGAGCTTTTAAAAACTTTGGATATTGAGAAATCCTGCTGTAGAACTGTATTAATCATTATATAGTTGTGTATTTATTTTGAATTAATTAATTTATTATTATTATTATGGGGCTGCACAGTGGCGCAGTTGGTAGAGCTGTTGCCTTGCAGCAAGAAGGTCCTGGGTTCGATTCCCGGTCCGGGATCTTTCTGCATGGAGTTTGCATGTTCTCCCTGTGCATGGTGGGTTCTCTCCGGGTTCTCCGGCTTCCTCCCACAGTCCAAAAACATGACTGTCAGGTTAATTGGTCTCTCTAAATTCTCCCTAGGTGTGAGTGTGTGTGTGGATGGTTGTTTGTCTTGTATGTCTTTGTGTTGCCCTGCGACAGACTGACGACCTGTCCAGGGTGAACCCGCCTCTCACCCGGAACATTAGCTGGAGAGGAACCAGCAACCCTCCTGACCCCATTAGGGAAGAAGGGTGTACAGAAAATGAATGGATGGATTATTATTATTATTATTATTATTATTATTATTATTATTATTATTATTATTATTATTATTATTATTATTATTATTATTATTATTATTATTTTCTACCAATAAAATCTGTGAAATAAATGGCATTATAATGTTCTGCTTTAAAATCACTCTGAACATATTTTCATACAACATTATGTATATTTTACACAGGAGTTAACTTGCTATTAATTACATTAAAATTTGATTATATGTACGTTCCTCTCCATCCATCATGTCCGCTGTTATTTTTCTTTTACTTCCCTCCATCTCCTCCTTTCCCTCCTCCTCCTTTTTTCCCCATGTTGATGCCATCTGAGGTTGCAGGCCCAGGCTATCGAAGCTGCAGATTTACCCAGCAGCACACGTCACTAAAAGGGGAGCGTGGAGCTCCCGAAATAGCCCACAACAGCAATTGGTAAAACAGGGTCCAAGTGGTTGTTACCGAGGACCGATTCTGATAAGAAAGTGAAGCCTTCCAGGAATTTGTCAAAACTAGTTCAGTGGTTCAGCCACACAGGTGGGCTGATTGATTGATTCGTTGTATGTTTCAACCACACCGTAGGCAGCCGTAAGAAATAAAGATTTTATTTGAAAGCAACATTTAGATAAAGATGTGCTGCCTTTACATTTTTCATTTTTCTATGAGTTACAACTTGCTCAGATTGTTTAGTTACTGGCACCGTGAGAAAATGAAATTGTTTTTCCTTGACCTAAAAATATAAGGCTTATGGCAATTAGGATCGAGTAAAATGATCATCTGGGATAAACCTGAGCACATTTAACGCCACGAAAGTAGGATGCAGCTCAAAATATTAGATCATTATAAAAGTAACAAAAACAGAGGTATGTACAAAAATAAAATGTGCTATTCAGTAAAAAAATGTGAACAAATACTTCATGAATGACTGACACGACTGCTTTTAGCATTAAAAGGTGGAGGAGCAATTTTGTTTCTGTTAATGAACCATCACATAAATAGTTTAAACTCCTCAGATCTAATCTTTAGCTTTGTGAAGGTACCTTCACTGAAGTTTTTATTTTTTTATTATTTTATTTTAGAAAACTCTCGTCATAACTTGAGATTAACTTCTTCTCTTGCAGACAGTGTTAGAAAACCCTCAAGATAAAAATGTTTTTAAGATTTTCCTGCTAAAATAGAAAAAAAAACCTGATTGTTTAGGTGTTTCTCAATATCTGTCAAAAGAGCCCTTTAACTATGCCTGATCCTATTTGTTTTTTAGAAGATGGCATTTGGCACACAAAGGTATTCCTCCTTTGAATCCTTCATTGTTTCTTCTATACCTTTTCCCCTAAAAGCTACAGTCAGATCCCATAACTCAATGTTGGGTTGTGAATCCTTTCTTTAAACCCAAAGAGAAACCAGAAATGCTTATAAAAGAAAATTGTCCAAACGTTATTGCGTTTTTGTCATTTCATACCGACCAAATTAATTTTTTTATTATTTCATTTTTCATTCCGAAGCAGGAGACAGTATTATTTGAAACGTCGCATTCTGGCAATATTCTGGCAATATTCTGGCAATATTCTGGCAATATCACGACAGTAATCAGAAAGATTGCGGCCATAAAATCTAAACACATGAGCGTCGCTTGTCTACAATCACTGCTCTTTCTTTTCTTTCTTTCTTTTTTTTTTTAATTCCCAGATTCCCTGGAATCGAACGCAACCAGAAATCTATTAAAAAACAACAGCAATGAGGTGTCTCTTAGTTCTGGTCATTTCACAAGCAGTGAGCCTGCAGCTTTATTGAATGAGATCTCTGGATGCTTGTATAATTGTGGGCTGTTTTGGATCCTGAGAAACGACATGGAGGGTTTAATTAAAAGCAGCTAACAAAGACAACATTGAAGCGTTTTTTCCCGTTTCACTGTATGCAGTGCTGTTCCTAGAATCTCAGCAAGTCTCCCATTGTGGAGAAGCCTGGTTTGTGGATCCCAGCGCTGACTTGGAACTGCAATAAAGGCGCACAACTCAGCAGACCCTGTTTCGCTTTATGTATGGCCAAACGATTAACCCTTGCACATGAAAGCCTGTGAACTACACATAACCTCCTATAATTGCTCTTTTAGGTCACTTCTAATTAACTGATGGCAACCATTATCTTTCTTACTTGTGAGCCATGTCTTGAAGTTGTGTTTACAGTAAGGCTAATGAGTTTTACATGTGTAAAAAGGAATTTGAATATGCACAGTATCAAACCATGAAAGACACTATGTTGTTTTTTTAAATTTATTTTATTTATTTATTTTTTTTACAACATTTAATCCAAAAAAAAAAACAAAAAAAACCCACCCCAGAACTAGAACTCCTGGGCTCTCTCCTGACATGACCCTACCTCATCCATTTGGTAAATCTGTCGTTCAATTAAATCATTACAGTTGACTTCTTTACAATAGATCTTTAAGGCTCCCAGGGTGGGATAAACCATGAGCCAATTACAGATGTAAAACAGATGAAATCCTCACTTTAACACATATTTCAGGAGACGTCTGTTCTCACGGGTTCTCTGAGAAAAAAAAAAAAGACAGATGAAGTTTTTGTTGCAGTAATAGTGTTTGTGGTGGCGGTTTCATTAAATCAGCTCTTAAAAATGTTTCCAGGATTCCCCTTGATGTTGCTTGTGCTACAGTGTGTTTGAGTTCAGTAAATAACAGGGTTGTTTGTCTCTCTGTCTCAGTTTGGGAGAAACTTGAAAAGATGACGGATGGTTCTAGGAAAGGTGAAACTGATGTGATATTTTTCAGCTGTGCAGTCCTAAGATAACTTAAAAGCTCAGCTCGGCATCCCCCCACATTATTGTTCTCCTGGTTAGGATGCAAGGGAGACTTAAAGTAGATTCCCATTGTCTCATAATTTCATCATCCTCACTGTGCAAATTGAACATGGCTCCATGTCCAGCCTTGTTTGTTCAGTCGTGTCAAACCTCTTATTTTTGTTTTTTGACTTTGGAGAAGCCTGGTCTGACTGCAGATGTAGGCATATCTTTGCAGGCTTCTCCTGATCTGATTAAAAATCCCTGGCAAAAGTATTTGGCTACATTTTCTCATGAAATAACCGTAGAATTTTACAGTTGGAACCAGAAGTTTACTTATATTAAATAAAAAGAAATAAAAAACACATTTAACTTTTTCCCCCCCTTATTTTCAGAAGTTAATTCAGACAAAATCTTTCTTGTTTTATGCCAACTGGGACCACCGGAATTATTTCTGTTTACTGAATGATTTAATAAGATTTATGAATGAACAACATCATGATAGGAACGTTTGCATACAGAATGATTGCTATCTCTTTAAACAATGAGGGAAAGTCCAGATAACGATGGCATGACTTTGGAAACTTTCCTGATTGGCATGGTGAGAAAATCAAAAGCAATCAGTCACAGAATCAGGAAGAGAGGTGAGTCTGGATGGGAGCAACATCCAGATGGCTGACGGTGATTCATTCATCTGTTTAAACAATTGTACCTAAGGATAGAGACAATGGGGACATCCAACCAGTTCTGTGTCTCAGAGATAAATGTGTTTTGATACAGCATCTTGATACAGGGAAGCTTTTCTTCAGCAGGCACAGGGAAAAAGGAGATTATTTGAGATAATGTGTTAGATGCTGCCAAAGACTGTAGACTGGGGTGTAGGGTCAGTTTAGATTATGTAGTCAAAGTCTAGACCAAAATCAAACTGGAAATGTGTGGCAAGACGTCATGTCAACATCACGTCTCTATTCAGTCTGAGAGATATACTCCACAAGACCTGCAGCTGCAAATATAAATACTTAACATAAACCAAATATAAACCCAATTGACATGGAAATGCATGTAAAACAAGTATTTATTTATTAGGCTGACTGGTTTGAAATGGCAGTAGCGCAAACAACCATTCACTGTTGAATACCAGCGTTGAATGCAAGTGCAACTTTTCTGAGGAAAACAAAAAACCCTGTCGGCCCAAACAGGTGAGAAAGCCATTGTCTTTTCCAAGGATAATTGTAGTTAATACCTGTGGAAAATTGTTGCATTATTAATTAAAAACGACTGATGTGTGCTATTTTTAGTGAACTATTTTATTCAAAAAGCCGGATAAAGTTAATCCATATCTGAAGCTCAGTGGCAGGCTTGTTACAACTAACAGACATCTTAAATGTTTCTTCAGACAAGACATGTGGCATAAGAAGAAAGATCACTAGTTTGATATGCAATTAACAAAGCAAAAATCCTTCATAAATGTATTAACTATGCTGTAGAATAAAATGAAAGCATGCAACCTGGAAAAACGCACTTCAGTCGCATTTCTTTCCATCATGGTTACTAATTGTGTGTTGGCGTGGCTCAGCTGCCTCTCCTTTTATCTTCTGACTGCAACATATTTGATATTCATAACTGCAGAATCTCCAAAGACAAACTAAGTGTTTCCCTGCTAAATATTTCAATTGCTGCTTGCTGACATTTTGAATGAAGTGTAAAACTTCAATGCATTCTTCCGATGCATTAATAAAGAGGTTCGCAAAGTATTGTCAAGCTTTATTGCACAAGACAAAATCAACATTCATTGTAGTAATAAAAAATAAATAACAAGTTACACATTTCCAACATTTAAAGAACCCTGGCTTGCCCCTACCTTTGTAACAGAGTCCATTCCCTTACACCAAATAATATATTACTAATGAAAATATTAATACATGAGTTTAATCCATTGATTACACCGCAGATTTCCTTATTAGGCTTAAAAAAGAGTAAAGATTTGCTGTTAAAGTAGAATATACGCTCCTAATTTTAATGTAGTTCAATTTATTACACCCAGTTTGAATATGTCTGAGTCACTTGTAACATTTTGTTTGCGAAACAGTAAACAGTAAAGCATAGGGCCTGTTTAGGGACGGATGTCTAATACTGTCCAAACAACGACAGCTGATTCAAGTCACTTAATGGTTGTGAATGAAGTTAAATATGTCTCAGGTTGTGGAAGATTGAGAACATGTGATGCTCTGCAGGCATAAAGCAAAAGAATATGTCGTAACAATCAGGCCGAGGGTGCCATCTAGTGGCCAGACGGAGACACATACACTCTGTCAACAGCAACACTACACTGATGGAATTTCCCAAAAACACATTAACTGATGTTTTTTGTTGTTGTTGTTGAAAGGATGATATGTAACAGTTTTAGTGATCATTGGGGAGACAGTCACTCGTGGAAAACTAAATATTGAGCACTGGATCAAAAGGAGGTTTTCCTATTCCAGCCTTACATGAGGCGAGTTGACACTTTCCGGTCCAGTCCGAAGAAAACCAGTGAGAACCTCGTACGTGAAAAACACCACCATGTTCACTGGGAATGCACGCAGGCAGTTGATGCCCAAGCTCTTGAAGAAAACCGCAGCTCCCTCGGTTCTCGCCGTCTCCACGATGCAGTGGAAGAAGCCCTTGTACTGCTTCGGCCCTCGCACTCCGTCCATCTGCAGACGAGCTTTTATCACATCCATGGGCGTTCCGACAGACCATCCTGCCATTCCTGCCACTCCTCCAGCCAGCATCACACCAGTCCAGTCTTAGGGAAACAAAATAATATCATTACATCTTGTTTTTTTTAAGCGTTCCTACATTTTGATGGGATTCTCGGATTTGAAATGCCTAACAAGGTTGGAAGAAGCTGCTGCCTTTCACTCACGTAATTTCTTATTGCTGCCGCCTGACATCCACTCAGAGACGGTCGCATAAGTCAAAAAGTAGGTGGCGTACGACGGGCCGTCTCTCAGCATGAGCGGCAGAGTTCCTCTGTAGAGCCCCTTGAGGCCCTCTTCTTTGACGATGCTCAGCAGGCAGTGAACCGGGCCGCGGTATTTTGGTCGGAGCTTGTTGGCTCCTTCCCGCGTCGACTCTGTCTGACACTGTAGACGTACTTTCACTATATCACCTGGAGACATGACTGACGTCTGTAGGAAACACATCGGAGGCACAAGCTTCAAACACCCAAATGAAGCTACATTTGTTCAGTTTGTGTAAGGATGAGTTTACTAGTAAGATCAATAAGACGCAAGGGAGGTTGGGAACCTGTTTTTTGTTTTCTTACCTGAGCTACACCGCCAACCATCCCAGCCAAGAAGATTTCCAGTTTGGTGTTTGGACTCCATTCAGCTCCCCTTGCCTGCTTCATGCACTGCAGGCAGTTCCTGTAGGTGCCAAACACCACTGAGGACGTCAGCGAGACTGTGGTCAGGGGAAGCAACATGCCTTTGAAGAAGCCGTGCACCTGATCGAACAACGGACGGAGAAGAAGTTTGTTTGCGCTGCTTTGGAATTTTGCTTAATCGGGGTTACAGCGATTTACTCCACTTACGATTCAAACTCAGAGGTTCACATACACTTCTTTGGTATTTTGGTAGAAATACATTTTAAGTTACACGACTTTGGTCGAATTGTTTTTGCAACTGTTTCAATATAAATTTTCTAAAAAAGATGGCCCACTCTTAATGACAAAACTGGCGTAGAGTAGCCAGAACCCGGCTTCATCTTCTTTACAATCAGTATCCCGTTTTCTCTCTCAGGATCTCTTGATACTTGATTGAATCCATTTTCCTCTTCATACGCTCGATGTTTTCAGGACAGAGCAAGTACAGCTGTCCCAAACGCTTCATAAAACAGAATCCACAAGTTGTTCTACTTCAAGCACACGTGATGTGCAAATGTGTGCTTTCAAAAAGGATTTACAAAATAACTTTGAGTCTCCAGGATTTAATGTTGAACTTGAAAAAAAAAAATCCTTGTAATTAAAGAGTTATTTTAGTTGTTAGTGTTACTTAAATATGCAGGTTCTTGTGTAAGTAGTTCAATTAAAACACCTCAATCTCATTTAGATTTTTTTCCAGCTTACCAAATTTGCAGTTTTAGGTTTAGGTCCAAGATCTTAAGGTGTAACTGCAAATGTAGTTGCTATAATCGATATCTACAATTAAGAAAATAATTGTTGCTTCTTTTCACAAGCAACAATTATTGCTTGTCGGTTTTAAATAAATAATTTGTACTGCTAATGAATCTACAGGGTGGGCCATAAGTTTCCATACAAAGGAGAATGTAAAATGTATATTTCTTTTATATTGCAGATACCAAAGAAGATGCGTTTGACAAAAGAGCAAAGAATTGAAATCATACTGATAGCTGGCTCGGGAAGCAGTCGCGTGGTGGCACGAAACTTTAACAGAAAGCATGGAACGAGAATCACACACATGACACTGTGGCAAAACTTATGTGCAAGTTTCAAAAACTGGAAATGTTGCAGATTAACCACGCAGCGATTACACAGAGTCCCACAAAAAATAAAAACTGTTGTCCAATATAAAATGTTTGTTTTTTCTATATATGGAAACTTATGGCCCACCCTGTATATAGGATTTTTGTGTAAATATTGCTATACAGTAAATTAACAATATTTCGGACTCAAAGAGAAAATCACATAATGGCCTACAGAGAACCTACAAATCCATGCCATTATCAGATCTACTTAGATTTACGCTAATCCAATCAATTTGTGTGTAAATGTCCTGGAAATAATATACTTACCCCTTCTTTTGATATGGTCTCCAATACACACTGATACACTCCTGTGAACTGTTTCTGGGTTTGGATTCTGACCTACAAAGGTTAAGAATAACATGAAAATGAAAAAGGTGTAATCTAGAAGTCATGCGTGTGCCATCCGTGACTGTTTCTGAGCCTTACTGTACCTTCACAGTGTCCAGAGGGAAGCCCACAGTGACCCCACATGCCCCTGTTGGTTCGGACCAAGGACAGCACACAGATGTATGAGCAAGGTCTTGTTTTTATTTCTAGTTTTCCAAACATCGCAATCATACGAAACAGATGCAAAGGAACGTGCACCCATAATGGCAGAAGCAACAAAGGTTTTCCATTTGGAATCAAGCTGTTATTAACTCAGCTTAACAGAAACAGAACGAAATGTTGACTGACAGATGTCTGCATTGTTATGTCTGCCTTTAGGTAGCGAAGCCAAACCTGCACAGGTTTAAAACTAGCTTTAACACGAAGAAAGTAATTTTAAAAAAGACGTCGAGTCATAACTAATCTGATCATTGCATATGTCGTTACATGTTTATCACACGCTGAAAGCGGCTAGCCATTTAGCAACTGCAATAAACGCTAACAAGCCAGCGTGGCGAGATTAGTTTTATCCATTACCTGCAACAGATCCGGACACGAAGTCCACGATATGCATCTTGTCGAGTGATCAAGCCATGTGTACACTGAAACTCGACCGGTAACCTTGACTGCTTTGCTGTTACGTGACAGCCGGTGTAGTGTCGCATCAAGCGTCGAGATGTTTCCAAAACCATTTGCGCTTCTTCGCGGTATTTTACGGTTACTTTTTAACACCATGGTGCATTCAAGTTACATTTTACAATCCAATCTCCGGACTTGATATCAAAAATAACCCCCAAATCAAATAAACTACTATTTAAATTGATATCACTGACCATCTAATTTGTAATTTATTTATTTATTTTTACCTGGACAAATTCAATCAGACCAGGTCAGCAAATTTCAAAGCATCCCTAGAAATGTGGATACAGTTGTCCAGGCATTTTGCATTCAGTTTGTTTTGTTGCTGCTGAATAGTACTTGACCAGATGCAAAGATTTAAACAACTGAATTGAATAAAAAAATGACGTTGTTATTAACTTGATATATTTCCTACTAATCATGACTAAAAAAATCTGTTTAGTTGGTCAGAAGGAATAAATAGCATTGTGTAGACTTTACATTGTTCATATCAAGTCTTCTGAAGACCTAACCTGACGATATCCATCCTAAAGAGGGCACAGTAGAGACTGTACTTCGTGGTGATTCTCAGGAAATACAATTTGAGTACTGAGCTCTTGCTGTACTGAATTGCTGCTCTATGGAGTCACTGTTGTTGAGTCCTGGTGAAGTCTGCTCTGCTTCACCAGGACCAGAACCAAACATGGAGAAGCAGTATTTAGCGATAGACATCGAAATATTAAAGTCTGTTCAATTGTTGATGGTGTCTTCTTTATAACTTGGTAACTTTCCGATTTTATTATGTGAAGCACCTTGAACTGCCTTGCTGCTGAGACGTGCTATACAAAGAAACTTGACTACACTGGCTCCTTAAGTTCAATGAACAATATATGGATGAAAATACAATCCAAGTTTAGCTCCTGATGTCACTGCTGATGTTTTCTGCAGGTGTTTGGTTTATATAAAGGCATTGGATCTCCCATGATGGGCCTGACATTCGCCTATGGAATTGTGTTTGGTGTCCAGGGCAATGCCATGCATCTGCTTGGAGAGGACACCCCTATGCACCAACTTATCACTGGTGCTGCTGCAGGTACCATGCAGTCCGTCATCTGCTGCCCCATGAAGCTAGGGTCTCCCGGGCATCAACCAAGGAATGGTCACCACGCTCGTCCGTGAAGCGCCTGCCTTCGCGTGTATTTCTGGACCTACGCTGTGCTGACACAGAGCCTGGGCAGTGAGCCCAGCGACAGCTACATGATCCCCAAACTGCTGTTTTCTGGCGGCATGGCCTGCCACATTGCCTCGTGGATCGTCAACTATCCAGTAGATGTGATCAACAGCCACCTTTGCCACCATCAGTCTGGTGCTGATGTACGCCCGCGGTGAGGAGGAGGGCCCTGAAGACTGAGCCGGCTCATCCCGACCAACACACACACACACTTCCAGGGTGTAACTGCAGAGGTTTAACCTTCAGCCAAGGCACCTTAAAGGGTTAGCATTACGTATTTTCTTCGCACATACTGCCATTGTATATCACAATAGCCCCATTGAGCCATTATGCAATAAAATAGCAGAAGTTGTTAAGGAGAACATTGCTCCTCTATTAATCCTTTACCAATCTTTTTACCAATGGTTCACTGGGTTTTTTTCACACCAGATAGGTTCGACTGAGGACCAAAACTGCAGCTTTTGTTACATTTTCAGCTGCTGTGGTTCACATTCACACTGCACTGTGTCAAACGATCCAAACTATCTGAAAAACCTCATCAAACCACGACTCATACACTTTATGAAATATGCCATCCTATTTGATGATTGTTATGAATATATATTCAAACAAACAAGCCAATTTGTCCAGTTTTTGTCACTTTTTAAAGGTTTAAAAATTACAGCAGCTGCAGTGGGCCACAGCAAAGAGAACAATATCTTGTCCATTAATAAAAAAAACAAAGTTCAGTGGAAAACTGTTACCAGATACATATTTATGCACAGCCACATCATCGTTAGCAGCTTTCAATTAGCTGCTCGGCAGGAAACGCTCCCCGAGTCCTCTCTCGGGTTATGTAAGCCTCCATATCATCCTGTTTTGTATCCGAAGGTCAACCTCTCAAGACAGAATAAAGAAGAAGCCCTCTCAGATATAAACATCTTTTTGAAAGCAGTTGGCCATCATCCTGAGAGAACAGCTGAATGCTGACCAGCACAGTTGAAGGTTGTTCAGTGTGGCTCGGAGAGCATTTACTTATTTGTCAAAACATGGTTCTGTAGATAGAGTTTGAAAATCCTTAAAAGACTGATGGGAGTATTCAGAGTATTAATAATTATCATTATTCAAAACAAATACAGACAAATCAGGTTGTGTTTTTAAAGTATCTTTGGACAGTTTGCAAGATAACATTTTCTATTCTCTAATGGGCTGTAGATTTGGTTTTGTTATCGTAAATAAAAGTTAAGTGAGAAACGTTGTAATTTGAGAAAGACTTAGCATTGTTTCTCATTTTGATCTTGAATGGAATCTGCGGGGATCAGTCCTTTAGAAAACGCATTATACACTAATTTAACTCCACGAATACAATAATAGAACTAGAACCTTTCGAAATTATGCCACAACTCTTTTGGATTGAAAAATCTACCGGAAGGAAAAAGCCTAATCGTAAATACTAAATCTGATCTTGAAGGCAATGTAATTGCAGTTAAAACTACATATTTAGAACATTGTTTTCTCACTGTCTGAAGTTATATCTGAAGTAATTATCTGAAGTAATTGAGAACATAATTAATCTGATGAGTAGTTAAGTATTTACCACAATATACAGTGGTTAGCTATTAAACAACAACTAGCTACTACAAATCAAATGCTAACAAACCAATGTGGCGAGATGACGTTTATCCATTTCATGGAACCGACACAAGTGCATCTTGTCTAGTGATCGAGTCATGTGTAGGCCTACACTGAAACTCGATCAGTAACCTTGACTGATCTGCTGTTACTTAACAGAAGGTGTCCTGACTACCTGTGTTAGCGTCAAAATGTTTCTAAATTATTTGCACTTCTCAATTGTATGTTACGGTTACTCTTTGATGGTGCATTCAATTTAGCTCGTACGTTTTAAATCCAAATTGAATTAACCCCCAAAATCGAATAAACTGCTATTTAAATTGTTATTACTGATCATTTCAAATTGTAAATTGTTTTCAACCTGACCAGGCCCACAAATTTTAACACATGCCTAAAAGTATGGATGCAGGCATTTTGAATTCAGTTTGTTTGTGTTGCTACTAAGTAGTAATTGACCAGATGCAGACTTAACGGGATTGAATATAAATTATATTTTGATTAACCTGATACGGTATATTTCTCTCATAAACATGGTTGCAACATTTGTTGAAATTTCCGGAAAGAATAAGTGTCTCGGTTAAGTTTGTCTGTCTGTCTTTGAAAGAAAATCTTAGAAGTATTTCATAATACTTCAGTATGTGAATGCACCATATAGTATTCTACAAGGTACTTTACGGTGACACGTTTCCATAAAACACCTTGTAGAAGCGCAATAGTGTGACAGCAACCGGTGCGGAAACATGTTTTCATATTAGAACTTACTACGACACAACACCATGAAGATTGTGAAACTTATTTTTCTCTCCATATAAATGTTGCACATTTTTTGTCATTCGAGCAAGAGATTTGAAAAATAAATAAAGTGTTTCAAATTTATTAGTTACCTCAAACCAAATTGGGCAGTACTAGACCACATCCTTTAGATAAGACGTGTGAGCCAATAGATGACAAGTAATACGCCTCGAGCGAGGTGTCAGCGTTTTCTCTTCGCTCTGATTGGACAGAAACTTTAACCTGTGTAATAAGATCCGCCCCTCTGGAGTTACCGCTTCCTGCAACAAAATCTCTGTAACTGAAACGATTCGCTTTGGCTACCAGCAGCACAGCTGTTTTTAGAGGCTGTACAGGTTATCATTTGGGCTTTATCTGAAAAATCTGAGGACAAGAGATCAGAAAACGTAGCTGTTATTGCGTCCGTAACCCATTAAAGTAAATCCTTAACCAACTCGCCGTTTTTGTTGGCTAACTGGCGGTGTCAGCTAACGTTGGTTCATTAGCTTTAATAAACATTCAGGTATCAGTACAGTAAGGTTAACATAATAGTTGTCAGTGTTTGATTAAAACATTATATTTAAAGGTTTTTGATAGTTTATGCCATTAGCAATAACTGACAACAACGTCCTCAATAAGCTGCAGAAAGATGATGGACTTCGTGGCTGGATGCATAGGAGGTAAGTTACTACAGCTAGGATCCATCCTTTGGGCTGTCAGCTGCTCCTGATGTAAAAGTGGGTTGAAACCACTGATTTTATTCATTAAGTTAACAGTAAAGTTACGGGGTCGAGTAAATTTTATTTTATATGACTCCTATCTGTTTCATGAAGTGCTTTATAGCCATGGATTGATAATTATTTGCTATTTTAATGGTCAAAAGTGAAATTAAACTCTTGGATAAATGCACTTGTTGGACACTTTTCTTAAAGTGACAGACAAAGCACCCTCCTCCTCTTGTTTTCTCAGCTCTTCATTAAGTTCAGGTCACTGTCCATTCATCAGTGTATCCAAATGAAAGAAACGTGTGTCCTGTACCTAGTTTACTGAAGAGACCCAACTCTGTGAGGCTTTCCTCTACAAATGTGTCACGTGACAAAACAGGTGATAAAATAGGATTAACTACTGTTTATTTACAGTGCGAGTCATGAGTGAGTCTGCCAAATAGTTGTGGTGCATATAAAGAGAAAATAATGCACACACAAAAAAAAAGACAATTAAGAGACCACAGTTTAGGTTGTGTACTGGAGTATTTAATATTTTTATTTTAATAACTTGAGGCATTATGTTGATGTATAAAGAGTTACTACTTCTTGTTTCATAATCATAGATGTTTGATACAATTTGTCACTAATAGTACTGTATAAAAGTACTTGCTATATGAGTACAGTTTTCTGTAGCTTCAAGCCTTTCATTTTGCCTTAAAAATATTTTTAAAGGGAAAGTAATCAAAGTTTTGTTTCATATATGTGAAAATTGAAACTGGAAAAAAAACAAAAAAAAAACAACCAAACAAAAAAACTTGTGTTATACCATTATCATATGGTGCACAGGTGTGTTTTAAGTAACATTAGAAGCTATGCAAATGAAACGTACAAAGAAAAACTTCCTCATATTTTTTCACTCTATGAAAATCTAAAGAGTTTATTTGGATACTATTTGACATATAATGTAATGCGAAGTGAAATATTTTTTTTTTAGTGTTTTTCTCTATTCTAGGATTTCGTTCTGACAGAAATGCCTTTAGAATCAAACGCTCCAAATCGTTAATTTCTTTATATATTGTCCTTAGGCGTTGCTGGAGTTTTGGTTGGACACCCGTTTGACACAGTAAAGGTAAGAAGTGCATCATTTTCTTTACATATATTTAAAAAAACAAAAAACAAACATGTACATCTCAAAACACCTAATTTCTTTATATTTAAAATAAATCCATAATGATATCTAGATATCACATGCTCTTGAATCACATTTTGTCCTTTTGTTAACTTAAAAGTAAAATTCTTCTCATCCAGGTCAGGCTGCAGGTCCAGAGCGTCGATAAGCCGCTTTATCGTGGAACGTTCCACTGTTTCCAGTCCATCATAAGACAAGAGTCGGTAAGTCAACTCAGTTCACTTTATTTCTCAAGTTCTCATGTAAAATACTGAAAAGCAATCATGGCTATGATAAGAACCACATGTGTTTCAGAGGTTTTACGTCCATGTTATCAAATTAGTTGAATTCTCTGGTTCAGGATAGGGAGTGTTCACAAATTGAATTATTTGGTTCTATAATTTCAATTAACAATATATGGATAAAAATACGATCCAAGTTTAGCTCCTGATGTCACTGCTGATGTTTTCTGCAGGTGTTTGGTTTATATAAAGGCATTGGATCTCCCATGATGGGCCTGACATTCATCAATGCCATAGTTTTTGGTGTTCAGGGCAACGCCATGCGCCTGCTTGGAGAGGACACTCCCACACACCAATTTCTGGCCGGTGCTGCTGCAGGTACTTTACAGTGCGTCATCTGCTGCCCCATGGAGCTAGCTAAAACCCGTATGCAAATGCAGGACACCGGGCAGAAGAAGTCGTCTTCTAAGAAGGTGTACAAGAACTCCCTGGATTGTTTGTTGCACATCTACAGACGAGAGGGTCTCCCGGGCATCAACAGAGGGATGGTCACCACGCTCGTCCGTGAAGCGCCCGGCTTCGGCGTGTATTTCTGGACCTACGCTGTGCTGACACAGAGCCTGGGCTGCGAGCCCAGCGACAGCTACATGATCCCCAAACTGCTGTTTTCTGGCGGCATGGCCGGCATCGCCTCGTGGCTCGTCACCTATCCTGCAGATGTGATCAAGTCTCGGCTGCAGGCGGACGGGGTGGGCGGAGTCAACCAGTACAGGAGCATCGCAGATTGCGTACGACAGAGCGTGAGGAAGGAGGGTTATATGGTGTTCACGCGAGGCCTCACCTCCACGGTGCTACGGGCCTTCCCCGTGAACGCAACCACCTTCGCCACCGTCACCCTGGTGCTGATGTACGCCCGCGGTGAGGACCTCTCGCCTGTAACTGCAGAGGTCTGACCCTTGGCTTGGGCACTTTAAAAACGCATGAAATGACAGGTGAAGACCCCATTAATGCTCTATGACTCCGTTACTGTAGATCAGCCATTCCCAGCTGCGAGTCTTGGAATATCTCATATAAATATGCACTCTTTTGAAGAAGGGACAGGGAGATGTATTTTATTTTTGTTAACTTATGTTCTTGTTTGTAACTCCAGAAATTAAGAAACAAACAGAATGAAATCCCCTCTAATGAGATTAGAGATATATATGTAACAGAGGTGTAGCTTATATTCTTATAAACTTAAAAAAATGCAAACTTGATGGTGTTTCTGGGTCGTTTGTACAGTTTGACGTCCCTTATATATTTAGCATATCTTGAGATGTGTGTTTTGCAATGTGTCTATATACCAATAATTCTACTATTTTTATTTATTTATTTTTATTTTCCATTTTTGGAAACATTTTCCTGCCTTATTGAATGTTTTTTATCTGGCTCAAGATGTTGCTCAAGTTTTACATGAGCTTTGAGAAACTGTAGCAAATAATAAATGTGTGGAACTACTTTTATCTAACCAGAACAACATCACAGCTGTAGTATCATCATCATCATCATCATCGTCATCATCATCGTCATCATCATCCCTGTGTCTCTGTTGACTCTACAGTAGTATCCACTGTAGACAATATCCCGCCTGGTATTAATGACCCTTCTGGGTTTGTTTTGATTTCCGTAGATGTTTGGTGTTTGTTACATTTTATGTTTCGTTCTACCTGAAAATGTGAAGATTTCTTACTGTAATTCAGCTGCTGTATCGAAGGTCCATATGTGAAATGTGGAACAATGCACTGTCCATATTTATTTTTTATTTTTTCATTTTGTTCAGTAAGTTTACAGTTTAAAATTTGCACACATGTTTATGTATTTATTTGTTGTTGGTAACCGTGGTGAAGATGTGCAGAGAAGCCTTTAAGAAAATGGATATTATGGAGGCTCAGTTTTGATTATCACATTTCCAGTTGTTCTTTTTTTTTTTTTTTTTTTAATTAATGATTTAATTTTATTCTTTTATTTTTATTGTTTTATTCCTGATTTGCAGATCTACACACATTCATGTTACTTGAGTTGCATGTTATTCGGTCTTTCCCTCTGTATCACATATTTATACCCCGGAGAAACGGGAAGTCCCAATTACTCACTGTAAATCATTCATCTTAAGAGGATTGTTTGGGTGCCATTGGAGATTTCTCTTTATGTTAAGGATTTTCACACCTCTTCATCAGGGCAAATAATCAATTCACTGCTTTTAAGATCTTTTACCTGTTTAACTTTGAAAAGTGTTGCATTTTTATTTTGTTTCTCCTATATATCCATGTCAGTTTTGACAGGCTTCCGTTCCCTGTTTTGTTCCCACAGCATGCCGCTGCTGCTACCATGTTTCAATGGGCGTCTTGTGTTCAAGGTGATGTACACTGTTTATTTCCTGCTATGCATCGCATTTTGCATGCAAGTCAAAAGCAAGAATGTTGTCAGAGTTTGATTCTAAGAGACAAGAAATAAGACGTGCAGTAACCCCTTATTTTGGGAGTTTTCTTCATTTAAAGGCTCTTAAAAGTCATTCCTGTGGGCTCAGATATAGTTCTGTTTTGGGTCATGACATATTCTGACAGGGAAAAAGGCAGGGAATGCCAAATCAAAAGGTTAAAAAATACTTGAAGTTTGAATTTTCAGCTATACAAAACTGCTGCACTTTATCTGGATCAGAGATTAAATCACATTGCAGTTTTTGATCTGTAACAAGCACCTGAAAGTTTCATTGAAGAATGGCAACTGGCTTCTATCTTTGTGTGCCCACTGTTGCATAAATTATTGTTTGTATTTAAAATGAGCAAATTTTCCTTTCAAAAGGCAGGCCAATGTGACTCTGTCAGATTGATGGACAATCTGCTTGCTGAAAAGGTTGTTTGAAGTTGTACGGTTTATGAAATGTAAAAGCACTGCTGCCACTTGTGTGTGAAACGCTCCTGTTTGGGGATTAGAAAGTCCCAGCTGCACTAAAACCTCAAGGATGTTGAATGTAAGTGACCTGTATTCACACACAGTTGGTCCTGGAGGGTGATGTGAATATTTGTACATTATTTTGTGAATTTCTGACCTCCGAGTAAAAATATTACTGTTTAATTTTCTTAAGTGCTGCTGAAATGCTTGATTTTTAATCCCAGCTCATTGTGTTAATGAGGACAATGAAGAAAGCCGTTTCTTCTTATTTCCACCTCTGTGACAATAATATGTTGGTATTGTCGCAATAATGACACAGAGCCAATCCAGCCGATGTGAGAGAAGCAATATGTACAGAATTAAATAGTAAAATATGAGACTTATTTTCAAGTACGACATATCATTTTCCATGAATGAGTTTGGTCAGTGTGAGCTTCCTCTTGTAGATGTTCTATTAGACACTGATGACATATTTTTGTCACCCAGAACCTGTTTGTCTCTGAAAGAGAATAAAAACAATTAACCTGCTTTTGGTGCCTCTTATTTCAACATTCATTTCATACAAAAAAAAAAAAAATTCTACCTTTTAGTTACCAGCACTAATTAGCAGAACATGTTGGTGTCGTCTCCAGTGTTCATACACAATATGGAAGATGTTTATAGAGTCAGGTGTTTTTCAGACATACAGTACCATGTTGGGTCGAAGTTACTTCTATATACATCTCGTATTAACTTTTACTGTGTACTACTCAGTGATGTAATTGTTGTTATGCATACAAATGTTTGTTGGTATGGTTCCTTTTTCTCTCTCTCTCTCTCTCTTTCTGCAGGTGTAGAAGCAGACTTTGTATTCTCAAGTGGGGCATCATGGCAAAAACCGTAACGCTCCACTTGTGAAAGTAAATTTGCTAGGCCCCAGTTTGACCCTCAGACAACGATGTCACACAGCTGCCAGGACATGTAAAAAAAAAAAAATGGACAAATGTGTATTTAAAAATTTATTGTTTTGTGCTCCCACCATCTTTTTTTGTACCATTTCTTTCTTCATTCCTTTATTTTCCGTGTGCCTTTCTTTCTTTCCTGCTCTTAGTGTTTGTCCTTTCAGTCCTTGTGTCACTTGTTCTTTTCTTGCTTGAATTAAACCTTTTTTCAGTGACCTCCTCATTTCCTTTGCTGTCTTGCATCCTTCTGGCCTTGCATTCTTGTTTCCCATCGCTTTCCTTCTGTAATGTCCTTTGTTTTTGCAGATTACACATTTAATACCCACCTGTTGTGCAAATATTTGCCATAAATGTATTGTTAATTTTAAGACTTTTATATTTTAAGTTGAATACAAACAACTGGGAATGACTAGGAATCTGCATAAAATAAATTTGTTTTACATAAAAATGTGTAGGAAAGCTAGAATAATATCACTGTACATTATGTTTTTATGTAGAGAACATATCTGGCAAAATTATAAGTTATTGATTAGATACAATAGACTTTTTATTATGACTTTTAGTCCTTTGTTGTTTTTAAACAAATTTTGCTTTGATACAAGTTCATTGAAAATGCTGAGTAAATTAAACTGTGAAAAAGTGAACAGCAGCTTGATTTTTTTTTTCAGCTAAATGCAAATAAATCTTAAAATAAAAGAAATTCTCATTAGATGAAGTGGAACTTTAAAGAACAGATTTTCATGCAAATATTTTTTATACAATATGTGAATCTTGAACGCCCTCCATAGATAAAAGATGGGAAATGAAAAACCACGTTTAAATACTAAATAAATAAAAAAAAAAAAATGCTGTTTGCAGTGTAAATGTAGGCAAAAATAACTTTATAAGTGTACAATTTAAATATTTATTTAATAATTTCCACATTTGGTTATTTTGATTTGTATTAAATCTAAAAGTCGATTGAAGTTTAAACTTAGTTTAAAACTTTTTAGTTTGAACTTTTATTAATAGACACCTGCCCACAGAATCTTTTAATAAAAAACAAAGTTCAATTAAAAACCGTCATCAGATGTATCTTGTTGCACAGCCAAAATCATCACCAACAAAACATCTTTTGATGGCAGGAAACGCAATCAATTGGATTTACTTACGTAACCCAAGTCCTCTCTCGGGTTATGTAAGCCTCCATATCATCCTGTTTTGTATCCGAAGGTCAACCTCTCAAGATGGAATAAAGAAGAAGCCCTCTCAGATATAAACATCTTTTTGAAAGCAGTTGGCCGTCATCCTGAGAGAACAGCTGAATGCTGATCAGCACAATTGAAGGTTGTTCAGAGTGTGGCTCGGAGAGCATTTACGTATTTGTCAATACAAAACGTGGTTCTGCAGATAGAGTTTGAAAATTCTTAGAAAAAGATAAGTAAGAGAGTATTCAGAGAAATTGAAAGGATTATTTTTTAACCTTTGTTGGTTTGCTTTCAACTAAATACACTTTTGATGGTTTGCAAAGTGAAGGAAACACATAGAGTCTAAGATATCAATTGCATTTTACAGATTGCACTTTTTCTGTGTTCCTTGGACGTCATGATTTTGTTTGTTGTTTTCAGAGTTAAAACAAGTGGAAAAGACGTATTCCCTTCTTTCCACGTCTCTCACATCAAACTGATAAGATGTAAACATGCTCAAAGAATATTATTACTTTAAATGAACACCAATAGGCATTCAATGTAGGACTTATTTTGATTTAGATTGATTATTTAGATTGTTTATCATCTACAGTTTTAATTGTGTCACACAGATGTTTTTTACTCTATGATTAGTACATATTTTATCTAAGAGTATCTATAAAAGCCAACAGAATGTGCCTTACTTACTCAGTGCCTGTTTTACAAGGATTAGAGGTAACAGAAAATTGCCTGGTCTAAAACATAGAGATCATGTTGTAGTCCTGAACCACTCCATCATAGAGCATGAGGGCAAAAAATGAAACACAATAAATTAATGATATCAGGTTTCGCCTGCTGCCAGTGCAGTCAGACCACTTGAGGCTGAACAAATTTGAGTATTTGATCAGTCTGGTCCGACAGCAATCTGTTGTTCAAGCATTTACAAAGCGGGCGGAGGGGGTTAAAGATTGCGGCATTGTTGTAAAACCAGACAGACTGAAAAGCACTGGACTGATTTCACAAAGGGCTCTCCTGAGAGTTGGGTCTTTAATCACAGTTTTCACTCTTACCGTCGTATGTGCTGCCAGGAATCAGGAGTAAGATGTTTGTTTACCAATCTGTTTGGCTCAAGTTTCATTCGGTGGTAAACACAAACCACTTCAGCAAATATGCCAAACTAACTTTAAACATGAAGTACACTCTTGGCTCCCGTCCTCACATCTGTTTGCTCTCCCCCCTGGACACACACACACGCACACACACACACACACACACCTGCGCACACACAAGCACAGAGCCACACACAGCCACAGCAGGTAAGAGACTGCCGGAGCCGGTCCCAGTGTTACCCTATTTGCATTTTAAATGCTTCCAGCAAGCCTACTACTGTGTTCACAGTGTAGCGCAGCACAGCTAATCTACACACCTAAGGTGAGTGATTGGCTATAGATAGGAGTCTGCGGGGGTTGAGGCGATGGAGCTGAGTCGGACAGAAACATGGGATGAACAGTACAGAAGATATATGCCTGGGTGAGTTTATGCGGAAAGCAGATTCTGGTGCTTTCGATTAATAACTGGAACATAAACTTCTTGGAAAGCAGCCAGGGAAGAATCAACGCAGACTGAACTTGTTGTTTAACAGAACATACCAAGAAGCTAGTGTTCAAAACAGCAGAAAAGTCTCCGTTGGATATCTCTGAAGTATTTTTAAGATTATCAATGATGTGAAGACAAGGAGCTTTTCCATATGAATTATGTAACTTTCTTATATCATTTAAACCTGTTTACATTTAAGCTTGCCACCTCAAACTGCACTGATCATCTGACACAAAGTGGAGAATGGAAAACCCATGTTTTTCAAAAGGTTCTATAAACAAGTATCTGATCTGGCAGTGCATTCAGGCCTCAATATTTTGATACCCTGAAATAAAACACAGTGTTAAACAGTTGCCCTTTCAAGTTAAAATAAAAGTAAATAAATCCATCACTTAATACGTGAAGGCTTCATCTACAGGTTAGTTAGGAAACATTAGGGAATAGGCACGATAAAGAACAGTTGCTCTTAAGCTTGTCAAAATTAAAGTGATGGAGAAGTTTGAAGCAAGTTTAGGTTATAAAAGAGCATTCCTTTAAACACAGAGCTCTGTTCAATCCATGATATACAAACAGCAAGAGTGTGACGCATCTGCAAATCTGCCGAGATCAAGTAGTAATCAAAGAGGGAGTAATCTCAGAAGAGGCTAAGGGTCCCGTGGCAACTCTGGAGGAGCTGCAGAGATCCAAGAATCCTGTTGACAAGATGACTATTAGTTGGACACCCCACAACTCTATGTGCTCATATAAGACTGTCAAGAAGACAGCTATTGTTGAAAGAAAGTCTGATGAAGTTTCATTTGCAACATATAAGGGGCAATCATATTAAAGAAGATTCTCAGATCAGATAAGACTATAAGTAAACTTTTTGGGCCACATGCATATGCTACGTGCCTCAGAATACCAACACTCCACATCATTCTGAAAACACCATCCTCATGGGGAAACATGGTGGTGGCAGTGTCATGATGCGGATAGGCAGCTGGTTACAAATGGGAATTTGGATGGAACTAAATACAGGGTAATTAAAAAAGAAAACATGCTGGAAGCTGCAAAGGACTTGAGAGTGAGGCTGACGTCCACCTTCGAGTTTACTTGTCAACTCAAATTATAGCTCAAATTATATAGCATCAATAATGGTTTGGATTGAAGCATATTAAAATGGCCCAGTCAAAGTTAGAACCTAAACACAATTAAGAAACTGTGGCAAGGTTGAAAATTGATGTTCCTTGACTAAATATTTTGCAAAGAAAAACAGGCAAAAATGTTAGATTCTAGGTATGCTTTAAAAGACTAAAAGTTGTTATGGGTGTAAGACAAACTAACTATCAAACATGCTAGCTATGTGTTTATGCTAATTTTGTAATTAGCATAAACACATACACAGGTTGGAGTAATAGTCATCATTTATGTGACTCAGATCTTTGGAACAGCTCAGAAAGATGTTAGAAGGATTCATTTGTAAAAAATGTTCTGACGCAGCTCAGAACAAAATTTTGGAAAAGACTCTTATGCTTCTTTTGTGAAGAAGCATAAGAGTCTTTTCCAAAATCTTTTCATTCATTTTAGAATGTAAAATGAATATATTTGCAAGATAAGGCGTACAAAATAATTGCCATCTTTTGAAGTCTGAGTAGGAACTGTGTTCAATCAAACCTCACAAACTTATCTTCCCCAAGGAAGATAAGAAAAAAACGACATCATCATTATCTCCAAAAGACAAAACCTTCATCCAGCAATTCCAAGTTTTTTATGAAGCCCAAGCAAAATCCGACAAGGGTGTTGCAGCAAAGCCTTGAACCCTCATGAACTCAGGCACCAGTTTGTCTGCCAAGGCCTTGGAGAGGGCCGATCAGTGGGGGCCAAATGTCCCTTTGAGTGTAAATGTGTGCGTGAGAGGGTCTATGGTGGGGGGCTGGGGAAAGAGTCGCTGGGATTGTTGTGCATGTGTGGAACAAAAGGCGTTGATTAGTGAAATCCTGCAAAAGGCAGGAGAGGAGGTGTCAAAAGTGATACAGTAGAGAAACCCTCTGAGCTGCAGCTCAGGTGCCTTCCTCTTGCTCTCATAAAGCTCGTGCCCACACCCCGTCTGCACATTCGTTCTTCTAATCAACAAACCGGCTTTCATGCAGCTTACTGAGAACAAACTAGAGACTGTGTTTAAAAGAAGTACTAACATTAAGATTATTATTTTTATCAATATTTGTGGTAATGTTCACTTTAATAGTCATAATAAGGGTTTATGTTTCTAACAGAAGCAGAGTCTGTTTTTAATGAGAGATGTGGCTTACCATCCAGGGGGCACAATTTAGAAAAAAATTACCTGACAGATTTGGCAGTGGTCACCTCTACCTACCTTGCTATCTGAACAGCATAATAACACTCCTAAACCTCTATTATGGCTCTTGGTTTTGGTCTCCTACTCTCACGATTTTAAGAGGCCCATGCTTTTAAAAACGTTCTGGAAGCACTATTGAATAAGACATTTAGAAACATTTGTAGAAACTCATAAAATTTCTTTCTTTTTTTTTGTGCTAATTTGAAGCTTTATAAATCACTGTACATTGAGATAAGTTTCGAAACTGTATATTTAGACTGGTCAGACTTAGAGTTCAGTAAAGTTACAGTCTCTTTAAGTTCATTTTCGTATTTATTTATTTATTTATTTATTTATTAAAAATAAATTACTACTTTGCTGTTTTGTTGATGAAAGAAAAAATTCCACATCATATGGCGTCCAGGGTCAGAATTGCCACTGAACACAAGTGAGCAGTGAGTGAACTCTGTTGCTGAGAATTTGGCAAACCTTGGAAGCGACCTGCTGACAGCTCTGAAACAGAACAAAAACAAAAGTGAGTTGATATAATCACCAAAAGCACCGATACCCAAACCCCCCCCCCCCCGTCTCCTTCCACCTCCTCTTGTTCCTGTGGCCCCTAACACATTCGCTTTTGTTAACACTTCACATTGATATTGACCCTAGTTCAACGTGAAGAGACGGGAAGGAGAAGGACATGCACGAGGAAGAGGGCGGAGGGAGGTGTTTCACATACAGAGGTAGAGAGAGAAAGGGCTGAAAAAAGTGGGACAGAAAATGCGAATCGGGGATTGACAATTTCCTGAGGTGAAGTTCCGCCTATCAGCCCGCCTGTCCACCTCGGTCAGGATTCCCCGGAGTTAGGCGCAGGCGATGGACTAGCTCACAGTGTCAGATCACCACGACTCGAACGGTGTAACCTTCCGCCGTGATTGAGCGTGACTTTGTTTGAGACTCATGTTGGTCTCAGGACGCCCAGGTAAGAAATTAAATTCTTTTACTAATGTTTTAACCTGTTAAATTACGTCGACTGATTCGGATTGAACAACCAAAATGTAAGCAGCTCCTGCAATAAAAACGATGATGATTGCCTTGCTATAGATTTGGATAAACATAATTACCCCACATAAAGTATCAATGAGTCTTCATTTACACAGCACTTTTCATATACAGGGGGAAAGACAGACGGCTTTATATCGAAATAAAACAGGAAATAAAGAAAAGAAATACAAAAAGGCAAAGAAACCAAAAAAAAAAAAAAAAAGAGTTAAAGGTAAATGTAAATGAAAAATGAAGCACTTAAATAACTCAGTTGTTCTAAAGAAGATGATTTTAATGATAATGATGATGAGGTAGCCTGGATAAGGATGTTAAAATTAATATAATAAATAAAGAAGAGGAATGAAAATAAATTACCATTTAAAGCTAAACTTTTAGTTACAGTAAGTTATTGGATTGGTATATAGGTTATCAATGAAATAAAGAATAAATAATATTGATCAATATGAAGCTAAAATCAAAAGTGAAAAAATATACACACGCCACACACACACACATATCTCAAGGCCTTGACAAGGAAATGATGCCTAGATGATTAGATCCCTAATGATTAGAAATCATTAGGGATCTGGGTGGTTTTTAAAATAAATATTGATCTGTTGAGTATACAAGACTGTGACCTACTTTTTTTTGTTTGTTTGGAAAAACAAGAAAGCAAGACTTCACTGCACTCTGTCTATATGTTCAGGTTAGACACATTCATTAAAGTCTGGACTGAAAGAGAAACTCTGGATTTGCTCTCCTGGTAATAAAATGTGTTTTTTAATTGCACGTTTTAGATGTGATAGAAAAGCTAAACTTTATTTATTATAAAACCCAGGTTGTCAATTTGACATGAAGAGTTCTGGATTAGTTTAAGTTTTTCATCTATGAAGGTCTTTACTAATTATTACAACTTTAGTTTTATCCTGTTAAGCTGAATAAAATCCTCTGCCAGTTGTGGAGATATAGCTGGGTGTCATTGTCATACCTTCAAAAATTTACGCCATCTATGACAGCAGCATAGTTTATGTCATAAAGTTAGGATTTGATAGGAGCATTTTTTTCTTGCTGTGTTTTGAGTGTACTTTCCATATTTATAGAAATTGTTCAATCAGATGTTGAACATGAGTTTATTTAGTAAAGCGTGGTAGTCAACTGCACCTTCTTATTTCAGGCAATGCCTCCAATATTAGTTGTGAGAGACACAAAAATGGTAAGGAAAAAGAATCCTTCAGTATACGTAATTGACTGTCTCAAATCCATTGATAAGTGATAAAAAAGTGCTGCAGTTGGTGCTTAAATTGTCATGTTGACAATGAAATACTGTCTCCTTTCTCCTTGCAGCTCTCCTCAAACCTGCAGGTATGATCCAAAGGAATGAGGTTGTGCTGTCCGTCCTGCGAGAGCTCCAGGAGGCCACAGAGAGCGCCGGCCTGGATGCTGTGACCAGAGTGGCTGTGGATGTAGAGCGGGCCCTCACTCCTTTTCAGCCCCCTAAGGCCCCCTGTCAGGATTTTGCAGAGTGGGCGCATGTGGACAAAGCAGCCCATGCTTTGTACCCTGCTGATGCACCTGGGGGACTCCTGCCTCTCAGCTGTAATGGAGAAGGCAACTTGCTGTTTGATGCTGTAAGTACACTGCTTGTGGGCAACACCGGACTCAGCTTGGAGCTGCAGGTTAGTAGGCAGAACTACATGCATATGATATAACCTGCTGTATTGAGTTTTTGTAGCTTTATAAAATCAGATTTAATAATATTACTCCCTCCCAGGTAAGGACTGTGGTGGAAATGGTGCTGTGGAAAAGATACTACTTATCAGGGATGATTGATTCTAAGATGATGCTACAAGCTGTTCGATTCAGTCTTAGTGCAGAAGAGTCTGAAGACATGCTGAACCTGCCTGTAGCTGTGCTGGAGGCCATCTTTGATGCAGATGTGAAAGCGTCCTGCTTCCCTGGCTCCTATGCCAACATGTGGCATGTTTACGCCCTGTCGTCTGTCCTCCGGTTCAACATCTATTCCATCTACCCCATGTTCAACCTCAAGATCAGACCCTATTTCAATCGACTGATACGCCCAAGAACCTGGCCTGAAGACTCGGAGCCACAAACCATTCACATAATGTGGTCTGGGGACATGCTGTCTGAGTGCTTGTTCAGGCCCAAATACTTTGTTTCCCTGGTTCAGGCGAATTTTCTCATGTGTAGAAGCCCTGAGAGTGAGGAGACGGTGTCTCCGCACAGGAGCGAGGACCAGCTGAAGCAGAAGTCGCAGTTTTCCTACCCAAGTCTGAAGGATAAGTACAACATCACCAAGAGGACCTTCTACCGCTGGAAGAGGCAGACGCAGGAAAACTGCAAAAAGTCCGCGGCGAGGTATGAGGCAAAATTCTTCCTCCAGGCCTGCTTCTTGGAGGGCAAGCTCATTCCTCTGCACCAGTTTAAAGAGTTTTTCCCCGAGATCTCAAGGTCCTCGTACTACAACTGGAAGCACGAGCTCCTGAAAACTGGAGGGCATTTCTCCACATCCTCCTCGACTGGAGAGATAAGTCCTGGAGAGAGCACGGAGCAGGAGGTGTGGTCCTCACCCGAAACCAAGCAAGACGAGCCGGACCACCACGACAGCGTGGCCAGCATGTTCGGCCTTAATCTGGGCAAGCTGGATGCGGAGAGGGCTCAGAATGTAGCACACATGCAGGAAGCTAAACGCTGCCTGCAGAACTGCATTGCCATGAACACTTCCTTCCCCTTCAGGATATTCAAGAGAAACTTCCCAGGAATTTCGCGATCAACCTACTACAATTGGAGAAGAGAAGCTCTGCTATTAAATCGGGGGTACAAAGGCACCGTCGGCAGCAGTGAAGAGAGCTCTGATGCCGACAAGAGCGAGAGCCCAAAAGGCCAGTTGCTGATGCTGCCTGGCTTTACTCAGCCCACCGTGCCGAAGATGAGGGTCTGGGGACAGAAGCACAGAAGATTCAGGCTGGCTTATCTGAGTAACAAACAGTTAAGAGAAGCTGCAAAGTTGTATGTTCAGAAGTCTAACTGGTCCTTGACAAAATTCAAGCTCAAGTTCCCCTCCATCTCCTCGTGCTTCTATTGGCTCTGGCGTGGGTGCCAAAACCACAAGACAAAGAAGGTGATGACCACCCAGGGTGCAGAGGTCAATGTCCCAGAGAGCACAGAAAGTAACGCCAACAAGACAACAGAGAAGCAGGGTGGGCTCCCATTTGTCCAAATCCCCCAGTACCTGCAATGTTCCGCCGTGCCTTCTTTTGACGCCCCGCAGCTGAAGCATCCCTTCCCCAGCAGGGCGCCCACGGAGGAGCAGATGTTTTCAGTGGATGTCGTAGCTCTCGCCAACTTCAAGGCCAAAGCCAAGCTGTTCCTTCAGCAGCGTTTCGAGGAGAAGTCCTTCCCCACATTCAAAGAATTTCGATCCTACTTCCCATTCACCGCACGCTCGACATACTACATGTGGAAGCGAGCTTTGTATCATGGCGTGTCACTGGTTCATGGGTAAATCAGTATAAGCTTGAAGTAATCTAAACTACCTGTAGTGTTAAATCCATGATAAGTAAAATGGCTTAGCCTTGCCTTGGATCATTTCTACCTCCTGGACATTTGCACGTGTGAAAAGAAACCAAGTTACGGGTCTGTTAAAACTCCGCATTTTGTCACTGAAGGCAAAAGGCAGTCCAGGCCCGTTGTTTGATCATTTTTGTTTTTTTTTATGAAGCTTTTTATCTTCTATTCCCTAGAATGTGACTTTTGTACTTTGGATTTTTTTTTTAAAGTAGCTTTTTATTGTTGTGTTTTTGCATGTAATCTCTGGACTGATGGCATCAGTTGCAGTTTGAAAATTGTATTTGTTTCTTTACAGCTAAAATGTAGCAGGTATTTGTTTGTGCAGATTATTCCTCTTCGTTCAAACATCCGAGCCCCATTTTTATCTTTAAGATGCAGAAGGCAAACATTCACATTGTGTGCGGAAAGCTTAACGGCTTTTTCCCTAGGTTTTTGGTGTTTGAATGCCTGTTTTTCAGGAAATCCTCACTTGGTTTTGTCACTAGATTTGCACTGAACTGATACCCATGACAGTACTGAATGTATAGTATTAACCATTATGCACAAGCTTGTTAAGTGGTTTCAATCTGTTTTTTGAGGGGAAGAAACTTGAATCTGACTGTAGTTGTTATTGTTTTTTTTTTTTTTTTTTTTTCTATTCTGTAGCATTTTAAAACTACCTATTTCACCTTGAAGGGTGAAAAATTTGTCTGTATAAGCTAAGCTTTTGTGCTGGCCTTTCCACAGATGGATGTTTTCTGCCAATTAATCAAACCTGAATTGTTTCATTTTATAGTTATAATGCATTGATTTATGTTTTTTGCTCATTGCATGTCCAAACCACTGACATTAATTTTTGATGGCTGGATGAGTGGTATGTAATCTTCAGCTGTTTGTCAATAAACAGTCGGCATGCATTAACATAACTGAATTTTTATTATTTTTTTTATTTACTTCTCTATAACATATGTTTAAGTATTGAAGCTGAGCGTTTCAGTTGCAAAAGCGCAGTATGTTTGATTTATTTCGACAAAGAAGAGCGGTGCAAAAAGAAAAAAAAACACATAAACAAAACAGTAAAATCATAACTGGACAACAAAATGTGGTGCATAACTGAAAAGAGCAAAATCCCGTGATAACCTCAGCCAAAGCAGGTCAAATGAAGCCACTGGCAACAGAATAGCTGTGAGGGCTTTTGAGTTTTTCTCACCGTCTCCTCTCTGTTAAACTATTGTGATTATGTTAATGGCCAGGAGCTGTAGGGAAAAGGGAGGAGGGGCTAATTGTATGTATGCATGAAGTTAGAAGTGAGATAAGGCCAAGAACATCCAAGAGTTTTGGAGGTGGAAGGAAGGAGGGAGGGAGGGGACTTTGAGGTATATAGAGCAGAAAAGGGGGCTGGGGCTGTGTGTGTCTTTTTGTCTTGATTCTGTTAGAAGTACTGGGGTAATTTAGTGGAAGGTATTGCATAGAAATTTCTAATAACAGTAAACAAATAATTCAGCGAGACTGAAATGATCTTCGATCTCTCAGGCTCACCAGTTTCAGTCATACCTGTCATTCCGGACATTTCTCATTAAAAGCTTTGATTGGGTCTGCTGAGGGCAATTTGGAATTTGTAGACCACATGTGTCAAACTCAAGGCCCGGGGGCCAAATCCGGCCCCCCATGGCTTGTTATGTGGCCCTCTAGACTGTGAAGGGACACAAGAGCTGTGCTTAAATAATAATAATAATAGTTATGAATTGAATCAAAGAAGTTTTTATCTGCATACTGTCACATGACATTGTCAAAATGTACTTAATTTTAAGAAGTATTCATTAAATACAGAGACATCTTTTTAATATTTTAACAGTTGGTTGGGTTTACCGATACAACTGGCTCCTTTGAGGACATTCATGATCTTGATTTGTCTCAAAATGAAAATGTGTTTGGCATCCCTGATGTGGACCCTGTCAAAACTGACTCATGACACACAGGGTGACGTGTTACGACCCTCAACAGGCTCAGATGTGAACAGATTTCAACAAAAATTAAAAAAATGTATATTGCAGTCATTAAAAATGACAAATCAGGGATGCTAGCTATATTTAAATATAGGTTAAACTTAAGAAGTTGGCAGATGAAGAAAGTTAGTGGAAAATTGAGTGGAAGGAAAAGGTGTAGATGGAAATGCACAAGCAGCCGGGATAACTGCAAACTTGAAAGGAATTTGAAGCAAAACCCATTTAGAGTTTCGGGGACATTAATGAGATAAAGATCGGCTGCAATTTGGCATTCCTCCCATTAGACCACTCCTCTGAAGCACCAGCAGCAGAGGTGTTGGACAAAAGAATGGAATGTTCAGTGCTCAAATGTTCTCTTTTCGAATGCAAGCAAATTTGCATTTCGTTTTGAAATCAAGATCCCAGAGTCTGGAGGAAGAGTATCAGTCCAGTGTTAAGTTTCTACTGTCATAGAAGGAGAGTCATGTCATCTGCTGGTGTTAGTCCACTGTGTTTTATAAGCTCTGATGTCAGTACAGCGATTTGCCAGGAAATGCTAAGAGCAGTGTATGCCTCCTTCTGCTAACAAGTGTTAGTGAGATGCCAGCTTCATTTCCCAGCAGGGGTTGGCACCTGCCCAAATGGGCAAAAGTACCAAAACTTCCTTCAACAGCAATCTGACCAGACTGACAGAGAGAAGCAAAGAAATGTAGTCAACAAGAAGATGAGAAATGCATGAGCTAACAATGCAGTTGCTACTAAAGCAACCTGTGCAGAGCCTGAGGCTGATCTCCTCCATGCTATGCTGCAACAATGCAGTAATTCATGCTAAAGGAGCCACAAACAAGGTTTTAGTGCATGTGCTGTGCAGCGCATGGACATGTTGTTTAACAGACTAAATTTCTACAGTAAATCTCCTTTTTAATAGATCTCATGCAATATTCTAAAACTGGATTGAAGTTTTCTTTTTTTTTTTACTAGCTGTGACCTATAATCATCAAAATTAACTCAAATATATCCCTCAAATATATATTGAGTGTAATCGACTTACATTCCAGTTTCACTTTTTTTGTATTACGTACATATAATCTCTTCAAATATATTTGAAATTAATCAGATGCAACTGTAGGTTCAGTGTGGGTGCTTTGTTGTACTCTTTTGCTCATTTCCCAATAATAAACAGAAAGCGTATTCACTTTTGGATCAAATTCACAGAAACCTTTTACATAATAACGCCACAATCAGAATTTTGCTGTGCCATGAAACAGCAGTTTCATCCTCATTTATCGTTGGGGAAACCATCATTGACACAAGGAAATCCAAAAGTCCTTGTCTGATTTCTTGGATTGGATTTGAACCAGTCTGAAAGTTCATCTCTGTAATTATATATAAAAAGCATTACATTGGCAGTGAGCTGCCTTCTGCTTTTCATTTCTAAAATAGCATGAAAATAATGAGGGTTGGCAGGTGGAAGCTGAAGTGCTTATGGATTAGCATACTGCCTTCAAGAAGTCAGAGCGATAAAGGGAGGAAGGCATCTAATGGTTGCCAGGTTTCCTCACTAAGCCAAACACACCTGAACAACTCTCAAGGCGTTCAGTTAGCTGCCAATTAACCTCTGACAGGAGGAAAGGAGCTGGGAGCAGTCTAAATGTAGTCATGGATGACGCAGAACGAGAGGAAGATGCACAAGCTTGATTTTTCATTCCGAAGCTTCAAAATGCCGTCCAAAAAGTCGGGTGTCGACAAATTAACCCAAAGAAGGCTAATAAAATATGTCAATCATTGCCTTCAATTTGAAATTTTGTACAATCAGGAGGCGCGGAACCGCTGCAAAAACACGCATTTCAGCAAGTTGTCCACTGGGTGGCAGTGGTTTTCCTCAAATGGTTCTCATCCTGTTTTGTTTTGCTCCCTTCTGTGTTCACAAATCTTAAATGATCCGGTTGCTGCAGAGCTCATGGTGTGCCATGCTGATTATTTTTGTGATAACTTTATTAATAAAAACTAATTGAACACCGCTGCCAGATAAAACAAAAGACAGATCGTGACTGGGACACAACAAAGAAAAAAAACAACAAGAACAGCAGTGGATGGAGACAGAAATTCATTTACAGTCTGTCTTTATTACACATTTAATTTCGAGACATGCCATAAAATCTAATGATATTTGCCCTAAATCCCTCCAGTTTTTGTTACAGAGCTACATAATCGCTGTAGTGGTAAAAGCCTTACTTCTCACAAAGATGCAAAATCTTTGTGCATGCTACCAATATGTAGCTGCAAAATGTTTAATGGGTAAAATATTTTAGCTGTAACAAACAAATGAAACAACACAAAAGAGAGCATGGTTCTCTCAACCTTTTGGAGATTCCCCCATTAGGTCAGTACATTTTATTCTTTGTACAGATCCTCTTTTTTCAGTTACAGGGAGGAGACTGAGTTTAGGAGACCAATCTGACTTTTCTTAAATTAATGCTTACTTGAGGTACCCATTGCTAGGCAGCATCCAGTCAGCAGCACCAAATATATTATGCATTTGGATAAATCTTTCTAGATACTCTCAGTTTGTGGAAGATCTGAAATTTGAGGATTCAAACACTTTTAAAAATGACATGCATCTTATTTTTCTGTTTGCAATAGCAGAAGGTAAAACAATAGACACAGGTAGTAAGTCACAATAGACTCACTACCTGTGAGTCTTGTTTAGTATTTTCAACAGCTAGTTGAGTTGCACGGTACTCATTCACATATTCAAGCCAGCGTTGGCGCACCTGGGGGAATAAATGGGGGTTCGGCTCCTTCGCCAAGCATGGTTCCATATGGATGAAGTGAAGAAACTGCGACTTCAAATTCTCATGGAAAGAGAAGGAGCATGAAATCTGCTCATTTAATAGAAAACATTGATCAAAATTCACAATTTTGAAAAAAAAAAAAAGTGATAGTAAATGCTATGCTTCCGATCAGAGGTGCACGCCATGAACTGGCATGAACAACACAGCTATTAGGTCTTTAAAGATACGTTTGGACATTTTCTTCCAAGGTGATTTACGAAATACAAATTCAATAGGAGTAAGCTTAAACACTGTGACTCTCTTCAGAGGAAAAGAAATTGCTAGGGAAATGGTAAAACTCAAGTCTATCATTACCTTGAAGACACTGGGCGTCTGTTTTGCTGCAGGTGGAACCCATGCATTGCACAATGGGGATGGAATCATCAATATGGAGAACTATTTACAATTTCTTCAAATTCACTTCAAACTAAATCAGTAGCATGACCTCAAACACACATACAAGGTGTGTTGGGAAAGCATGTTTTAATTAAGCAGGGAAGCTTTCACTTAAATCCAATTAAACTATGTTTAAGACTATCAGTTCTGGTTGTGACTGGTCAAATATTCAAACAGAAGCGTTAAGATTCTTTTATGAAAAAAAGAGGTTTTGGTGCAACTTACTAAAGGACATTTGACCAAACAATGTGTGGTGTATGCACCTAAGCTTGTATGTTTAATTTTCTGTAAGTATTAGATGAATGATTCCTCAATAAATTTAAACTGTTGTTTTTAAAAAGCACTGAGCCTGAATGCTGTAAAATTCAGCACTGCTGTAAAATCATTCCACAATGTAAAAGGGTGGCTCTAATGAATCATTAACAGCTTAATATTAGCATAACATTCATGCTTGTATTTAGTGTATAAAACTTCTGATAAACTGTATATCCTTTAATGTGATGTAGCTGAATATAACAAACCACATTTAGCAGAAAGCAAAACAGTTTAATTAAACCCATAAAGTTTTAGTGACAGTTAAAAAAAAAGCCCGGATAAATTAATTTCTGTGAAGGTGTTTGTGAAATTTAGGACTCAGTTAGAGAGACAAGGACCTCTTTTGTAAATTTTCCATGAGTAATGTGTGTTTTCATGCTTAATTATGCAATAATGTTGTTCCAGAGCACGTTCACTTCCTGAGGGCACGGCGTGCAAAATTTTGTTAATGCGAACAGGGGAAGGAAAACATTAGTTAATTCAGTCAGAATATTATTTATTTAGTGCTGCCGTGTGTGACGGGTATAATTATTTCCTTCACAATTATTATTGTGATGCACTTCAGAGCCGTTGGTGCACTTACCACCTCCTGTTTTATTTCTAAAGGAATATACTTCAGCTGCAGAGAATAGATTTCTAAAAGCTAGGTCCTCCTTCAGCTATTTCACTCTTTGCCGGCAAGGAATCATTTGTTCTGTGATACTTTTGTAAATGTTGAACAGTCAAGAGGGCACCGTGTTACTGTGAAGAACTTTCAGCTGCATGTGCTGGAACTTTAATCCCAGTTTCTGTAGTTACACCAGCCCACATGATGGCAGAGAGTAATTGTTTGGTGGTCAAATAATCCTTTTTGTTTGGCCTGTGGTCTTCTAACACTTATACAGATTTAACATTTCAACATAAGCTGATGGGTCGATGTAACTTCTGAATTGTGTAGACATGCCACGTTCAGTTAAGTTGGTTCCAAAGAGATGTAGTTGCAGGAAAGGATTTATCTGCTTCATGCGCGATCAGCCATCCATGTCAGAACCATCTGCAGGTTTAAAGTTCTGGGAATAAGGAGGGAAAGCAGGTTGAATGTTCTTTATTTGCTTTCCCGTTTGAGTTTGGCATTGTCAATACTTCTGTTGAAATACAACCTCTTTTTTTCTTTTACAGAGGAACTGAGAGTACAGATGAGAAATGGGAAAACTTAGCTTTATTAAGAAACAGTGATTGGCAAAACAGTGCAATGTTAAAATAGGATTTGTTTCAATTCTGTCACTGTAAAAAAGAAGCATTTCTTTGAAGAGTAGGAATCTAAGTATAGCAATGTCTTTTGCTACAGAGGGACTTAGTCTCACTACCCAGAAGCACACATCATTAGTTCAGGATCACCCCAAGATCAAAGCTAATAGTTCTTAGACACACCTAATCATTAGTCCGTTAATCCTATAAGAGTTCATTTTAAAATATTCAGATATTGAATTGTGGCCTTAATGGATCCTTGAGGAACCCCAAGTTTCCTCAAGGTTCAAGCTGCTTCTCTATTTTGTAAAGCTGTTTTTATTTGGTTATATGTCTATTTTTATAGGTACCACTGCCGCTCTCTGCACCTTTGTAATTATCCCTGGAGGATGGATTAAGTTGAATTGAAGTAAAATTTGTAATTGCTAAATGAGACATGTTACCTATGTACCTGAATTTTTGACAGGTTTTTAAATGTTCACTCGGTTTGTTATTGCCAAGCACAAAATCACTTAAAAAAAACAAATAAAAAAAACTGGGTAACATGTTACCCACTGATCCTCACAAAATAAAAAGAATACAGTGCAATCTGTTAGAAGGGGATTGTTTCTATATGAACACATTTGGAAACAAGCAGATTTCAACGAGGAAGCTGCAGCTGTCTGTGTTGCTAATTATAGTCCCCTCTTCTTCCTGTAGGTTTGAACTGTGTCAAATGACATGAAGAAGATCACTTCTTGTAGTGACCCAAAACAGATTACAGCATTGGGGGAAAAAAAGAAAGAAAAAACAGTAGGCGAACTGAAGAGATAATTATGTCACTGTTATCAGTGTATCACTAAGAACATGTGACGCATACGTTCATTTAATGTCCCGCAGGATTCAATGTTTGAGCATCTGCCTTGATGCAGCCTTGAAAACCCCACTCATCAACATGATGAGAAAGCTGTCCACTGCTGCTGCTCTCTTTTGATCCCTGTTGTTAATAAGAGCGCTTTGTTAGCAACCACAACCCCACAAGATGAACGTCATCTAATGACCATGTGGGGACTATTATGAACTGGGTGAGTTTAAGCACAGCTGCACGCCCCTTCCCCCCTTTTCCCTCCTCATGGCTAATGTTCAGGGTTGTGATTAAAAGCCGTGAACCATGAACTCATTTCCATGCCACCTATTGTCTGCAGAAGAAGGAGATAAGAGCTAATTGCCAGATTTTTGTTTCAGTACAAGAAAAGGCGACTGGCGTCCAGGGGAGTAACTTTGGAGAGGAGACAGGAAATTAAGGCAGCAGTTAATAACTGGGTGTCATCATCAATAACTCAGAACAAATACCTGAAATGAGACGTTTTGATTTTGTAATGACACCGTTTCTATTTTAATGGCACACGTAGCCGTACTTGTGAATGAAAAATTTATAATGTTTTATAAAAAAATTTAAGGAAAGGAAAAAATGATGTTTCAACTCAAAAATTACGTTTCGTTGGCACTGCAATTGACCCGAACAACTCGCACTCCAACAATTTACAATAAAGTGACCTTATCAGATGGGAAATATAATTTCCTCTCCAGAAATTTTTCCTTTTCAAGAATGTCTTAGGTTGTAAATTGTGATTGTTACCCCCATTATCCTTGGATAATTGTACAGTAGATGAAGTGAACTGAGACAAAGCACCCAAAGGTTCCAGAAGAGTAAGGATGTGACAACGTGAAGCTTAACTCTCCCAAATGACTTCAAGCCAAAGCTGCACATGTTGCGGTTGGAAGGGAAGTTAAAATAAAAAATCTGGAGTGCAGTCTATCGTTCAGTTGGCTCCTAAGTGTGTTTTTACACCAGCATTTTGTTCATTTTAGTCAAAATTAGGTTGAGTTTTTCTCAGAATGACCCATAATCTCCACATATGCCTTGCATTTGTTCATGATCCATGCAAAGAGTTTTAATCTCACAAAAAAAACAAACACCTTTCCAGGCAAACGGTACCAATCCCAGTTCCAAGGATGCAATAAAGTAAAAAAACCGACACTGTAATAAATGTGAATTCTTTCCAAGTCCTGTGGCAGCTGTGGGAATCACGTAATCCCGTACGTCAGTTTAACTCTTTTGCTTGAATTATTTCTGCTCCTTTGGTAGAGGCCTAGTTTTGCTTCTCAAGTTTTACCCAGACTGCTTTGAGGTTAAGAGTGTAATAATTAAATAAATTTCCAATGCTAAGATCTTAGATGTATGGTGAAGGAAACACATTTTACCCAAAATGCTAAGCCTTTAAATCCGTTCCTGTGAGAGGATGAGACCTTGAAAAAGAAAACTTTTTAAATAAAGTAAATTCAAAGATTTCTTTGATAGTTTTCACACATATTTGGTCACGATTTATAAATATAAAATGTAGGTATAATATTTATTTAATAAGGTATTATAATTACATGTTTAGGTATTTACTGAGCATTTAAACAAACTGATTTGTGACTATGAGAAGTAAAGTCTGGTCAGCAGTATGAACAAAAAGTATGCAAACCTTCATTAGCCTATTTCATGTTAATAAAAATAATAATAAAAAAAGATTAGCTTTAACTTTAGTTCGTCTTAAAATGCTCTGGTGGAAAATATAGAATATTCAAAGATTTTTTCAGGTAAGCTGTACACTGTAGTTTATTTCATTTCATTTCATAACACCAGCATTGCAGGTCATGAAATCAATATTAAAAACATTCCCAACTATCTAATTAATCTACCGTGATTTAAAAACTGCAAACTTATTAACTGTGGGTTCAAGAAAATGTTTGGATAGTTTGTTAGTCCTGATTATCTTCCCGACAGGCAGTCCAATTACGGCTGATTTAATTCTGTTAGTCATGCCCGTGTAAAGATTTACTGTATAAAATGGGGAGAAAATGAGCGCCACGATCCAAATGCACATATGGTCCCTGTGTGTGTGCATGAATAGGAATGGGTCTTCTTGCCATGCTGAATGATAGCTTTGTCACTTTTAATCAGGTGTGTAATATTTCACAAAAAGACACTAAATTTCTAAATCCATTCATCTGAGATCATTTGTTCACTTGCCTTCCTCCCGAAAGCAGAGGCTCAATCTTTCTTCATATCAAAGGGGAGAAAAAAACAACAAAAGTTTTTCTTTTATGTGTAGAAAAGGTAGAAATGGGTATATTATGACAGAAAAAATCTTATTTGAATGGAGATGTTTGAGCAAGTAGCCAAAACTAAAATATAGTTTTCAGTCAGTCTTGGCTCACTGAACATATTGGGTTCTTGTTAATACAGACGCAGACCAATTGTGTATTTATCATGTTTAATGAGATACAAAGAAAGTAAATTAGAACTGAAAGTGTGTGAACCTAACAACCCATATCAGGGGCCCTGGAACCTTATAATCCACCAGGTCATGTTTGCTCAGCTGGTTTTACTGCTGTATGCGCTGTACAATGGCTGCTGGAAAAGACAAGTGGTTTATTATTGACTTACCATCCAGAATTCAGTTTCTGCATTCTTGCTGAGTGTATGGTTGTATATTTGTGTATTTCTTTGAGGCCATTTTTACGTTAAACGTTGAGTTCAGGGGCATGGAGAGCAGCAGCTTACTTGGATTTAAAGTGACAAGACGCTCCAAAACTCTTGAAAGGAGTTAAAAATAGACAGAAAACTAAACTAAAATCTTATGAGATTTTACGTAAAGATATCTAACAATGATTTTGTGCAAAACATATTTAATGAACATGTTTTGTGTAGCTAATAGACCTATTCTAAACTGTCCAATGAAGCATGTACCTTGTACATTGAGCTAAGTGGGTCAGTTTTCGATTGGGCAGATGAACAAAGATGCACTTTTTGTTCATCTTTGATATTACTTAACTGTTGCAGATTGTTCCATTTAACTTTTCTTTAAAAACAATACTAACGCTCAGTGTTATGACCGAAGAAGACCCCAAAAGAAATTTACCTCCAAGTGAAGAGGAAAGAATGTTGAGGAGGAAAAATAGTCCCTTTATTTTCATTTGCTCTAAATTAAATGGCATTTTCCCAGCGGATTGGAGCTTCAATCTGTCTTGATTTATTAGCCCTGGGAAACAAACTCGGGGAGGAGCGAAACAGATGACCAACCGATCCCCGGAGTCCGATCCTTCATCTGAAACGAACGGGTTCAGCTGTGCTGGCTCACCACTTGCACAATCTGAACAAGCCTTATCTGTCCGGAAAAATATTGACTGCATTACTCAAAGTAAGCAACACGTCCCTGTGCTGGTAAACACACAATAAGTGAGATAGTTTTCTCAGAGGAAGAGTGGCTAAAAAGAAAAAAAAAAAAACCTTCAGTAGCAGAGGATGCTTTTTTTTTTCCTCTGTCATGCGTTTCCCACCTGCTTCAATATCTGTCACTGTGTAACTTGATAGCTTTTTAATTTACCATTTTGTAACCCATCAGGTCCTATCCTACGGATATTAATTGATAAATAAAATAATATCTGCCCGATTGAGTCAAAATCTCCATATGTAGTGCACATAATCATCAGATTTGACCTTTGACCTGCAAAGCATAATTTTTTTAGAAGTTTCTTTTTGCTTGCGCAGCGTGACATAGAACCAAGATCTACCTCCGCTTGACTGATCATCAGTCTCTTGTGACTTTTCCTTTATTTGGAAGTTTTGCAGCAGAAAAGCTTTTCTGTCTTTGGAGTCAAACAGAAGCAGGGAATCCATCGAGAAACCTGGTCAAAATGGATCTCATCACCTACTTGAGATAAGGTTGCAATATACCGTTTTGTTTGCATCATACCTTGTGTATTATTTGTCTAATTTTCTGCAAAACTATCAAAGGTTTTGATTCTGGTTCTTACCTCAATTCTGAGTGTGAGTCACTTAATGACTTTCCTGAAAAAAAAACTTCTTTTTGCATCGATTCTGGTGATAAATGCAAAGCGAGGAGTCACAGAGGCAACTAATTAAGTGAATTAGAATTGAGACAAATTAACACAAATTAAAATGATTTGAACTTCCATTTCATGAAATTTTTTTTATGTTTTTATGCATGTCATCGATTCTATATTGAAGAAAATGAAAAAACATTTGAAAGTATGTTTTTTTTCTCATATTTTCTTACATTTTCTTGTTTATTTGCTACGAACATCATTACACTGTATGCAGAAATAATTTTCTAAGAGTTCTGTTCTGTTACTTTTACATTGCATTTCAAAAGTATTTGCTAAATTGCATTTGTTCAGCCAATAAAAACAAGCCAAAATCTAATGCGTCTGCTGTCTGTATCTACAACCTGATTTCCCAGCAGGAATCGGTGAACATTCATCTCGACTTGTCTCGTCTTTCACCTGCTGAACCACACAGACAATCAAAGTGAGTCTGGGAAAAATGCCATGACGCCCTCTTATGAATTTTAATAAAAAAACAGGGTAAAGTTTCCTTTCATCCTGCTTCTTTTTCCATTTCAGATGCCTGTCAGACGCCTTTGTACCAACAGAGAAATCACAATCTGCTTATGAGCAAGGAAGCAGGAAAACATAATTAGGCTCAATGCCACACAAGCCCTAAAATTAGAATCTGTATGGGTTTTTATTTACATTTGGTCTTTTCATAGTCCAGATTTGAACCATTATAGAAAGGAAGGTGTCCATGAGGCATGCTAACAACCACCACTCTGGCTCTGCTGCCAGTCTCATCACCTTATGAAAGAAGCTCACAATATATATATTACTGCAGATGAAGCCCAGATCTATCATCTCCAGAGCCAAAAAAAAAAAACAAACGCTTTGCTAGAGGAAATATCTTAAACCAGGATTGAAGGAAGCTTTATTCATCCAGCCTTGGCATGGAACTGCAAAGGACAGAAACAAAGATGTTCCTCAGTCTACATGTGGATGTTGTCATTTGTACATGAAACGACTCAGATTGACTTTGTTTGTTGAACAACATTTACTGTTTGGCAAATTTACAGACTACACACTCAACTAGACAAAAAAAACCCCAAAAAAGATAAAAAACAATTAGGGTTTATTATAAGGTTTTAGAGAGTCTCCCATTTGCAATTGTATGTGATCTCTCTAACTTGGTCTGCCATCTCCAGAATGAAATGATGAATGTCTTTGCACCTGCATTTTCACATTTTGATCTGACTTTTTCATGCTTCTTTTGGAGTAATGACTTCTTCCTTTCAGTCCACGTTGCGTTTCGGAGCAGAATATCTGTACCTGTGCATAACTGTTTGAAAGGATGAACTTGGGACCTTCAAGCATCTAGAAAATGCTCAGACTTGAGCTCTGCAACTCTTTTGCTGAGATATTTGCTGATTTCTGTTCACTTCCCCATTATGTCAAAGAAGAAGACACTGTGTTTAAAGGGTTTGTAAAACACAGTCATAGGTATGCCTCCAAATAACCCAAATGTGCTGGTCAACATCATCATCTCGGCATTTCCTTATTTTTATTTTTTTTAAAGAGGTAGCAATATTGTATGCAAATGTTTGTTTTTGAAGATATTAATAAGTAAACCTTTGACATATTTTTCTTTTATTATTAGCCCATAAGAAAAGATAGATAGATAGATAGATAGATAGATAGATAGATAGATAGATAGATAGATAGATAGATAGATAGATAGATAGATAGATAGATAGATAGATAGATAGATAGATAGATAGATAGATAGATAGATAGATAGATAGATAGATAGATAGATAGATAGATAGATAGATAGATAGATAGATAGATAGATAGATAGATAGATAGATAGATAGATTCCAACTGGCTCCTCAAGTCTGGACAATTTATATCTGCTATTTTCAATTTCAGATGGTGAAATGTTGGGAGGAGAGCAGAAGTAAATTGATCCCAGATTTGATGGAAAAGTCCTCTGTTGCTCAGGGGTGTCTATCCATCCTGGATACAGCAGTGCTGCTTAACATTCACAAAGCAGCTCACCATGAGAGAACACAAGAGTACAAATAACAGAATGTTTCATTTCTTTGCCTGCAAATTACCACAAACACACCTCTATAAAAAAAAACAAAAAAACAAAAAAACAACTATGCACAAAGGCCCGAGGCATCAATGTGGGTCGCTAAGCCTGGACCAAGAGACGGCTGGGTGCTTTCCTAATTGGCAATCAATTTACACATGCAAAAGACTTTGAAAAATATTGTCTTTTTTTCCTGCTGTGTCAGTTTTGATGGAAACAGTCAATAACTCCACTGTAGTGGAGAGTTATTAAAATTCACCAAACAGAAAGAGTACCAGGCCTGCTGCGCCATCCCATTTTCAGATACACTCTTGCATTCTGTGCATATCAAGATTACCATGTGGCATTTTCACATTTCACGCATGGAATTACAAACGATTGAAAGCTGCCAAACGTTTGATTAACACAAATTCCAACCACATATTTTTTGAGCCTTCCCTAATCAGCTGATGTGTATTTTCCTTTAGGAATATATAAAAATTTTTTATATAAACTCCCACAAGTGTGCACCTATCTCACCCACTCAGGTTTAAAAGGTGCAAAATTGGAGCTCAACACATTTGGAACGGAGGAGGGAACCCCAGAAGGAGGGCTTAGGAGAAGCACGCCGCTTCTGCACTGAAGCCAGACAGGTATTGATGCATATGGAACCAGCTACCTGTATATAATCTCCCCTAAAGCTCTCGACACCTTCGGCTGTTTACTTTTCCATTTGCCTTGTTATTCTTCCACACAGGCAGATAACTTCCTGGAATGACTGAGGCCTTTTGGAAAATATGTTTTTGACAATGACTGGGGCATTTCATCTTGTGTGATATAGGAGGAAGGAATGACTCTAGTTCCAGCGTTTATTTCTATTAGTCATCACTCACCACTGCAAAGGAATGACTAATGTCATAATTTTCTGTCTGGGCAAATTCAGTTGCAGTATTTCTATTTCATGAAGCACACAAACATTCATCTTCACCACAGTGCCTGTTGAAAGTTTAATACCCCCTTAGATGTTTGACCTTCTAATTGCTTTTAGAATGAAAACCAAAATCAAAATACCCAACATGAAAACCGATTTCTGCAAAAGCGATAACAAAAATTATCGCTTTTGTCCACACAGGCATCTGTTTCCCGGCTTTTCGCGATTAAGACATGGTTTAGACTGCAGGGTTAAGTAGTTAGTTTTAAGTTAAACTCCCATCTGAAATTTTTATTAAACAGTACGGCTTGAATTTTGAGTTAAAATAATAATCACAAAACAAACGGAACTGCAAAAAGACTGTCACTGATATATTGACGTGTTGGACATTGCTTCTTTTTTGTGTGTGTAAAAGCAAAGAGGAAAAGAAATCTGTACGAGAATGGAATAAAGCAAATACTTTTCCATCACTAAATGGCTACATTGGGAGCTGCCGTCAATTCCAAGGTGCACAGTGTGTTTTTATCAGGGTAGGTAAGGCAAGTATTGACGGCATGAGGTTTTAGCACACAATTCACACAATACACCCTCCTTACACCTTGTCACCACGTGTTTTTCCACTTTCATATGGCTGCTGTCCAGATAACTGCAAATTCCTGTATCTGTGATTAGATACTTTTTTAAAGAAATAATTAAAGAAATTGCTGTCAAAACACGGCTACAAAAAGGTCTTGAAGGTGTGCATAATTGAGGTCAGGAAGACAAAATCATCTGTTCTCAAGAAAAACGTTGCAAAACGTGCAGCAATGAGACATTTATAGAGTGAGGCTTATGTAGATAACAGCACTGGGTCTTCTTATAAACAGGCCTTGTCCCTGGAGATATTAATGATGTGGATGGCTCAGGGAAGAGAAAAATTTCAATGCCTTATGTCCAACAAAGGCACTTTTTGTGAAATGGTGATCGTTTACATTTTCCAATGGTGATCATTGGTGATAGGGGCACTGCCCAGCATGGCATGTCCTGGAGGGCTGGAAAAAGAACTGTGTGCGCACTAAAGATCAACCGCTAACCCTGCAAATCTGATGTTAAAACCAACCTTTCACGAAACTCCCTAAAACTCACAGCGAAGTGAGACAACCTCCCCACCCCCCAAGAAAAAAAAAAAAACAGAACTGCCTCACACTTGGATAAATCATCTGTTCAAAGAACGTATTTTAAGCTCATCATTCACAGCGGGACAACTGTAGATGAGAGCTAAAAATATACAACTGGAGACTTAAAAAAGGACAGTAACAGGAAAAGTACTAAATAAACCGTAAAGCAGAAAACCTAAATGCTTTCAAGCGATTTTATGTCTGACCGATGCACTGGCCGCTAGTTTATTATTGCGTGACGGCTAAGAGAATGAATCAGCAAAATCTGGCAACTCAGCTCAGAAAAAAAAGGCATTTCCTCTGATTTCTTGCTTCAGAATAGCTGAATCTCAGCCAGATTCAAATTGCTGGTGTCTATCCCCAGCTAACGTTCTGGGCGAGAGGCGGGTTCACCCTGGACAGGTCGCCAGTCTGTCGCAGGGCAACACAGAGACACACAACCATTCACACACACACTCGCACCTAGGGAGAATTTAGAGAGACCAATTAACCTGACTGTCATGTTTTTGGACTGTGGGAGGAAGCTGGAGAACCCGGAGAGAACCCATCATGCACAGGGAGAACATGCAAACTCCATGCAGAAAGACCCCGGACAGGGAATCGAACCCAGGACCTTCTTGCTGCAAGGCAACAGCTCTATCAACTGCACCACTGTGCAGCCCCAGCCAGATTCAATGAAGAGTATTTTTTGAGATCAATTTTCAAGTTTTCTCACAGATTCTCAATTGGATTTAGTTCTGGACTTTGACTAAGCCAGGGGTTTTCAAAGTATGAAAGGGTGAGCCCCCCTTCAAGGAGCACAATGCCTGCTGCGCCCCCCCACCCCCCCGTGGAGGTGGGTGAAGGGGGGTGGATTTGTAAAAACTCCACCTTCAGCCCCGCTCTGGCCAAAACCAGTGATGGCATAGTTACTTTGAAAAAGTAACTTTAATCGGACTACTGATTACTCCTTGAAAAAGTAACTTAGTTAGATTAAAAGTAACTTTTTAGTTACTTTCACCAGCTGCTAACAACAACGTTCTGCCTCCTGTGAAAATCACATTGAGCTTTGCCAAAACTTAATTGTAAGTTATTTTATAATGGTAACATCAACAACGTGTCTCCACTGATAAGGTTGAACTGAAGAGGAGATTGTACAAAAAACAGTGCAAAAAATAAAAAACATGAGTAATTTGTGTGGTCCACTGTTGTCTGGAAAACTCTAAGAAGGATTTAAAGCCCCCCTCCCCCCAGCCTCCAGATTCTGCGTTACGCCCCTGAGTTTGATGTCGCAGCGCACAGAACTCCTCCTGCAGCTCCACAACTCAGATGGCTGCCACACTTACCGTAATATTAATAATTATAACGGTGCTAACTTGCCATTATAATTATTTCCAACTACGGACACGTTTATTCGTGGCTGTTTTTACGTTTATTGCGCTGTTCATATTGGTCTCGATGTTTGCAGTTTTCTGGAGCGCAACGTGAAGCTCGATGTCATTGAGAGGTAATAAATTAAGTTGACATTAACAAAGACACAGCGGGACGGATCATCCGGGAAATGATGAACAGGGAGAGACTGAGTAAGACTACCTTAATGACGGACAAATTCTGGGATTTATTATGAGTCTCTGCTTATTTCCAAACCCAAATGAGCAACTTCACGTTCAAAAACGAGCCCAAAAAGGCGCAACCCGCCACTCATTAAATCTGCAAGCGACTTTAAAAAAAATGAAGCCCAAAGCCGCTTATAATAATCGGACTTGGCGACAGAAACTGAAAATAGTTCCAGTTTTTCCACCAACAAAATGCGCATCTCCTTCCATTGTTTACATTTCTGTCGCATAGAGACGTCGGTCATTCGACAAGACGCGTAGAGGAAATATGATTAAATAACAAAAGAAGATAGTAACGCACAGTAACGCAAAAATGATTTTGATAAGTAACTGTAGTCTGACTACTGGATTTGAAATAGCAACGCGTTACATTACTCGTTACGGAAAAAAGTGGTCCGACGTCAGTAACGTTACTGACATCACTGGCCAAAACATCCTCGGGAAACATTTCCACTGATCCCCGCTCCACACGCGCACCCCACTACCAACTTTTTCCTAAATCCACAGAGTTGATCGTGTGCGTAAAAGACGTTTCTCTCACATCAGTAGACAGCAAGCAGATAGCTTTTCCGGTTTACTTTTTCCCTCGCACCGCGCCTCCCCTAAAGTGCTCTGGCGCCCCCCAGGGGAGGCGCGCCTCACACTTTGAAAACCGCCGGACTAAGCTATTGTTAAACATAGACTTGCTGGAAAGTCTATGTTTCTCACATTTCACGCATGGAAATGTGAAATGTGAGAATAACACATTTCACATTTCCATAAATAACAAAAACATTGCCTTCTGCAGTAAATAGCGCTGAAAATGTAGGAGACTTTTTTTTTTTTTTGACTTTTATGTTGTCTTTAGACCCATCTATACTCCTACCAACTCTTACCATCTATCCTTTTCTGCAAAGATAAGCAAACCCTCAGCATGTTACTACTGCCAGACTGTAAGAAGCTCAGGTCCTTCAATGTTTGCAGCAGTAGGGCTAAATTGTGGAGTGGAATGAATAGTTCTAATGGTTTAAAACTTTAAATACAAAACCACACAAGTATGAATGGAGTGGGATGCATTTGCATTCAGCTGTATACCCATTCTTTTTTGCAAAATAGCTCAAGCTAAGTCACGCTGCATGGAAAGCTTCAGTGAAAAGCAATTTTGAAGTCTTGCCACAGATTCTGAATTGGAGTTTGGTCAGGACTTATCCAGGACAATATGATCAAAACCAGCACACATTCAGGACCTTTTAGTACCACCAATCTGCTGGATGGTGAAATTGTCTCCCAATCTCAAGTTTGTTGGAGCTTATAGAACATAAATTAGAATGGGAGAAGAGAAATATCCTTTATTGTCCCTCAGAGGAGAAATTTAGGTGCAACAGCAGCAAAGTGTCAGGCAATCAAAGCAGAAAGATAAATATTAGATAGACTAGAAAATAATTAAGAGTAATATACTGTAGAAAAAGGAAAACATAACAATATGAAACACAAAGGAATGTGTTGGCAGCTGAGTAGGATAATTTCAGAAATGTGCAAAATGTGAAATAGTAATAAAAAAACCCCCTATAAACTCCAGAGCTTTGCAAATACCAGCAGAAATGTTACTTGAAATGAGAAAAACTGTGCAAATACTGCTCCGACCTGTGATGGTTATAGAATCTAACAGCTGCTGGGAGGAACAATCTGCACAATTGTTTGTGCGATGCAGCAGTTTGTCACTGAAGGAGCTCTCCGGTTCAGTTCTGACTCCAGATAGAAGCAGGATGAAAAACATCAACCACGGTGGACAATAATGAGGATTATAAGTCGCTAATGTGTTGGCTTTAGCTGACATAACATCAGCTCACCTCATGATGGACTGACAGTGTCTTCAGGTTGTACTTTATCCTGAGCTTGTTGGTTTTTTCTGCTTTTACGGTTAAGTAAGAATCATTATTAAGATGTTTAAAACTATTATCCCTTCACTCCTGCTGAAATGTTTTCCAAGTTTGCAAGAAGTGCTGAGAAATCCCAGCCTTGGAGCCTGAGGGGTGGATGCTGGGGTGGATGAGGAGAAGTGGGCAGTATGCAGAGCAGGTAGCAGCAGTGGCAGCATAGATAAGCAGAGCGGGGGAGGAATTTTGCAGCTTGGCCAGACCGCCTATATTGAAGGAGAATGTTTTATGTATGGCATGTGGAGTTTTGTGGTGGGTCCAGTACAGAGCAGCTGCACACCCAAAGTTGACTTCCTGAAAAGGAGCTGCTTTATGAAAGGTAGTTGTATTAAAACTGCTGCTATTAACAAACACTGTGTGGAAAGTGTTGGATTTCTACACTCCAGATTTTATGCCATTCATTTGTTGTCTCATTAGAGCAACACTAAACCTTTGTTTGTAACAGAAAATAAAGCTATGAGAATTTTATGTAAAGTGGATGCTATAGAAAATACTAATAAACTGTTTATTCAGTCAAATATCTTGAAAGTAAGGCATAAAGAGACCATTGCCAACAAATTTTAAAAAGCTGTAATAACCTCAAGTGACAGAAACAGCAAAAGGAAGAACGATTTCAAAAGTAAAATTGTGCGTAATACCGTAAAACTAATGTGCTTTTTGGAGCATGAACTGAAATTATAAAAATTTGAATGAGGAGTTGGAAAAAATAATACTGTACAGTAAATAATTTCAAAACACTTTACAAAAAAAGTCTTAATAACTCTTGAGTTAGTAATGAGGAGAACGGTTTGCAGCTAATGTATTGCATATTGTCCTGAGAATTGATTTTGTAATTATTGAGAAATAGGCAGGTTTGTATAATAATAATAATTACAAAATAAATGTTATTTTATTTTCTATTTTATTTCTCCCCTCCCGGCTCCCTTTTCACTTGTGTATAAGTACTGTAAGAAAGTTTGCTTGCAAATTAATGATGACATTTGATTACATTATATTTTACTTGTACTTGGCGATGAACTCAGAGCTCACTTGTCAATATCCAGATGCTCTGGCTCTTTCCTAAAGAAAATGGTGGTCCGGGGTCTTCATCAAATGTTGGGAGAGAGGTTACTGACCTTTCGATTCAGGCACCAAATCAATATTTGAGATTACCGGCTTCCGTTTCCAGGTCCTGCTGAGCCCCAGCAGAAGATTGCACCTAAATCTCTGAGAAAAAAAAAAAAAAAAAAAGGAGGGCTTGTACTTCTCATCCCAAAGCTTTTAATCTCAGCCACGAAAGCCCACCCACACAATCGCGGACTGCACAGACACTTCCTCGCATGATCACACCCGAACACCACATGCGCTCACATGCTCAAAAGAAAGATGAATGCGCAAATAAAACCCAATTACGGAGATAAAAATACATGAAAAGGTGCTGCTGAAGACTGTCACACGTTTGACTCCAAAGAGTCCCTCTAGCGTCATATTGATGTTGTTGTGCCGAGTGGCGTATCCGGCACTGGAGTGGCTCTGGAGACGAGCTAGTTACCGGAGCGCATCCTTACAAATGACAGGATCGTCCAACTGTGAGAGTGATGTATGAATAGGCCGAGCTGAACCCATCTCTGAGTGTATTGCTGCATCACAGCTGAGCTCCGCCTCATGGATATCAGAGGAATATCTGGCCACATCTGCCACCTGCACCCACATGGATCTCTTACAGAACAGCTGTGCTCCGCACTCAATCAAATTCAAGATTTACACACGTGAAACAAAGTCAGGTGTATAGAAATATAAACACATTTTTATCTCCAGTAAGACACTTCAGTCTTTACGTAATTAGTCTTTGTCTAGATAACATTTAGAACAGGCAGTTTTTCCTTGATAAGTTCAGGACAATCTGTAAATCATATTCAAACTGCTATGTTTTTGAGATTGGAAATGTTTTAAGAAAATGCAAGACTGCTTAGACTAGTTGATGGCTTTCACTTACAGAACCAGCTAATCTAGATTTATACTAAATGAAGATGTAGAGACAGTTATGCTAAAAGTGAGAAATTACATGTTTCTGCTCTGCACAATCTCACTTAAAAAATACTGCACTTACCCTTTAATAGAAACATGCCATTATGCACAACATGGGTACGTTCGGCTCTAAAAGGGGCTTGGAAACGCATCTTGGTGAAGCATATTTTTCTGCATATTTTTGCATAATGTCTTCCTTTCTGCATACATAATTTTTTGTTTTTGTTGTTTTGTTGTGCTGATTACCTGAAACTAGTGTTTATGTTCTGAATTATGCATAGAAAATATCTTTACCGCCGTCATGCAAAGTGCATTTGCGAGCAAGTAAAACACAAAAATGATTAGAAGCAGAGAACTGAATCCAACATGCTGACCTAAAAATATCTTGCTGTTTTTATATATTTCTCTGAATTTCCAGCTTCACACACCTGGAAGTTTTTATTTTGTTTTTTTTTTACTCAGTGTTTTGGTGGGATTTCATCTAATTTTCCAAAGCCTTCTTTATAATCCCTTTAATATAAAGGCAGCTATGAAAACTATCACATTGTGCTTCCTCTTAAATTATATGATTTATTCTGTTGGGAGCATAAGGTACAAGTATGTTTAACATATATTCAGGTGAGAATGAGGCTATGTGTATATATATATTTTTTTTAATCTTCTGCTGCCTCATTTCTCCCGTCTGCCCTCGTACAAGTGTGCATAGAGGCTACTGGGATCCCACAGAGTCAACAGAGTCAGACTGACATCCTTACTGCGTGTGTCTGTCTGCTAATCCCTGCACTCCCCATATCCTCCTTCTGAGTTAGATATAAAGCAAATGAAATGAACACATATCCCCAGTCGATGGGCTACCGCTTGAAAAGCAAGAGGCATTAATGCAAGGTTCCTCTGCACTCCTCCCACACTCTCAGGCTGAGGCGAGAAAGGGGGGGAAAAATGACAAGATGAATTTCCCATGGGCTGCTGCTGAAATGATAGATTTGTAGTGAGAGTGCTGCGAGTGCTTCATTCTAGGCACAAGCACAAGGATATATTTCACACCAAAGAGATGTGCCAAAGTGTTTTATATCCCCAGATAGATTCTCTTGCTGTTCACTTAATGACAGTAGACCGCTTAACGTTTACACTCCGTCTTAATATTTGAGCTTTGATAAATAATCAAACCCAGTTGCATGGAAATAAGATCAGATACACAGTCATGAGCAACATGATGATGTCTAATAAGCTGTCCATCTAAAAGGCATTAGTCTGTTCAGTGTTGCGAACACATGTTTTAAATCCTACCTATTCTAAATGGCCTCATGTAGAAGACATCCAATAAGAATCATCTCGTTTTTTTTTTTCTCCTGACAGATTATTATTGTTATTTTTTGTCAAGTCAAATCAGTAAAACTTTTAAATGCTTGTTCAACCATTCTTTGTGTCGACTGTCTAATGATGCCTCTAAATCTGTCCTCTTTTCCCACTAAGCCATTACAGTAAATAAGAATTTGTTTGTAAAAACCCACCTCTTTAAGAACTTAAAACAAAATAAATGAATACTAACTATAGCGTGTATTACAAAGACAAAGATTTTATTACGCCAGGGTGGCATGGGATGTTCCTGAACGACAACAGTCTCTGTGGTATTCATGCATTTTGGAATTACATCTACAACTCCTAAACTTCTGCACCGCAGCCTCTCTCAGGGTTGGGGAAACATCCATCAAATGTGTCATCCTAATATGATTATTACTCTCATTGAACATTGGTTATTTGCACAAACGCAAGACAAAATAGGGATTTTGAATTTAGAGACACAGTGCATCTGCGAAGCTGTTCTTACATGGGAGCCTGTGTGACCAGCGCTTCGATTCCAAACAGAACAGATCTCTGCTGTGCCACGTGGATTTTAACTGTGACAAGACCTCAAAGCATCCAATCGCAGGAAATTGCAAACAGGCACAAAGAAACTGAAGTGTACACAGATCACTGAGAACCAATCACTCTGAGACTCTGTGACTGGCATCCTAATTGCATTTTATTTTGTTTTGTTTTGGCTTTCTTTTTTTTTTTCAGTAGTTACCGAGTGTGACTTACCAATAGATTGTCAATTTGCTCCCTACTTCCTCTAAAGTAGATGTAGAAGCATTTGTATAATTGAAGTTCAAAAATGAGCATAAACTTCTTGAAATTCTCAAGATATTATCAGCCCACACCCTCTTCACAGCAGTTCATTTCCGACTTCCTCTCCTGATCCGTAAAACTAAACCAGGACCTTCCAATTCACAGATTAGATTGTTGTATTATGTTTATAGGCTTGTAGTTAAAAAAACCGTCAACCTGGATATGCTTTTAGTTATATCTGTGATGTACCAGAAATTTTATTTTAGTTTTAACTAAGCAAAAAAAGAAAAAAACACAAACAAACAAGAAAGCAGATAAACAGTTTTGCATGATTGGAAACTATTCGACCCATGTTTGGAGGAGGAAAATAGTTCCTGCTAGGATTCTACTTTGAGTTGTTTTAATTGGAGGATCTTTTAATACAATGTTTTACATTTATTGGAAAAAACTTAAAAACAAAAAAGGGATAATGGCACCAAGATACAGTGAGTTACATTTTAATTGGCTTGCTCCATTATATAAGTTAATATACCAGCAGATAAAAATAAAATGTGCTGGGAAGCTCTCATCCAACATTTTGTGAAGAGCTAATTGTTCCAGATTAACAGACATAACATTTTGTTTCAGATTATTTCTTAAATTAGGTGAAGATATAAAGACTGCTGGATTAAGAAGCATCCAATATGGGTTGTTATGTTCACTCAACTCAACCAAGATGTAGTTGATTTATCATAAAAGGGGTTGGGTTATCAGTTTCACCCTCACAAGGTTTAAAGCTTTCTCATTCCTAGTTCCTCCTGTTTAATCATGTTACCTCCCTGTTGTTCCTCATTCTGGTTATTTTTGTCTTGCTGTGGCTCCTCGTGTTCTTCTTGCTGCAAGTTTTTCTTTTTCATTAAATTAAGCATTCAACATGATCCATGCTCCTTCCCCCATTTCAGTCCATGCACAAACTAACCAATCATGACAAATTCAGGCAACTCTCACGGACATAAAACAGGAAAGGTCCAGTGTAATTAATAACAGAAAGTAAAAAAAAGGGTTAGGTTATTTCTCTACAGTATAAACAAATAATAAGATAAGGTGTTCACCATGCAGTTTGCAAGGGCAGACAAAGACTGAAACTCCAAACTCCATATCTGGTTGAGATTCTTGTCATAAATTGTAACAGCTTTTATTTTTCTAACCCAAGTGTGTTGAAAATTATAAAATAAAAACAGTAATAATAACAACCTCATAATGTCTAAGACTATTACTGATAAATGGTTGAAATTTGCAGAGCAAAATCCCCAATATATACATATGCACACACACACACACACACACACATATATATATATATATATATATATATATATATATATATATATATATATATATATATATTTTTATATATATATATATATATATATATATATATATATATATATATATAAATGCTGTATAAACTTATTGCTTGCCTACCAAATTAATTTGGTCCTGTTTGAATCTTGAGCATAGCCGTGCATTGTTAAAGATGTACAATCTAAATGGAACAATTGTGTTGTCTGAAGTTGTTAACATGAATATCTGACAAGAATGATAAAACAATATTTAATAAAGAGTAGCACACTTTGTCATTATGATCGATTGCCATCTGATTAATTCATATATGTGCTACATTAAGTTCCTTCTAATTCACCATTTTGACTCAGGCTGTAGTTAAAACTACACATCTTCTGTACAAACTGCATAAACCCAACAGTGTCTTATAGAGACTTGGCAAAAAAAACCTATAGAAACAACAGTTGGCTATGTGAAGACTTCATAGAGCCACTTGGAGGGAGACTGTGTTAAATAATGTCATCCTGCAGAGTATGGAAAATTTTTCATTTGTTTTTAGTAGCAGTAACCCCCTGTTGTTGCTTTTTTTCTTGTCCTTTAAAATGTTCATTGTTATTTAACGGCTCTCCCAGGGCTGAAGACATTGATCTGTGGTTAAATTAAAATTCTCTTTTGTGGATCATTAATATTTATTGGCAGACAGACTCTAAAAGGAGGCACAAACAAAAAAAAGAAGGAAAAAGAAAGAAATGGGCACAAGTAGAACTAAGAGGAACTTAGGACAATTTCCTGAAAGCCTGTTCAAAAATGTACAGATAACTTTGCTGAAACAAGAGTGATACTGCTTTCTTAGACTTGAGTGTAATTTAAAAAAAGCAGCATCACGAGTCTTTTAAGGAAATGCCACGCATATTGATGTTCCACCGTGGCTCCTTTATTATGTGTAATAAAGTGATTCTGAGAGCGAATATCCAGCAAAATTGTTCAATAAGACTCCATTAAAGAACTTCCTGGGGCTTTAATAGATGAAATGCTTGGATTATATCAAAGCAATTATTTGAAAACAGCATGATTTCTTTGGAACGAAATCTCGTTATTTCCCATTTATGTAAGTGGATGATGCTGGGGCGCTGCTGGCAGAAACATGTTGTAAACATTAAAGCAAAACTGAAGCGGCAGCGAGAGAGAAAGAGAAATAGAGATTAAGGAAAGTGTATACAAAGCCTCTTAAATAGAAGAAAAAGGCAATTATCTCCAAGAACTTTCTAAGGTTCATATCAGTATTCACACTGTTACAAAAGGGATCACTGAACACCGCTTGAAACATTGTTGTTGTAAAGAAAATGAAATGGAGCGAAACAGAAAAGGCAAATCCCGCCCATCCCTTCCTACGCCGATTAATTAGTTCCAAGTTATCCACGAGAGCAACACACCGATAAGAGCAGGACAAACAGAAGCCAATTACCAATGCTTCCCTGTGAGCTCAGAGCATCTAAACACCAGTGGCGCTGATTGAAAACATTTAAGGCGTCTTGAGGGCTGATTGGACAGGTGTTGCCGGGTGATCGCAACCACTCGCTTCGCCTGGCAGCACATCGTATCATTACTGAGCCAAGTAAACACCCTTATCTCTCTGCATCCGTCAAGCATGGGAAATGAGACCTCGCATAAAAAGGAGCCATCTACAACAACAGCTGTGAATGAGCGAACCCCTGGGGACCTGAAAAACAACAACAAAAAAACACGTGCAGAGAGGGGAGCGGCACTCCCCCAGCACGCAAGCTTTCAATATGTTTCAACGCTTCAAATTTTTGTTTTTATTTATTTATTTATTTTTTAGTAAATCCTTCTGCTTCATAGTGCTGTGATGCTGTTGCCACTCCAGTAATGACAATACATTGATTTCGCGCCTCTAGGCAAAGCCGCCTTTTGACCTGCAACAAGAGCTTTTCTACAGTCAATCCTTGCAGGTGGATTTCTTTGCCCAAAACATAATTAATAATTGATTAGCAGTCAATGGGTCTGCATCGTCTAAAGAAACAAAATAAATAAAAGCAAAAATAGTGCAGGATTGGCAACCTTGAACAGACAACTAGCTGTGTGTTTTGTCTTTTGCACAAAACCCCATCCTCTAAGACTTTCATTGCTCCTAAAGTGCTAGAAGTTTTTTTTATTTTTTTTTTACAAAACCGTTTAATCAAGTTAAGTGCATGATATTTAATTAATTAATCAAAATTAATTACATTTTATTTGAAAACTATCATCAAAAAAATAATTAAATAACATTTTAAACTCAAAATCCCTTTTTGATGCAAAAGGTTTTTTCTATATAATCAGATGATTTTGGATTCTTATAAAACATCAACGTGAAATTCATGCACCTTTTTGCAGGAAAAATCAACATTTAGAACGGTATTAGCTCCCTGAAAACAAAAATAAACTTTCTGTAGCGTTTTAGCTAAAACGTGTGCAAAATAAATGGCCTCTCCAATAAGACAGATAAACAATGAGTCCTAATTGTTTTCCTGTTGACACATTGAACATAGTCAGGTTGGTTATGTGATCCAGACTCCAGTTTCAGATGAATAAAGAACTCTTTGTAACTTGAGCTGGCTGCAGGATTTGCCATCTGCTTTAGGAAGAGATAATATTTTTTAGCCTGGAGCTGTTCTTTTCCTCCATGTCAGTCTGATTATTCATTCTCTTTTAAAATGCTAATCAAGTCAAATCCCTTACTTTACTGTTCCTCTTTCACTCATTATTGAGATCCATTTCTTCCTCCTCGCAGAATGAGCTTGAGTTCCCTTGCACAAAAGGCTCCCCCCGCCAGGTTCTCAGAGGAGAAAAGAAGGATGTCAACAAGCGTGATTGTTTTGTCACCAGAGTCTTGTAAACTTGTCCGTTCCCAGGGGATGTCAACAAAGTCTTCACGCAGACCGACTCGCCACTGGATGGTGCTGACATCAAGAGATAATTGACTGTCAATTAGCGGCAGAGACAACAACATAGGAGTCAGCGGGAAAGCAGTAAATCACTGCCTGTCTGTCAAACGGCTTCGGCTGCTCTGGTCTTGTCTTTATTCTCCTTTCTCTGTGTCTCTGTTTCTCTACCAGACATGATTCACTACTAAATATCCTGCTCTTCAGGCTGTCTCTCATGCTGCCTAGTGCTTCTCGCTGTGATATTATTTACCGTGCCGATGACTTTATCTTGCTTCCTCTCTAAAAGACATATTTGCAAAACGACTGCTCCCGCTTGGTCTGAGCAATTGACTAAATGGTTTTGATGTGAAAAGTATTCATGGGAGTTCTTTCACTCAGACATTTATGTTCCTCAAAGGTGAAAACGTCTCAGGTTCCTCTTAAAGTACTTTTTTCAGTACAGCTATTTATACCCATTGAACTTTCTCACATGTTTTCCAACACTTTTCCATGTGTTTATATTGACTTTATATAATAGAACAGCACCGAGAAACATGTCACAGTGACGTAAAACCATCAACCATAGCTAAAATACAAATGGCTTTATCAAGTCTGAGGGCTCCAAAGCAAATCATTCAACCAGAGAAACTGACCATGTCATTATTTGAAAAAAAAAAAAAAAAAGCGTGTTTTATTTATTTTCTTAAACTTTCTTTGAAAGACCCAGGCCACTCTTTCGCAAGAGTGACCCGGATTAGATAAAAAGCATATCCATGTGTTACATTAGTTTAGTCAAAGTTAACACATAAATTTAACTGTGAATCTGTGGTAAAACTGGTAAAACTTGTAAATTGCTGCTTAGATACATCAGTTACATTGTTTCAATTTATCTGTGATAAAAGCTCAGAGAGGAAAACCCAAACATCCTTCTCCTGGATGAAGCTCTCCGGTATTGATTTTTTATTTTTTTTTAAAAAGACTCTGTTCTTTGTAGAAGAAGTTAAATGTGCCACTTTTCTGCTTCAGCTGCAACAAACTATTCAAACAAACCTGCAGCAGAGAGCCTCTCCAGCCAGGTTTGAGCTTTTTCAAACAGTGCAGTAAAGTGCTTAATCTCGTGTGTAATTTGGGACCTGAAGTGTTTAGTGAATGAGCAAAGCTGTGAATCATAGGGCCAAGCAAGCAGGAAGGTTGGGCGACTCTTAATTTGACTGTGGATTCCAGATAATAGAGGTGGATGCAAGGTTGAGCCTTCTGCAAACAAATTCCTGTTTGTTGAGAAACATAATCAGGGGGGGGATTATAGGTGTAGTCATGCACTTCCATATTAAAACAGAAGTAAACATGAGTGCCAAAGAGCAGAGGCTGAGACAGTGAACTTGTAAAAGTTACCAGCACGGTGGAATGACTAAAGTTGGAAGCAAAAAACTATGAACTGGAGAGGTTTTGAATGACAGCTGCAGGGGATGAGACAGGTGTACTGTTAAAGAAGATGGCAGTAGCAAGTGTGTAGGAGACACTGGCATTGTTCAAAGAGTCACTGCTTCTATTGAATGTTGTCTGCACCGCGTAAGTATCCAGTCTGCTGAGACAAGCCATAATAAAAGGCCCACTGAGGTGGTATTACCTCAGCCAAGCAGGACCACCCTGAAGACAAGGCGGTTCAAATGCCATCTATCTCAAATTCTGAGTCGTTAATGTGACAGCGATCGGGCTGGAACTCAAATCGGTAGACAGATTTATTGCACCGAAACGTTGCATGTCATTACGCTTAAACATTTCGGTGCATTTTATGGCTATCCAAAAAAATAAAAAATCAAGGAAAATGTTCTTCATTTTGTTCTTTGATTCAAGCTTGCATTTATTGACAAAATCCACTCTCTTGAGAAAATTCCAACTACTCTATGACAGGTATTTTTTAGCTTTTTATTTCTCCATATACTTAAATGGATGCACAAATTACTAAATTCAAACCCTATTACTTGAATAGAGTTATCAACTCTCTCTTTTGGAGTGACGCTCAAGCGTTTCCTGTTTTTCTCAAGATGCCCAGATGAATCTTACTTACCGTAGGGAAAACATTTATAACAAATAGGGAACATTTTACACCAACTAATATCTGGTTCATAATAAAAATCCTTGCAAGACACATTGTTGAAATTTGAAGAGCTGACTGAATATGAACTGATGTTTTAGTGGGTCAATCCAAACTCAGTGTTACTTGGACTGTTCAGATCACTTTACAGATGATTGACTTCATCAGAAATGGAATTAGTGTTAAAGTAAACCACGCAACATTGACAATATTCTTATTCAGTCGCTTTCATGACAAAGTATTGTTAACAAGAAATTATGTTCTGTTTTTTTTCCAAAAAATTAATTGGTACAATAAGTAACATCACTCTTTTGTCTTAATACTTAGCCCAGCAAAACCCCTGGATATTAACACAAACGTTGCAGCTCTGCTGTTCTTTTTGTAGTCAACCGTATCCTAGATGAAACATGTAGCCACATTTTACACTAAACGTTTTAAAGGTCTGTTCCTATTGGCATGTATGAAGCTTCTGCAACATAAGGCTGTGTACAGTTGTTTTGCTGACCTAATGAATCATTAACACTTTGTTAATGAATCCAACAAACTGTAATGTCACTTTTAATCATTACAGTCACATGGAAATGGAAACTATTCTTGCTGCTGCAGCTGCTTTGTCCAAGATGACCTCAAAAACTAGAAACAATAGACACAAAAGTTAAAGATGTTTTCCATGACTTTTTAGGCAGACTTGTGAAGACGCTGTTGCAGTAATCAATGCGACTAAAGATAAATGCATGGATGAGGTTCTTTAGATTTGGTTAAGACGTTAGTCCTCTAATCCTGGAGATGATCTTCAGGTGATAGAAGGCCGACTTTGTAACTGTCTTTATGTGGCTCTGAAAGTTCAGGTCAGAGTCCATCACTACTCCCAGGTTTCTGGCCTGATCTCTAGGTTTTAGTTGTAATAACTGGAGCTGTGCACTGACAAATGTCACATAATCCCTTCATTTTTGCATAATCTTTTTGCATGGACCATAGAAAATTCTGCATATTTGCCTTATAGATGTCAAAATGCTAAATAAACTGTGTAAATTACCTCCATTTAGTCTTAAAAGCAATGAATGCTATTCTTCCCCCTCAGCACTGCATAGCATTGCCTTAGGTGCACTGTGAGTGACTATGCACTACTTTGCTCTGACTATGCACCTGTAATATTAACAAACCCATTTACCTTCAATGAGCACCTTTTTTTTAAATGTTTGGGAGACTAAAAGGTTTTTAGAATTGTTTATTATTAAAAGCTTTAATTATGCAAAAGACCGACTCCATTTAGTCTTTTTTGTTTGAGAGGGCGATGGCTGGTCCTTGAGCCAAGTTCTCAAAGACTACAATGTGTCGTAAGACACCCACAACCATCTATTTTATTCATATTATCCACAACTTCTGTCTCTTTGTCCTTAAGACAAAACAGAAATTCATAGACAGCTATGCCTGTGCTTGGAGCATAAATATCTATCGGGGAGAAAACACTAAACACAACAGAAGCAGAGGCTGCTTACACAGGAATGGAAGCTTGAGGCAGTGAATTTAAAAGACTGAGTTAATATTTGTTTCTCGGTTGTTAGAATGTGAATCAGTTTTATTTTAAATATGAATCACATTACAATGTTAATGTCTTCATGTGTCCCTTGTAGCACGCCCAGGCTTACTGTCACCCGAACAAAGTGAGGGCGCATGGTTTACAGTCATCATAAAATGTAAACATTCCCGCTTTCATTTAGAAAGCTTTATATATCAGAACATCATTAAAAAAATGTCAGTTTAACCCCAGGTGTTAAATTCAGATGAATATCACCTCGTCTGAAGGTGAGGTGGTTACGTTGTTACATTGTAACATTTGCTACCACATTGTAATAAATGTGACAATTTGATGCAATGCAACAACTTGTAACACATTGAAACAAATTGCTTCTGCCTCATAAATGCTGCCACATTGTGACAAATGGAAACGCAGATAAAGTCCAAATGCAAATCAAATAACTACATGGCTGGTGTTTTCTTTAAACGTTTTCTGTCTAGGCAAGAATATTACTTTGATTTCAACAGTGTGTTCTTGGCAATATGAAAGCTATAATAATGTTATCTACTATGTTCATTTAGTGCATTCTTTAGTTTGATACAATGTTTTATTTTTTTATTATTTCATCGGGAGAAGGAGGTCTGGGCCTTTATATAAATTTTCCAGTTGATATCTGCTATTCACAGTGATAACTGATGTGCTTTTTACCGTATCTTCCAAAAGAGTATTTCTGCCTCAGCAGCTGCTGCTTCAGACCAACTTTTAAAAGCTGCATATTTACAGATTCCTCTGTGCAATCTCATAAACATAAGATTTCCCTTTTTCTGAATCCACTTTCCTTTGGTTGCTTTCCGGCTGATAAATAAATCTTTACAGGGTATCTTAGTCTCCCAGTGGCTTTCAAAAGCCTAAAATTAGTTTCACCTCAGCCCCTTTTTCCCCTCTCTGCTTGCAGACAAACTGACTAGTGCAGCAGCCAGATAAAAGTCAGAGCTATGAGAAAACATGGAATCCCATGCTTTTATTGCGTTTGAAAAGGGTTTCCAGGAAACATCCATGTAAAAGTCCACAGACTCATGGCTGAAACCTAGTCAGGCAGAAGCAATAGGTCAACATCTTTGAAACGAGACATATTAATATATGAATTTAAACAGTGATGAATAAAGGTGGTAAATAGCTAATGCTAAATGTGTTAGTCTAGACTGAGATATTGTTTGCTTTCATTGATTAAATTGTCTTTCACCAGACTCAACATTGTTCGGATTTCCTTAATAGAGTGACAAACTTCAATGTATGTTGAAGTTTGTACAGTGCATAAATACAGAGCTGAATAAAAAAGTACAATGTTTTCATTTCCTTTATATAGAGAAATTTAAAATGTTTGCCATGCATTTGTATTCACCCCTCACAGTGCTTTGCAGAAGCACCTTTAATTGCAGTCAGAGCTACAAGACTTAAGGGAAATGTCTCTGGCAACGTTGTTCATTTACTAAATTGATTGCATGTTCTACTTTGTGAAACACCTCAATGTCAAATATATTGGATGGAGAACTTGCAATTTTCAAGTTTGACCATCAATTTTCAATTAGATTTAGAGCAAGCAATTTGAAAGGTGAATATGCTTTGATGTACTTATTTCTTGAAAGCAGAAATTTTCCCAATTTATTGTCTTAGATGTTTTACTCATGCTGACCAAATTGTTGGCACATAAAAGGAAAAGAAAAAATAAGTTGCTGACTAATAATTTAGGTAGGAAAACAACAGAATTTTAAAGCAAACTAAAAATAATGCCTGAATCATTCTATTGTGGAAAAATGTATTCTGAAGTGACAAGCATTACATATAGATGGTTGTTTTTCCAGTAAACTCTCCCCAAGGTCAGACTTATAAGCATTCAGATGAAACACTGGATTATTACATTAAAGCAAGGGGAAAAAAGATTGACATCATCTTGTAAAATTGCTGCCATTTTCTCAGAGAGCTACATGCTTATCCTTGACGGATCTGGAGGGGGGCGGGTGCCTTTCGCCAGCAGTCATTGGGCGAAAGGCGGCATACGCCCTGGACAGGGAAGAGGTCCATTGCAAGGCTGCGTTGCATAATAAAACATAATGCTGGCTTCAAACCATTTTCTGTGTACTTTTGATGGTCTATATCAGGGGTTTTCAAAGTATGAAAGGGTGAGCCCCCCTCCAAGGAGCACAATGCCTGCTGCGCCCCCCACAACCCCCGAACTGTGACATGAGCTCCATGTCACAGTTCAGTTGCAAAAACTCCCACCTTCAGCCCCGCTCTGGCCAAAACCAGTGATGGCATAGTTACTTTGAAAAAGTAACTATAATCGGACTACTGATTACTCCTTGAAAAAGTAACTTAGTTAGATTACTGACTGCTTGATTTGGAAAGTAACTAAGTTACATTAAAAGTAACTTTTTAGTTACTTTCAGCAGCTGCTAACAACAACGCTCTGCCTCCTGTGAAAATCACATTGATCTTTGCCAAAACTTAATTGTAAGCTATTTTATAATGGTAACATCAACAATGTGTCTCCACTGATAAGGTTGAACTGAAGAGGAGATTGTACAAAAAACAAAAAACGTGGGTAATTTGTGTGGTTCACTGTTGTATGGAAAACTCTAAGTAGGATTTTAAAGCCCTCTCTCCCCCCAGCCTCCAGATTCTGCGTTACGGCCCTGCGTTTGGTGTCAGCGCAAGCACAGAGCTCCTCCTGCAGCTCCACAGCTCAGATGGTTGCACAGATTTGTGACACTTACCGTAATATTAATAATTATAACGGTGTGTTGAGGAAATATAACTACTTTGAGTGTTTAATATAGTTAATCTCACAGCCATGTGCATTTAGGTAGATTGAACATTCTTATCTGGACAAAAACTAAACAGATGTAAGCTAGGAGACAGCCAGGAGGCAAGAGATAAACATTCTCTTGGAGGAGTTTAATCAAAACACTATTCTCTTGAAAGGCTTTAAATTAGGAGGGCCATAAACCATATCTCCCCGGCTCAGAGGTCGAAGGTCGGGGGTTTCTCAGAGAAGAGGGCTGCATCTGGAGTTGGTTACAGCCTGGTACTAACGTCTAATTTTAATACATCTTTAAATACTAATCGCATGTTTTTGATTAAAGTATATTACCCAAGTTAGAAGTATTAATCTAGTAGATGATTAATGTATTTGAAAATGTATTATCAGTGACAATTTCGGAATCAAAGGAAAATTGTTTGAATTAGAAAAGGAATTCTACCTCATTTTGTTCTGTGAGAGGACAAAGATTTAAGTTTTTGGAGATGCTGAAATCAGAAAAGCGGAAAACTAAGTTTGATGAAAATAACTTATAATTTTAACAAGTAGTAAACGACTTTTGATTTCTGCCTAAACTGAGGGGAAGGTCTAAGTCTTTCCAAGGTAGCTTTTGGTTGGTCAAAACAGGGAACGCCCTATTTGCATATATTAACAAAAAGAAACGCCTTCATTAGAAAAGTGAATGATCAAGAATACGAAGTCAGATGGCTGCTTGATTCTGCTTTTTGCATCCGCCTTCTCCAAAGACGCGTCTTTGTCCTTCTTTCTGTCTTTGTTCTCTTCTTTTAATTCTCTGACTCAGGTAAAGAATGTACTTCTCTGTAATCTGCAGTTTCCTTGTTAATTCATATGGTGTTTTCCCATTGGATTAAACTCTGTAACACTGTGACGTCAGCACGCCTCGTTGTTTTCTTCCGGCCGTGAAGTCATCCGCTCAGGGACCCGGGAAGGAAGAAAAGAGAGCCAAGCTTTTTCCAAAATTAAGCTAATTTAGAGTTTTTCTTCCAACAGGTGCTAACTTGCCATTATAACTATTGCCAACTCCGGACACGTTCATTCGTGGCTGTTTTCACGTTTATTGCGCTGTTCATATTGGTCTCAATGTTTGCAGTTTTCTGGAGCGCAACGCGAAGCACGACGTCTTTCAGAGGTAATAAATTAACTTGACATTAACAAAGATACAGCGGGACGGATCATCCGGAAAACGATGAACAAGGAGAGACTGAGTAAAACTACCTTAATGACGGACAAATTCTGGGATTTATTGAGTCTCTGCTTATTTCCAACCCTAAATGAGTCACTTCACGTTCAAAAACAAGCCCAAAAAGGCGCAACCAGCAACTCGTAAAATTTTCAAGCGACTTTAAAAAAACAAAAAAGCCCAAAGCCGCTTATAATAATCGGACTTGTCGACAGAAACTCAAACTAGTTCCAGTTTTTCCACCAACAAAATGCGCATCTCCCTCCATTCTTTACATTTCTGTCGCACAGAGACGTCGTCGGTCACTCGACAAGACGCGTAGAGGAAATACGATTAAATAACAAAAGAAGATAGTAACGCAGTAACGCAAAAAATGATTTTGATAAGTAACTGTAGTCTAACTACTGGATTTGAAATAGCAACGCGTTAGATTACTCGTTACGGAAAAAAGTGGTCCGACGTCAGTAACGTTACTGACATCACTGGCCAAAACATCCTCTAAGGTGGGAAACATTTCCACTGATCCCCGCTCCACATGCGCACCCCACAGTACCAACTTTTTCCTAAATTCACAGAGTTGATCGTGTGCGTAAAAGACGTTTCTCTCACATCAGTAGACAGCAAGCAGATAGCTTTTCCGGTTTATTTTTTCCCTCGCACCGCGCCTCCCCTAAAGTACTCTGGCGCCCCCCAGGGGAAGCGCGCCTCACACTTTGAAAACCGCCGGTCTATATCATATTAAATATGTCGCACACTGTGGGCTACTGTACAGCAACTGTAAATCTGTCTCTGGCTTTCAAAATTTCATTATTCAAAATGGGGAAAATCCATAATTTTGCTAGCACTGCTAGCAGTTTTTTTGTGTTCATTAGTGGCAGAAACGTGTTAAAATTGTGGATTCCTTTGTGTTTCCTTTTTAGTTTGCTCTTAATGCCTCTTGATTTAATTATCTTTTATCAATTTTAGTCATTTTTTATAGTTTTGTTGTATCTCGCCCTCCTGTTACATTGTAGGACAAATTGACCAGTTTTAAAGTTAAAATTTTTTTTTGCAAGAAACTTTTTCTATTTGTCTTAACAGGTGCACTGTACATATAAATTGAAAATGTATTCTTTTTACACGTTTGCAACTCCCCCTGCGTCTACTTTTTACATGGATACTGTCCGGGTCAATTTGAACCGGCAGTCAAGTTGAAGTGCAAAAAAAGATAAAAAAAAAAAAAAAGTCCAGTTCTGAATGTTTCCTTGCACCTTTGAATCATATTTCACCACATACACACAAATACACGCCACCACACCCCTACATGCGCACACCTACGCACACAAGCTCACCTTCTCACTATTCTCTTTACTTCACTAGGAAACTGCGAGAAAGCAGGTGTTCAGACAACTTTTGACGGGAATATACATACATAAAAAAAGTTAAATTCCATTTTTTATGTCCAAATGAGTAAGTGAGCAGGTTGTTGTTATTGATCCTTTTTTTCTTTTTGTGAGAAATAATAAAACATTATTGCACAAATATTGATTGAAATGCTTAGTATAGGAGATAATAATCAGATCCATAAATGTTTTGGAGGAATTTTTTGGTTTCTGACACTATTGCATACATAATTAAACACTGACACGATTGCTGTACCTCAGAAACAAACATAACAGGAGGGCTAGTTCAACTTCCTTTGTGTAATTCATTCACCTTCCCTCAGTTTGCCTGTTTCCAGAGCTGTTCTTAATCCCATGATTGACTCACCAGCATTCAATGTCATTCTCTACTTTCAACCTAATAAATAGGCTCTCAGATTTTCATTGCTCCTTGCTGCTCTGCTCGTGCTCTACGTTCTGTTTTCTCCATTCAAGCACTGTAAGTTTCTCTCCAGTTCTAAGTTCATGGCTGTGTTTTGGTCAAAAGCTGACAGAGCTGTATGTGATTCAGTGGATGCCAGTTATCAGAAAGGTTCACTCAACCCTGTGGAAAAAGAATCTCCCCCTCATCTGAGAACATGGTGAAATGATATTCCACTTCATATTCACCACACAATACACAGAACCAACACCTGCTGCTCACTGTGCTATCAGCTTAAAGTGATGTTTAGGCCCAATATGGGGATTTGAATTTTTAGTTTTTACAGCTGTAGGGATTCGATGATGTGACGAGTAGAAAGTTTCTCGCTTGTCAGTTTTGAGAAGCACAGTTTATATTCCCAAAACGAACCTCAGAAGTCCTTTGAGGGAATTTGAATATAATTTAGATTTTATATGGTAAGAGCTAAAAAAAGGAGTCAGCTTCCAATAGAAATTTGCTGAGGGACATTTTGCACACACACACACACACACACACGCACACACGCACACACACACACACACACACACACGTTGCAATCAAAACACAAATGCCTTGTTTTGGAAGCTGCTCTGCATGTCTTTTTGTTTCCTAATCTGTTTATGAACAAAACGGTTTACAGAAATATTTATTTGAGCTGTGTTGTGATGATTTCCCACATGCTGTCATGTGGGTGGGTGACAACATGTAAAATAGGGCTTCTGGGTGCTGCTCCGTCCTTGGGTGGAATACAATGCCTGAGGAAAAAAACAAAAAACTTGTCAGAACGTAAGAGGCAAGCTAATCTAACATTATTTAATTTTTTTAGCAAGTTATTTTTTAGTATATAGGCAGTGGCTCTTTAATATTAACATGTATGAATTTAGTTTCTTGGTATCATGACACCTGAGTGATTTAGAGAGGAGAAAAACAAGCAACATCTGGATCAAAGAGGCTGTTTTTGTGATTTAATCAAGAATATCCCGTCTGTGTTTAATCATTTTTTGCAATAATTTTCATGGTATGTGCGAGCATAAAGATGTAAATGAAATAGTCCATCAAAATGCACATATTGAACACACAAGATCACATTATTTTAGAAACACATCGTCTTTATTAATTTATTTTTTTTCAGCTAAGCTTCCTGAACTCTGTAAAACATATCCAGTTTCCTTTGATCCTTATGTGCTTATTAATTCAGCCCACTTGTGTCTGCTGTTGAGCATTGCTTGTTTATGCTGGTAAAAACAGACAAAAAAACCCACCCTCTTATTTTGTTTGTTTATGAGTATTGCTCACTCCCGGTGACTTCGAAAGCATCTCTGTTCTTCTGCAGCTTGTTTAGTGACAGCAACCAGAGACGTTTTCCTGACTTGCGATGAAATCTTCTCCACAGCTGGAACCAAACTCAGGTTTCTTGCAGTGTGCACGTACTGTGACACAGCATGACCCACAACGAATAATTAAGTCTTCACGGGTTTATTTCCTGCATCAGATGCCTAGTCATTTGCAATTCATAGCTGCAAATCAGTGATTCTATCTGAAAGGACATTAAACTGCAAGGTGGCTGATCATTAACCTGTCCCAGAGGATCCCATTTTCCATTATGTCCTCTCAAGGCTTTGTGCTTCAAGCTTTTTATTATTTTTTCACATATTCATCAAAGAACCGTCTTGCCTGCCCCTTAATGCGCTAAAGAATCTGCAGGGCGTGGAGCAAGATCATGGCCCAGCCATAAATGCATTCGTTAAGTGGAGTTAAGTGGAGTCCGTCCTCCTAATAAATGTGTCTAAGAGCAGAGCAATGTTCATTGATTTTCTGAGAAGGCCCCTTCAAACTGTACCAAGCTGAGTGTAATTAGGTGCGAGCCAGTGGTGGAGGACTAACAATAAGAAGTATTCAGACTGCTCACGAGAAGGAGCTTTTATCCAAAGTACATTCAGATTCTACAAAGTCCATTCAAGCACAAACAACTGAGTAATCTTCTGAAGAAAGATGATTCTTTAGGAAAATAATTAAAGGGGCAGTATTATGTTTTTTTTTTTTTTTTTCCAGAAACATGGCGACATCTTGCAGCTCAATCTAGCCATGATGCTACCTTCAGTAGTTATAGAACTGCTGCTCTTATGTCAAATATGACTTAAAATTAATTTGATTTTGTAATTTAAAGCTTTTAAATTGGTCTCTTTAAAATCTCCTGCTCTTTCTGAAACTCCGCCCTCAGGATGTTATCACAATGTCGCTCCTCTACATTAACCCTTTAATAATGTTTTTACCAGAAATGCAAATAAATGTAAATAAATGTATAAAATGATCAAACATGTTTGCTATAAATAAAATAAACGCTGCTTGTATCCTAGATATGATGCTGGTATTATGTTTACAAATCAGCAACACCAAGAACACAAAGGGAGCTTTACTTCTTGCATAAATCAAAGAGATTGGTTCAGATCCAAGTTTCTGTCTCTTCCTAGCAAAACAGCCTACACTTTGTGACTCAGTCTGGCTCTTTTTTTTTGCTTTATGAACTCAATTCTCTCAGGCTGTGTGGATAGTTTCAGATAATTATGTATCTTCAAGTTATTCAACTCCCAAAGAACAAAACAAGCAAAAAAAAAAAAAAAAAAAAAAAAAAAAAAGAATATAAATAAATAAATAAAAACATTTGTGCTTTTAAGAAGACGCCCTTCTGTTCAGGTTTATTTTTCAATACATTTGAGAATGCTTTTGCATCTTTTTGACACTATTTACACGATGCAGTCACACAAAAATAGAAAGAAAGAACTCAAAAACATAAATGTGACATATAAACACAATACAAACAGACAACTATCAACCCCGGCAGGAAGAACTGCACTGAGAACGATGGTTTTGTTGCTTGGACTCAGGTCATCGCTAGAAAGGAAATAAATAAAAGCAGCAGCATAAAAGTTCACATACCGTTTTGACATACTGTACAGTATCAGGTAAGAAAACAAAACAGCTTTGACAGAAAGGAGGAAAATGTCCTTAGCAGTGACTTCGCTGATGAGGATGACGCATGTGTTCACTGAAACTTGTAGATCCAGAGTTTTTGTGGTGACCTGTGGTCCAATTGGGTTGGTGGCTTTAAGAGCTGACGAAGCCAGCCTATTCAGATCAGCAAAACTCAGACAAGCTTTGACAAATAAAATGTTACAATCAGTCTGCATTGCGCTGTAAATCTGTATCCGTGTTTCTTAAAAAGGCAACTCAAAGCTGGCTTTCATTTAAAGAAAACGACTCTTTACCTTTGCAAAGGTTTTTGTCACAACAAGCAAAACCAAAAGTAGCTTATTAGTGAAATTAATGTGGCTGTGTTATTTCAGGGTTGTTCTCTGGGGAATACACCGCAAAGCTTGTTTTATAGCCTAATTGTCTGGAGCAAAGAATGCAGTACCTGTGCAGAAAATGTAACATCTAACTTCCTGAGACTTCACCGCTCAAACAGTATGCCTGGTTTCTAAGCTTCAATGCACAAGAGTCAGTTGAAATGCCAGAGAATAACAATTCAAGTCAGCTAAAATTTCTTTGTGTTTCCAGATTATTATTTTTTTGAGTATCCATGAGAGTTATTGAAAGAATGACAGAAAAAATGATGAAGCCTCAATCGGATCTCACTCATTAGTGGCCTAAAACTATGTTTTCAAATTGTTTTTTTTTTTTTTTTGTTACTAGCTGAAGAGTGGAATTTAGATTCAAGAATTGTGCAAGTGTGGTCTGTTTTACAGCAGTCTAAACTTTTATCTGACATAGAAAAACAAGTTATACTGTCCAACCAATCATGCACTGCAGTATACTGCCGGTATAGCAGGACTCATGCACAGAATAACAGATTAGAGCAAAATTCAACGCTGTCAGATGGCATTTTTCCATTTATTCATGAAAAATATGTAAGGCATTCTTTTAAATGATATTATCTACATGATTTATAACCTTCCTGTCAGCTGTGCATTGGTAAGGGTTTGTTTTAAATATTTTATTTTGGTCCCTAGAGACTATTGAGAGTAAATCTCAGACCATGTGAATAACTCAAATCTGTGCTTCTTACATTCTTTAAAGTGAGATTAGTGAGGACTCCTTCATAACCACAGGAGACACAAATATTTGGTCTTCCATCAGGTGTGGATGTGGTGTTTGGACACTTCCTCTGAGGAAACATACAGGACTGAGGCACCGATATGTATTTTTGTGTCAATTTAACACTTTAAAGAGACGAAAACCTCTATCAACATCTTCTATTGTACAGTCTCTTGAAGGAGTAACCATCTAGCTTTTTTACATTTTGTCATTTCACAAAACACAAACATCATTGTATTTTATAGGGATTTTGTATGACCAACGTTAATTAGCACACAAAAATAAAGTAAAAAGGAAACGATGAATGTTTTTTTTCTTACAAATAAAATTCTGTAAATGGTCTAGTATCTTTGCAATCAGTACCAATTCCTGTGATATACATAAATATAAACTAGTACAGCCTTTTGCCTACAACTGCTCTGTGAACTCTAGAAAATTAGCAGCATCTAGAAACAAAAGTAGGGAAGCTTTTCAGCCAAAGTCCCAAGTTTTCAACATTGGACATGGTATTTTTTTAACTCATCCAAAAATGTAGAGAATAGCACAACTAAACAGCCATTGCTGTCCTCCAAGAGCCCTATGCAGAAGCTACAGAGGTCAATAAGCCAGGTGTTGGTTTCTGTTAGGAAGACAACTATTAATTGTGCACTCCACTTTAGAAATCCATTCATTTTGTAAAAGAAACAAGAAGAAAACCATTGCTAAAAAGTAATGTATTTTCCCATTAGCAGTTTGCCAAAAGCTACGTGGGATTACAGCACACGTGTATTAGAAGGTCCTCTGACCTGAAGAGAGCATATTTAATCATGTTGGCAGAAAACTAGCATTGCAAAACACTCTGGACATGCCATCCCCACCTTGAAAAGTGGTGGTAGCATCGTACTCTGGGGAAAAGCTAAATACACCAAAACTCTTGAGACTGGGGCAGATGTCCATCTTCAGCAGTACAATGACCCCAACCATACAGTCAGTCCTAAATTCAAAAGGTTGTTGCATAAAACAGCTCAGCAGATATAAAATACACTTCTTTGTGTTGGTCTACACATAAAATAACAACAAATTACAATGAAGTTTGTGTTGGGACATGACAAAAGGAGAAAAAAAAAATTAAAGGATCTTTCTCAACACTATCTGGACATTATGCATTTATACTTAATCTTATTCCTAGTTTGTGAGGAAGTCAGTCCAGTACAAATACCAATAGTTTAAGCTGAAGAGTCAAAGACCAAGGTGCTTTCATAGCTGGCATACCTGCAAGACAAGTCTGCCCAAAGACGTTTGAGATATAACATTAGCTGTAATAAATACAGAGTTGGTTTAAATGAGCATATTATTTCTTAACCGTCTTTAACGATGGTAGTGAGTTACTTGATTTCTGAACGATATTCCCTATTTTCTCCTTTGGAGCTCAGTTTAGGAACCTGGGAAGATAAAATCCAATCAAAGCCAACAAGGATCAAGTCAACCGAACGCAAACAGAGCTCACAGAAACTTTGTCATCACATCCATGGAGTTAAGAACAGCCAAGTAAGTCAAAGTTCTCTTTTCTCCCCTGTGCCGCCATCATTCCCCTGAAGCTTGACCCGTCTCTAGTCCTGGACACCAGAGCGTCTTTTGCAGGAGAAAGCAGAAAAGAGAGAAAGGTGGATGGAAAAGAAAGACAGAAAAAAAACTGTACATCCACGTAAAAGTTTCCTCAAAGTCTGCAGGTGCAATTCTGTCTCCCCAGAGGGGGTTTGTTCTTTTCCCAGGCTCCCAGGAGGTGATGGAAAACAGGGTGCTTCTGCTATATGTGTCCTGGTTTAGAGAGGTAGGCAATGAGAGCTACCACCACTCCTACATAAACACCGGTGCCTATAGTGATGGCTAGGGCAGCGAGGAACAAAGCCCTCCGGGAGGCGATGTTGGCCAGTGGGAAGTCTCCTTTGTTCACCGCCTTGGTGGTCTGGAAAAGAGAAAATGAAGGAAACCAGATTGAGAATCGGGTTTATTTGCCAAATCTGTGCACGCCAACAAGGACTTTGACTCACAAGGGAGACATTTTAAAAATAATTAAAGAGGAAGGGAAATTAAAGTAAATGTTTTTTATTGTAAATATGTATGCAGAAGAGGAAGACAAGGTTGAAATAGTGTAAATATGCAATCTTTATCAGAGAGTCACCCTGGGGAAGAAATGACATATGATTATTGAAAATATTGCCCTATAGTGCCGACCTGAAGATAATAGTCTAAACAGTTTGTGTCCAGAATCTGTGGGGTCTGCAAAGATGTCAACGGTTGTCTTCCTGACCCCAGACCTGTAGAAGCTCTGGATAGAGGGAAGATCAACCCGGAAGTAAAGTCTTTAATCGACCCTATTCCGAACACTGTTGACGGTAATTCAGTAGTAACTTTGTGTTTTCTGACATCTGATGTGAAGTGGATGATTTTTAAAAAATTGGAAAATTAAGGGTACGAAAAAGATGATTTGCCACAAATGTGACTTCAATCAAATAAAAGTGCAGTCAGTGTTCGTTTTATTGTCTTTAAGGGAAAAAACTAATTTTGGCAACAAAGTGTAATGTTAATTTTTCTTGTTTTATGCTACTACTTTTTATTTAAAGCAGTTAAGGTAGCAGGTCATTTTGTTATTCCAGTTTAGATCCTGTTTTTGGAGCTGTTCCAATCTGGTTAGATGAAATCTTTCAGTTTTAACAAAACTTTTGTTAGACTGTCCTCAGATGTCCATAATTTAGTCACTTAATGTGTTATGATGTGTTCATCGTCAGAGTACTGGCGTGTTATGAGGAATTGATAGGATGTAGGAAGGAGGAATTACTCCATTGTGTTTTCATTCACTGTCCTTCGCTATATTACTTCTGTTTGGCTTAATTACAGTACTGCAGACACATTTATGCATTTGTTGTCCTCAGCTGATGAGATCCAGCAGGGTGAAGAGTGCAGTTTGTCGTTAAAGAAACCGTAATTCAACGTGTCTGTGTATTAACACATGGGTCAGACTGCAGTGTGGAAGCAGAGCCTCCAAGTGCAGGATGTCAGCGTGGGAAAATGACCTTCAATATTCCAGACTTCATTTCCACAACAATGTGTGATGTTGTTGAAATGAACAACATCACACATTTAGATGATCTCATCCTAGTGATGAGATCAGCCTCAGGGTCAGACGAACTGAGTCAAAATTAAACCCGATCTTTTCTAGCGGTGTATTTCCTTATTTTAACATGGGCAGGAGTGCGTCTGCTAACTACTTTATGCTGGTTCTGCCGAGAAGCTCAGGCGTCTCCACTGTGTCGCTGATATATGTATCTTGATATAGTGCTATATTAAGGACCACAAACAAAATTCACTCGTAATCAATGTTTTGATTACAATACCATACATTTCACTTCATGTACATAGCTAAATAACTTCTATTTTACTGTCATTCCTGCACTTTATATTTAATATTAATATTTATATTTTATATTGTATTTTATTTATTCTGGAGTAACCTCATTGGAACCTCAAAACATTGTCCTGAGCCGTATGCAACGAAATTTCGTTATGTATACACCCTGTGCATACAAAATGACAATAAAGTCTGTCTAAGTCTAATGTTATTTGTTACATATAATAAAGAGCAAAACAATAACGTAAAATATGCTACAGTACAATGTATCTTGATACACTGCTAATTATCTGATCCATTAGAGACATCTATAATTGTCTTGATTAATTGAAAAACTGTTAGATGGTATTTTATCACACAATCCATTCAACTGGTAAGACATGCGACTGTCATGTTTAGCCAAAATTTAGTGAGGAAAAACCTTTCCTCATTAAATAATGAGGAAAAGCAGCAGAACTTATTTTATTCTCAGCCGAAAAACATCTGCACACACATGTGCGATCGTACATAACAGTACATAACAGACCGAGCTAAACAGAGGATCCAACAAAACACCAAGAAACACAGTTGAACCTAAATACAGACAGTGAGAACGATCAAGAAACCAAAAACAGCTGCGTCAGTCAGCACCAAAGGTGGAGGGAATTAAGGAGAAAACTCAGAACAAAAACTAGAATCATGACATGGATGTCTTAATGTCCTGCTACCTTTCTGAAACTTTAAAAACAACAACCACAATTTGATCCAATCACTGTTTTGTTCTTCATAAAATATGTTGTTTTATACACTATTTGTACAATATATGACAATTTTTAAATAATGAAAGTGGTATTGTATTATAAAATCCCAGTAAAATGCACAATATTGCACTACTAGCCTATTACTATCTTTCTGCTGTGAGCCGCAAAATTTATTGTGAAGACTACGAAGTACAAAACTAAGTAAATAAAAAATAACAATGCAGGTGTGAAATTCTTGGATCTCCTTCTCACGTTTCAGTTTTGGTGTATTCAAAGTTTAACCTGTAGGCGGTAAGCCTGTAGCCCAAACCCAGAATGAGCTGCTCGCAATGTTAAAAGAACACAAAATAACATTTAATAGAATGTGATTACAGTTGTTTTCACTCCCAGCATATGCAAATTTGCGACTTATGTATTAAAAGTGAAATGAGCTCTCACTGTTTTCCACTGAGAGCTTTTCTATTATGCACGACCATGTCTTCAGAAAACAGCAAACCAATTTAGAATGCTTTCACACTAAAACAAGAACACTTTGCTGCTGGCACAAATTGTCATGAAAAAATAAAGGACTCAGTAGGCACTTTGTCACATTCAGTAGCGGACTGTGTGTTCTTCCAACTGGTTCAGTGTTAAGGTCAAGGAATAATTTCACGGAAGACTTAATAATGCAATACAATGCAGATCATGGCTGAAAAACAAAATTTCTTAAGGAAATACAGACATGCAACTGAAATAGACAGTTATCTTTTTCAGGTTTTTTTTTTGTTGCCGTCTAGTAAAGCTAAATCCTGAATATTACCAAAACAGCAAATAGTTGTCTCCATCAGTGTAGAGTTGAAGCAGACATTCCTCTTTTCTATCAAATGAATGAAATCTAAAAGGTTTATGAGTTGACAGAAGATCAGACATGTTGGTGCACTCTGAATATGCAAAGATTATAGCTAAATGAAGAAATGCTCTCATATGGCTTCATAAGATTAGAACTGTGAGAGACTAATGGTGCATGTCAATGTGAATGTCAGGATACCCTTGAGAGCAAAATGGTTAGAAAGCTTCTGGGCTTTATCTGCACAACCTTGACAAAATTACTGAAATGGGGTGTCATAGGAAAAGAAATGATAACATCTCAGTCTTGGCTGCATGGAGGCTCTCTCTGCTTTGCGCTGTCAGACGTCAATTCAGGAGCATTAACAGGTTTTTTTTTTTCTTTTTGACCAAATGATGTGCAAAGCGGAAGGTCTCCGTCTCTCATGCTCACTGTCCCGACTGCCCTTAACACAGACATGCAGACAATTTAACTGCTCAACAATAATTAGCTCATTCATTTTCATTCATTATGATGACTTGTATGCCATAATCTATCTTTGGTGGAGTTATATTTGCATAATCAAGAGGGGAATCACTGCTGCTCCCACAGCTCCACACGTCGGTCCACGGCTGTGTCAGAGATGAGAACGAAATCTATCCGCACCAAACACAACCTGCACTCAATTAGTGTCAGATTAATTATGACTCATTGCTAGTTTACAATCTAAAGTCAAAACAAAATTTCTTCAGGTAACCAGGGTACTTAAGTTATTATCGGTTGTGCGTGTTTGAGGCTTATTAGTACAAATCCTGAATTCAGAAAAGCATTACAAGGGATTTAAAATGTTTTCTTCAGCAAACACCAATTTAGCTGTTTGGGGTCTGTTTGAAGGAACGGATACAGACAATGTCAGTGTTTGTGCTTGCCTATATATCCTGGTGCCCTTACTCAACTTCTCCCCAGAAGCTCTCCATTTGACTAAACACAACCTTCCAGTATTGTAGCATGACTATCGATCGACCATATGCAGACATTTACAGTCAATAACAAGTTTGTTTGTTGACGTCCTCGTCTAAATGGTGAGGCTGATGTGCAATCATTGAAATCTTTGGAATTCCTCATCTTTCTCTGCTGCTCTTGTCATTTATTGACTAAAAGGCAATCATTTCTTCAAACTATGTTTGGAGAAAGAAACAAATGTTGGCAGGTGGTTCTTAACCATTCGTAGGATTCATTGTCTCCCAAAAATTACATGAAAGATCTGAAATGTTACTTTAGTTTTTTGAGTTCTGATCCCAGTGCATTTTGATGGGTTATGTAGAGGTGTATTTCTATCAATTTCCAGTTGATATACCTGTACAAAATCAAATGTAAATTTTTTATTTTTATAAGAAACTAGCCAATAATCTCAGATTGATCCTGATCAGAAGGATGATTTAGTGCAGGGGTGGGCAATCCTGGTCCTCGAGGGCCGGTGTCCTGTAACTCTTAGACGTCTCCTTGGTCCAACACACCTGAATCCAACAGCTGAATCACCTCCCAAGTGCAGTCAGGTTCTCCAGAGTCCTGCTAATGACCTCATTATTTGACTCAGGTGTGTTGAAGTAGAGATACATCTAAAAATTGCAGGAGACCGGCCCTCGAGGACCAGGATTGCCCAGGATTGGCTCAATTTATTATTTCACCATAACAAAAAAAACATGAAATGTTCACATTTTTCCTGCTTATTCACAAAACAGACATGGAATAGTTATTCGATCATTTAAAAATAAGGTTTATAATTTAAACATTAGACCACATTTTAAAAGGAACATAGGCAATAGTCCAGGGAAATTTTCCCTGACTTTTTGTCTGTACTCAGTTAAAAACATTCAACACAGTCAAATACGTTTAAATAATATACACTTTCTTCATTGGCTGTTCTTCCTAAGAAAAAAAAGAAGGAAATTAAGATACAGCAGGGAGTTACTCAGCTATGACATAAAGTAATTTAAAACTCCCTCTCTGTTCTTTCATGACAGCTCTACTTGATGCAACTTCTACAGCAGGGAGACTGGCAGAAAAATCCCCCGTACCTAAACACTGCCACAATGTTCTCATAATTGCTTAGGAAGAATCAAATTAGCTCCTGACAAGATAATTCACTGACTGATTTGAACTTCTTGCCTCCAAAGATAAGATGGTTAAATGTTCAAGCTTTATCATCTAAGGCAATTTAGGGAAATGGCTGTCGAGCCGCAGCAAATGCACGGGTACAGTGCCTGGTTTTAAATTAGCTTTTGTGAGCACGTGGGTGTGCTAATGATATCTCTTAAATACGTTATCTCTTTGTCCTGCTGACGATGCACGGAAAAGAATCGGTTAGCGGCAAGAAAGGACTGGTCTTTGTCTTCTTTATGCAACACGGCATCGTTCAAGCTGCTTCCTGAAAACCGTGGGAGAGGGAGGAAGTCTAAGCCGACAGACATCTATTAGAGGAGCCTTGCTTTTGTTACTGGTTAAAACTCAAATGCACAGGGGTCACAGATGTGTAATACGGCAGATGTGAGTTTTTATAGCTCAACAGTAAATTTCGATATGAGAATGTGGGTCAAAAATCCATTAACTCATTTAATAATTTATTGTAATTTCATATTTAGAAGCCTTTTTCCTGAATGACTGTGGTTGGTGTAGGAATGCTTTTAATGGTCATATCACTGGACGAAACTGGGACTAGTTGTTGGTCTCAAAGTTTGCTACCATTTTTAAAACGGCTTTGAAACTTTACATTTTTTTTAAATACTATATTTTTGTTATGGTTTGCTTCCAGAGACCCTTCTAGAGTGAGAAAAGGTTGGATTAAAGATTTTCCAACTCCTTTGCATCTTTTATCGCAGTCACTCTTATCACTTGTTTTAATAAAAAATGTAGCCATTTCCCTCCAACGTCCTGGTCTAGAAAGTGATCAACGTCATTCTTAAGGCGACGCTTTTTTGAAGGTAAGTTGAGATGTCTAAAGTTTACTGCATTATATTTGATTAGCAGAGTTTAAGTAAATAACAAAGCCAATAGCCTAGCTGCTTTTAAGCCAGTTAGTATTTGCTTTTAGTGTTAGCAAAAAGACAGTTTTTGTTTACGTAACCTAGTGTTTAAGCTAATTCTGACATTAAACTCAGTCTAGTGGAGAGGTGTTTACATGACTGGGAAGCAACCAGAAATGGTTAGCACCTCTGGTATATTGTCAATCCTTTTCATTCAAAATCCATACAAGTAAAAATGATGTTAGTGTAACATCAACTAACAAAGTACTAACAGAGATAGTTGTAAAAATATATAAATATGTAAATTTTTTTTGTTTGTTTGTTTTCCCACAAACAAAAAAAAGATAGAAGCCAAAGAGTGTATCTCAGAAAAGGAAGACTATGGTGACATTAGTTGTAGGAAGGTTTTAGCTGAGGATGGTGAGGCAGTTTAAGATGTTGAAGAGGCTAAGCATTTGCCATCTGGGAGAGCTTAAGAACAAAATATAAATTTTTATTGGTAACATACACAGGTCAACTGGGTAAATCAGGGTGGGCAGTTGGTAGTGAAGGTTTTATCGAGTGTAAAGCGTAAGCTGCATGTAGAGATTGCAGAAGAAACAAATACTGAAAGCAACAGTTTGTAACATTATTTTGATAACAGTATATAGTTTTCACCCAATAGGAATGATGTATTTGTTTGTCAATGACTTAAAAGTCTAAATGCATGTTTTCTATCAAAGTGAAAATGTGAAAACTCTTTCTTTAAAGAAATTAATAAAAAATTTTTCACTGCGAATGTCTAGTGAGGCTATCATAATGTCTACGTTAAAGAGTTACAAATGCAACATAATTGTGGATTAAAGAAAGAAAACTTGGATACTTGGACACCTTTTCCAACTATTTAGTTCTCTAACCTCCTGCAAAGCAGCTGAAACAGGCCTGTTTAGTGTTTCCGAGAGCTCATCATTCTTAAACACCGTGGCACACCTTTAATTGGGTTCATCTTTAATCCTCTTGAAAACGGAAATAGTTCAAAGGGTTCTTCTCACCTAAGGATTTTGAAAGCCTCCTTTCTTGGCGTTCAGAGATAGAGCCTTAAATGTGATTTATGAACTCCCACTAAAGGAGGCTCTCATCGTGTTTACAGAGCGTCAGGCTAACAGATTGGCCTTGAGTTGATGATGGCTTGCTTAATAAAAATTGGCCTTGCATTAGGACTGTCAGTTGCAAGGTTTTTACTGGTAGTGATGGTTCCTAATCTTGTGGTAAAGACTCACACTGCAAAAAAAAACAGGAACGTGCATGTGAGTGTGTACACACTGATGAATCTATGAAAATGTGTATTTTCTGTGTGTTTGAAAGCACGAAATGTTAGACCTTGACAAACAGATGCTGCATCATTCATGTGAAACGGACCGCAGCTTTAAAGGCGTGTGTGTGCGTGTGTGCGTGTGTGTGTGTGTGCGTGGACTCACCCCCTGTGAAAAGTAAAAGGCTGCTATCCCCAAAGGCCAGAAACAGCAGAGCATGGAGAATATAGCCAGGCCAAGGTGGTCTCGTGGTGGGACAACTATGAAGTTATCTTCGCTCTCACTGTCACTGGAGCAGTCCGTCTGTATAGAGGACAAGGTCATAGCAGACTTCCATTACAGGCATCATCCATAGACATATTTTACAGCTCACAAGCGGTGGCATGGCAATAAACAAAGAGGTGTGTCAAGCTAACAAAGCCATCTTGCATTATTCATTCTGTTCTGGTAATAAAAAGGTAGAAAAAAAACCCAAGTTGGGGCATTTCAAAAGGGAAGAACGTCAAAACAGCATAGAAACAGTATTCAAACACAAAAACCTTTACACTCACCCACATTGTTGCCTAATTATTTACATGGAAGCTTGTTATTTACACTTAATATCTTGAAAATGCCATTGAAATACTTGCTCCTTCTGGAAAATACATACTAGGTTTCTGAGTTTATAACCACTATAATAATTTGTAAATAGTTTTTTTTATATATATTCATGGTCCTGCAGTGGACAACAGCCTATTCAGGGTTGAGTATTCATGAATTTACTGATTCATGGATTTTCTTCTGTGCAACACGACTCAATTTTCCACTGTAATCCATTTTCCCATCCCAAATCTTTGTTTCATCTTCTATCAGTCTAACTTTAATCTGACTAGACTAAACTTAGACAGCTTCTTGACTATTTAATGGTGAGCTTGTGTCAACTTGTCAGACCTACAGTGTTACTCTTTAACGTCAATATTATAAAAACATATTTTTAACATATTTGTTTGAAACTGACATTATGTCCTGACAGCATAACATGAGCCTCCTCCCTGTGGTTCTACTGTCATTTGCAGAAATACACCAATCAGAGCGAGGAGGAGGGTCTTAGCGCTGTCAATCAAGCTCATCTACACATTCCTCATACCACAAATTATATGAGATCTCTAAATTCTCCATGCACTTTATTGAAGATTGTAGTAGTAAAAAATGTGAAAATATATATTCAGGACACTTTATTAACTGAAGTTAATAAAACAGACACAAACTCCTCACTGCTGAACAATAAGCAACACACAGTGATATGCAGGCCCATATCTCAAATTTGCTTGCTTTCATTTTTTGCTACATTGTTGCACACCGCATCAACAGATGAATGCAGTTTGGATATTTATGGCTGATATCTTATTAGGTCTACAGAGAGAGAGAAAAAAAAAGATTTTACTGTAAAAAGTGACAGATGGCAGATGGTAGCCTCTCTCATTACAATAACGTGTGAATAGGTAGCGGTAATTTTCAATCAGACTGGGTGAGGGAAGACTCTCCATCCTTTGAGAAGTAAAGTCATTTGTGTAATGAGAAACAAAACATGTCACTGTATGCGGGATTGTTTGCTTCCACCAAATGTCACAGCTCATATTCATGGCGTTTTCGTGATGGCCCATTAGGTTTCCATTAGTTCTGATATATGCAGAAGCCCACATTTTGGCTTCTAAACAACAGATGGTATCAAAAAAGGATACGCTTGAAAGTATCCTCCATTTCAGATGTGAAAAACTTATAAATCAAACACACCTCCAACCCTAAAGCTTTATGAAACTATTTCACGCTCCACACAATATTCCTCACATGGAACTGCAGTGCTTTCAGCAAAAAAAAAAAAAAAAAGAAAGAAAGAAAAGAAAAGGATTATTATTCTCTTTGGAAGGTTGCAGATTCCTTATCCAGAACAAAAAATTATCAGTGTGTGTCACTATCGACAGATCCATAAATTTTGACCGTGACATCTTCTAATGTACTCACATATCAACAAAGGCGAAACAAAAACCAGAGATTTATTTTCGGTGGCTGCAGTATTGAAAGGAAATTGCAGATTGAGGTCACCGTTTCTAAAAGAGTCTTTAAGCTGCATTCTTCCCATGATCCTGTTTGAGGGATGATGCAGCAGGAGGATGGAAGATTAAAAATAAATGACCAAAAAAAATATATATATAATAATAATCAATTGAGACAAAGTAGTTCAAAATAACATTTGATAGGTTAATCAGATTGGTTGGATTAGTAAGAGAAAAGGTTGGGGAAGGTGGATAAAAGCAAGCAGCACACACAGTCTCAGTGATGGAGTCTACACCTTATTGATCCTTTTATTGTATTAATGTGGTTTGACCAAGGAAGTTTGAGTTTTTATTTATTTATTTATTAAGTTTTTATTAGGGTGCAACCTGAAGCTATGATGTAAAAATGTCTTGCATCATGATTGTGTTCCAATTTTCTCTAGCAATACAGTCCTTAGGAACTTTTTTCATATTCTTCCACATTTTGAAATATGTTTTAATGGGATTTTATGTGACAGACTAACCCAAATCAGCACATAATTAAGAAGTAGAAGGAATATAATACTGGGTTTTCAAACTTTTGTACAGTAAAAAGAGAAAAAAAAAGGTCTGGTGTGATTTGGATTCTGTCATATTTCATTGCAATTACAGCTGCAGGTCTTTCAGAGTGTGTCAAACTCAGTCAGACTGAAGAGTGTTAGTAATTATAGACAGATCCGTCATTGGATTTATGTCATCATCGCTGAATAGTTTTCCTGTAGCTGCTAAAGAAAATTATACCTAAAGTTTCTACAACCATATTTTACTGGCTCTATTTGTCCCATCTGGCCTGTTAACAGATTCCCCCTCCTGAGCTGTGGATCTCTGCAGCTCCTCCAGACTCACTAGGACCCTCTTGGCTGCCTCATTAAATAATGCTCTCTTTGTTAAGTTGGTCAGAGTAGGAGGGATGGCCATGTCCCTTAGGCATTTAAAATAATTTTCCTTATGCAGTTTATCACAATCGACTACTTAATCTCTGTGCCAATAGAAGAAGATTGCAAAACTATCAAACTTTAGGTCATTAAAGATTTTTTTTTTTTCATTCAGCCAATCAGTTTGCTTAATACTAAACCACACTACTGTTTCCACATTTGTTCATGATGCTTGAAGGTCTTGCGATGTTCAATTTGGGCCATGTAGCTTCGTCTTGCAAGCGAAGCTACAGAGATCATCATTTAGCCAAAACTGGAATCTGCCAACCGCACTGCAGCTTAAGCTGGCAGATGTTGTTCAGAAGAAGCTGAAAATCTACCACTTTTATTCAGAGTTGAAATGGGTTTTTATGCACTCAGGTCAAAGATAGACCAGTCTGCCTGCTTTGCTCCCAAGCAGTTGCACTGATGGGAACCTGGAACAACATCACGAGACCCTCCCAAAATTCAAAGGCTTTCCAATTAAAATTGCTCTCCAGTCCACAAAATGAGAGGAGAGAATGGCTGAGTTAAAGTCGCCATTAAAGATGTTTACCATGTCTGCAAAGAAACAAAAAAATAATAAAAAATCCTTTGCATGTATGGATGCTAAATGTTTGAGTTGAGAGTTCTTTCGGAGGGGTTAAGACTTCAGACAATATATGGTGACTATAAATATAGTCATGAAACATAATGGTCTTTTTGAACAGCTGATACATAACTGGAAGAGGTCAGAAATTTGAAATACCGTAATAATGAAATGATCAAAAAGTGACTGAAAAAAGCTTGTGAAAGCCCTGAATTCGAATTACACAGTTATCATTATATAGCAGACAAATTAATGTTCTTTCAGTTGAATCTCATTGTAATAGTAGCAGCACATAGTTGTAATATTTTCATTGCATAAAGAATTAAAAGGTTACAAATGAAGGACTGTATTGAGAACACATTTGCTTCTGGCTGTAAAACTACGTGGTTTTAATTAATTTATCAGCGCATACCCACGGCCATGTGCTGACTGATGATGGAGGATTAGACGGTGGGTGGTTGAAACCCTACCCTGGCCCTGCTCTCTCATGGTAGGGGAACATTTTGGATTAAGCTTCACACACAAATGCAAGACAAAAACAAGCAATATTTGACGGCAAACATGATTGAGCCAGCAAAAGCTTTCATATTGTCCTTCGCCCGCAGACAATATCCGACTCTGCTGTCAAGCTGCGCTCACAAATATGTTAAAAGCTGTGAAAACAGACTCCTGTTGCGGTGATCGATATATTTCAATTCTTTTTTTAAAAGGAAATGCGGAGGCTAAGAAGGTCGGATGAGCACAATGCAGCTCACATTGTGCATAATGTCACCCTGCAATGGCCTAAAGCAGATGCCATGGTGCAATCGCTGCAGAGCCAGACCAGCTTGGATAATGTGTGATCAGATTTTTGCTAACATAATATGCACAGCCCTGTGCTGTTTGGAGAATAAAACAAACAACCCTCAAGAATACCATTAGTAAATGTTTGCAGAGGAAGAGAAGTTCAACTAGCAGAGGAAGTTAGTAAAGCAAGTGAAGATCTGGCTCACGGTTAGAGATGACTATAATTCAAACTTTTCAGACAGCTCATGAGCAATTTTATGAACCAATTATCTTCTGGGAACAACGCAATTATCTTTCATTTTCGCTCAAATGAATGTGACACATGATTTCAAATCAGTCTCACAAACAAATTGTACTGTTACGGGTCATGAACCTGCTCTGGGTTTACAGCAAAGCAGAGCTGTTTACACATTTCCCGTATAACTTTTAATGAGCATCTGTGTGCTGCTGCCAATCGGTCACCACTACCAGAATGTCCTAATAAGTATGAATTCAGACATTTATTCCAAACTGTGTGGTAAAAATATGAAATGTTGCCAACAAGTTGCAAACAGATAATTGATAGCTTCATCACTTAGCATAACCCACTGAAGGGTTTGATTAATTTGAATATCAGGAAAGATGTGCACTAATAACCCCAAAGGTTTCAAAATGTGGCCAGACATAAGCAAGCAAAATGACTCTACTTTATGCCAACTGTAGATTCATCTTATGAGAGCTTTACTTTCAATTTAAAATACGGTGGCCCTTTGTATTCAGCAAGTCTACAATAACCTTAGTTCACCATTAAAAGAATCAATCTGCTGTATCATCATTGTTTTCAGTTTCACTTTGCTGATTCAGCCACATAAATTCTTGGGGATTTTATGCGGTTGAATATGCAAAGTGCGGCAAGCATTAGTATTTAGCTGCCCTGCATCAATATTTCATAGGAACTCTTTTCATTGTAATTATAGTTACAAGTCATTTGCAGATTTTCTAAGTTGTCATATTTTTAGCTCTTTCCATCTTCCGATAAAGTCTACTCTTCTGCCCTTGCTGGAAGAAATGTTTTGCGTGGTTTGCAGTTCTTCCTTATATTTCAATTTTTGGATGAAGAAAATTCTTCACAATTCCCACAAGATTGCTATTCTGCCTGCTGTGCTTCTAGGTTCTTGTGATGCTGTGTGTTCACCAATATTCTTTAAAAACAAAACTTTGAGGCTTTTAGCGAAAAGCTGGATTCCTATTGACCTTAAATTACACAGAGTTAGACAAATTTCTTATGTTAATCGATTCGACTGGATTTCATTTAGAGCAGGGGTGTCAAACTCCAGTCTGCAAGGGCCACTGTCCTGCAGTTTTTAGATGTGCCACAGGTACAAAACACTGGAATGAAATGGCTTAATTACCTCCCCATTTCTAATGGCCTAATTAGGTGTGGTGCAGCAGATGCACATCTAAAAGTTGCAGGGCAGTGGCCCTCCAGGACTTGTTTGACACATGTGATTTAAAGGTATCAAAGAGAAAGGATCTGAAAACATGAATGCCAAAATTCTGATTTTAATCGCTAAATTATGTTGAAACACCTCCAGGGTATCCCTCAGCCTGGCGGCCCTCCAGGCTCTACTGGTGCCCCCACCAGGCATAACATTGTTAATATATTTAGGTTATTTTTTAATGATTGCCTTTTATAAGGAATTATAGTTGGTATTTAGGTATTAATCTTCCAGTCTTCCAGAAATGCATAACTATACACTGATATTTTCAAATTTCCTGTCAGGTTTAAACATTTTTTAACTCAAAAACACGGCGGGTGGCTGGATGACTGCTGTTGCACCCTGAGCACCCGGCTTAGCAAGTTTTTTAGGAGAAACCCTGGCCTCCATCACGTTTCTTTCATTATTAAACAATACTTTGTTTTGGTCTGTCACATAAAATCCCATACATTAACATAATAGGAAAGTAAAGAGAAGCCATTTAAACCAGCGTTGCCTTTTCAACCTTTTTATTATGCAGGAGCCCAGATTAGACACTTATTAATTGTTATACTGTATGGAAGAACTAAGATAAAGTGTGCAGTACGGGCTGGAGGCAGAAAGAAACCTCGACAACCAAAGGCGATTCAATTAATTGGACGAATGCATAAGCAAAGTTAATGAGAAAAATTCGGATGCTAAGTCACATTTTCAGCATATTTGCAGGGACAAAACATGGGATGAATCATGCGAAATGACACAAATTATGCATATTATTCGATGTTTCCCTATGGCGTCTGGCACTTGCTATGCCTACATCTATTAATAAGCTATTTACAGAACCAGCAGCTATTAGTGTCTGTTCTTAATAGTCTCTTCCTTATTCTATTACTGGTCACTCAGAATAAAAACAATCATTGGCGCATCCAGTCCAGCAACTACAGCGACGCCGCACTTGAAAAACAACATCAATCCACACCCACCGCATCCCAACGACACAGCAGAGGAGCAATCACTGCTGAGATCCACACTTTAAGGCCAATCTACATCATCATGTTACAACATGATACACACATCATGTTTTATATTAAAAACGTGACATGTACATTTATCATGCACTACAAGTGCACAAGCATAAATCTGATAAAATGTCCCCCATCCTCAGGCGTTTCTCTCAGTCACAGAGTGCGTGGGCTCACGATAATAGCATCTCTGTCTGCGACGTAGTGCTGCTGTCTTCACAAACATGCAGAACAATCACTGGAGACCTGCTACCCACGATGACTAATGAAAAAAGATCGTTTTTTTTTTTTCCCTTTTCACTACCTTGTGGCCTCTCTTTGACAGGTGTGCAATTTGGGATCATGTAATGAGGCATCAGCAGGAACCGGTACCTGGTTAGCATTCATGTTGCGCTATTTGAATGTTTTAAAATGCAAAAGCAAATGTTGGGTTTGTAGAGGAAGTAAGCAGAGGTGGGAGATGAATAGTTACATTTACGCAGTAACATTTACTTGAGGAATGTATTTTTATGTGTACTTCAACTTGAGTACCATTATTTTTTAAATAACACAAATCTTGCTTGAGTACAATTACTCAATGCTCCTACTTTTAAACTTATATGACTTCACGTCAACAGGGCACAACAAATTATGTGTGACTGTAAAAGTGGCTGCACAAAGTCAATTCCAAGTTTGCTGTAAAGATGTCACTTTTATCTAAAGTGACATCTGTGCTGTTACGCTAATCAAAACTGCAGCTGATTTAAAATGTGAAATATATGCACATAGTGGGATTTAAGTACCTCTTTCAGTGGACATGAGAAGGAAATTCACATTATACTGTTAGTGCTTGCAAGTTTTGCACATGTGGAGGAGCCTGAATTCTTTTGTTTGTTTCCTGGAGAAAGGGGAAACAGCTAAATTCATCTAAATCCAACAGAGCATTTACAGAGCATCTCTTCTTTGACATATTTTGAAACATTTCTATCATTTGTTTAACTGAAACACGTCTCCAAAAGGCGTAAAACTCTTTAGTTTTCAGGTTTGAAAATCAATTTCAGAGCTCAAGTGACCCCCTTGACTTTGTCAAGCTCTAGAAGAAAAGTCTGAGACTGTTAAAAGATTTTGCAGGAAAGTAAGGGACTAGCTCACACTGTGTGAACCTTGTGAAGAGCGAACAACTGGCGTGCAGCGAACTAGAGAACGGCAGCATTTTAAATTTAATGTAATCATAGGCAGCCACTTTCTCTCACATATAGATTAAACGAATAATGCTTGTAATCGACTCGGCCTCGATCTAACATTCTGCAGAGGGTAGCGGGATGTCACTGATATCTGTATAAAAAGCCAAACCCTCTATTAATCCGACACACAAGACAATGATTTCAACATTTTAGTGCTCATGGTGCAGAGTGAAAAAACAGTAGTGGAAGTTGATTTTTATGTTCCACCAATGCATCACATGCTGAAATTTCTTTCTTAGACCGCCACCCACTTCCTCCATTATTATTATTATTATTATTATTATTATTATTATAGTCATGGTTCTGATTACAGACGCTGTCAGTGAGTGCCAGCTGGAGATGGGATGTCAGGGATGTAAAAAGTACAGATGAAAGTAAAGTATTCTGGCTAAAGTATTCTGTTCGCATGGTGGTGACAATTTTAAAAAGACAAATTCTGACTGGGAAACTGCTTAAATTGATAGTTTTAAAATGAGTTTCTGTGAAATGGTTAGATGGAGTTAACATCACATCTGCAGATAGAGTAGATAACTCTCTTTGCATTTTCATTTTGTACTAATTCACATTCAGATTGAATGTAGCATCTATTCCAAGAACACTATTTTATACTGTCTCACCACAACCAGCCTAAAAAATTTTGAAGCAGTTTAGCTGAACGCCACTTTTAAGCCATCTTCACATTTGCAATGGACAATTAGCTCAAGAGAAAAAGGATTTGATTTGTGCAGGAAATGAATGTTGGAGGCTGTGTGCAGCCAATCATTTTCCTGCAGAAACACAAACTGACAACTGAACTCTCATAGAAAAGCAAGGTAAGGATAAAATTGCTTTTTGTCTTTATACCAGTTCATTATTATGTCAGGTAGTTAGTCTGACCTGATATGAAATATTCTCAGAACTCGTTGTTATACTTGAATCTTCTACTACCTTCATTTACTGTGTACATAACCAACAACTTTTGCAGAAGTAAAAGCCAAAAAAGACATGAGAACTAATTATGGTTCATGAATTTGTGTTTGCATAAATAGCCACAATTTATTTGAGAACTGAGCTGTTTTATTCTGCAGAAGTCTGATTTAGTCTTAGAGACGCAACAGATTAGCTGTTAACCTCAACCTCCGGGAATATTAATCTGGATTTTTGCTGAAAGATTTTTAAAGGCAAGTTTCATAGGAGAACCTTTCCAGAATATGAAATTGGGTTTTGTTTGCTTGGTTTTTACTGGTATTAGTACATATGCAGTAATGTCATTGTCTAATATAAGATACAAAACTTAAGAGCGTTAGTACACTTTTCTGGAGAGATCCAAATCTCTAAGACAATTTCTTTCACTAAAGCAAAGTTCAGCACAATGCACACAAACTGCCCAAGTCACCTTTCATTCGCTTTTCTCACTCAAATTTCTGACAGACTAGACCTTCATGTACCCTCCCTTAAGCTATTGCGGTCAATAAAACTGTCATCTGGAGATTTGTCTTGCCTTTCTTACACTGTCTCAGCATTTTCAGAAGCCAAAAGAATTTCACAAATTGAAATACAACCAAACTGATCTGAAACCACAAAACTGACTCAGTGGAAAAAAAAAATATATATAGAAAACAGTATATTTGTGATGTAATTTGAAAACTGCATAAATAGAAGTCGATATTACTTGAATCTATTAGTCACAACAATTGCAGACACAAAAACCAAATATGATCATGGCTTAATCATGTTGCAACAATCAACTATGAGCAAATATAATGTTTTCACTCTTCCTTTTATCTGACATGAATATTACTTGTAAAATATCAAACTCTTTTCAGTGAAATGCTTCTTGGATCTTGGAACTGAAATGGCCGGCTGATGTATTCATGTGCGAGCTGCGTTCTGTAAATATATAAATATAGGCATTTGTCCCCCCAGAACCTTATTCTTGGTCCATTGGTTTTTGTTTCTTCAGCTGATTTTTGTTGGTCTGCAATTAAGCAGAAACATTACACAGTTCTAACCATAACCATATACTGCTTAGCAAAATCTTTATTTCAATGAGCACTTGGCAAAAATATTCTTGTGGGATGTTTCATTCACTCTGAAGACAAAAATAACAATATTAATTGATTGTAGAGGAATTTTTCTAGGAAAAGACAAATATTGTTCTTTTTGCTTATCCATAACTGTATATTTAAAGAACTTATACATATACTAAATACGAAAAGTATCCCTGTGCTACTAAAAGCTTAGTTACTGCTTTATGTATTTCAGTATGCTTTGTAAGGTGCTGCTTCCAGTGTATTTCTCAGCATGCTGTAACATGGCTAACGTACTAAAGCAGTTATTTACCCACTGTGCAACAATGCCACTGCAACACTGACAACATTTCACAATTCACTGCGGCAAGTTCTGGCAGTACACATCTTTTGTGTATTGACCCACAGAAATAACAATCCTATGAGGAATCTAACCAAGCAAATGCCACCTCCTTGCTTCAGAGAAGCGTTTTTTTTTTTTTTTTTGTTTTGTTTGTTTTTTTGCATCCATAGTTGCCCAAAGGTCCTCATGCTCTCACCTGCCAATGCATACTGAGGCTACAGCTTGATGGAGACAGATGGTGGTTCATTTGGCTGAACTCCTGTGCTTATTGTACACGTGTTAAAGCGCAGGCTGATGAAAAGCAGCAGGTAATATTACCTTGGTAGTCTGGCATGGAGACCTTGAAGTCTTAGGTTTGCTGAATTCGGAAGAAAAAAATTAATTGTACTGGTAATGCTCTTCAAGGAGGCCACGGTGTGAAACAAAGGCCATACATCTTAAAAAAGGTTTTGCTCTGAAGAATTTCAGGAATGTCTCCAAGCATTCCTCTTATCAAGTTTTCAACGGAATCATAGGTCTTTTAAAATAAATAAATGTGTAAAGATTAGTTAACAAATAGTCACATAAAATGAAAAAAATAGACATTAGAAAAAACATCCAAACAAAATCTGGAGACAGAAAATTCACCTATAAACAAAACTGAGTTACATTCTTCAAAAAGCCAATAAATAAAATAAGATTTTGAAAATTTTTACAAAAGTTTGACATCTTAAGGCTTAAATATTAACATGCTAATTTCAGAACATATACATGCATACATAGTATATTTGTATGTATTTTTAATTTGTTAATCATTTATAAACTTTTCTATATTATTCCTGCTGTTCAGACTTCTTTTACTATCTCAACAAAAGGTCATGATGAAATGTTTGAATAAAAAGGTATTGTGAACATAAACTAGTGAATTCCAACACATCAACAGAAGTTTATCATGATATATTATTAAAACAATATTCCTTTTCCCCTTTACTGATTCTCCCTCAGGCCTTTATGTAATTTACTTACCACTTTGATTTCATTTACTTTAGTCTCTGTCTTTGAATAGTAAAATTGAAGAAGACTTAATTCCACTACAGCCTTTTTCCCGTTAATTCTTTTAGCTATTTATTTTTTCATGATAAACTGGAAACAACATCTGTTAGTTACAGATAAAATAAAGGAAGACTGCCCTGCAGCACTTCAAACCAGTTTTCTTGTTATAAAGTGGTGTGTTCCCAACGTTAGTTTATAGTGCAACTCTTAACAGCACCCTCTTTCAGTTCTAGGGTTTTGTGTATCGTGCATATGGACAAAATGAAAGAGCTGTGTGTCAATGACCAAGCATACCTCATGATTTATTCAGTTTGCAGGCATTTGATTCGGCACAGGTCTATACACAGAATTTCAATAATGTTGAAGTCTGAAGTTTGACTTTGTGTGAATGCCTTTTGTTTTTCCAGTCATAGCTGTTGTGTTTGAAACCATTGACCTGTTGAAGACCGAGTTTCAGTTTAGCCGTAATGCACATGGCTCACTGCATGGCTAAACATCAGAGTCATGCACCCTTAAAGCTGTGTGCACAATCTTTCTATATCCAAAAATATATATTTTTTAATTTAGCGTATGTATATGTCAGGTTTCAACTGCATGTGGTTTATATGAAGCAATTATGTGAAATGATAGGCTAATAATTTCAATGTTATGCCCATTAAGTACCTCAGACACTCTCAAATCAATTACATGGTGAATAAAGCAAAAATATTTAAAACAGAGATATAGAACATATAGAAAACATAGAGAGAAAAAGAAAGCCTTTCTCTACAAGGACAAACATTAAATTTACTCCAGTTACCATTAGGGGAAGGCAAAATGTCTACAATGCTGATTTAATCAGACTGATAACATGGCCATTCACCAGGCAGAACAATCTTTCTTGCACAATGCCTTCAGAAAAATCAGCAAAAAACTAAATAATTAAAAAAATAATAATCAAGGGATATAATGAAATGGCAAATGAATTCCTGGGAGCAAACTGTTTGCAAATATGAAGTTGAGAATGTAGATTCATAGTAAAAGTATTTTTCCCCCCCCCAAGTGCTAAATCTCAACCACAGTGCATCTCAGAAGACAGGCTTTCTAGTCTCAGATCTTTGATGTTGTCAGACTGTGAGCAGGAGAATTAGAAACACCTTGAAAGTGTCATTTGTTTCCTACTGGGCCTCTACATAATGACTCCCAATGTTTACTTCACTCTTTACATCTCAAAGTGATCTGTTGATGTGCCTCAAAGAGAATGTGTGTGGAAAGAATAACAGCAATAAAACAATGTTGGTTTTTAGCAGCTAAATGTCAATGGGATCCCACAGATCAAACATGTCTTATGGGATGACGTTTGCATCTAAATCCACAAGTTTCAAGGAAAATGGAGAAACGGAGGAAATTCCAAAATGAAGAAATTATTTCCTCCTTTGCGTCTATACATCAAAGCCAGATGAAGAGTACTTTCTTTCCCCGGTGACTATTTTATGGTAAATATGTCTGATGTTTGCAACAATTATCCAGGTGGATTTCAGTAGCCACCTGTGTGCAAAGCCCAGTACAGGACACCAGTTGGCTTCTAGCTCCCTACTCTGCTTGTCTGGTTTATTAAATCCATGTGAGCACTTTTTGCAATTGGTTGTGCTGGCTGAGAGTGAAAATGCTGCAGCTAATTTTGTGGCAAGTACCCAATATTTCTGTTCTAGGAACACCTGTGATTTCATAATATCTAGCGATTGAGTTGCCAATATTGGGACCTGATTGCAAGCTCAGTGCATCAAAAGGGATTTACTCTCGGTAAAATGTCAGTCTTACAAAAGACCTGAATATAAAAGCATGTGAGCCGCAGAAATACAAGCGTTTTCTCTCATTTTCTGTCCTGACGTACATGACAATGGCTGGATGCTACGTGATGAATGCTTAAAAAGGGCTTTGTAAGTGCTGGATAAAAAAACAACAACCTGCATCTCAAATTCTGATAGATGTAACACACTTCTGTAGCGCTGCTTTAAGTCAAGCTTTTAGCTAACAATTTATTAGAAAGAGCTAAAATGCAGTTTCCGTGAGTATCTTTATTGTCTACGATATTTTCAAGGAGTCAACAAGAGACTGAAACAAAAGAAAGTGACCATAGATCCTGTTTAAAACAGGTGTTTTGCTAAGTTGTTGTGTACAGAAACAACACAAGTTTAAGGACACTTAGGAATCCGTTTTGGGGTGTCTGGCTTGAATTCGTGGGTCAAAGTTCAGTGGCTTAACGAATAAGATTAGATCTAACTGAAAAGGATCCTGAACTGAAAATGATTGGAGCCAAAAATGGATAAAAACAACACTCACTGATAAAAATACAAATTTTAAAGCAACGCTCTGTAGAAATATCACTGAGGTTGACTTTGGAGCAATTCAGCAAAGTCAATGCTCCTTAGATCTGAACAGTTTATGGATATGTGGCATCACACATAGCATGTTGGATTATTAGGAAATAAATATGGATGCAACACAAGCTGATGTGTGTGTATCAAACAAAAGATAAATCTGATATTTCACCTAGTCTGCCACTCTTATTCCGTCCTTGTCTGCATTTCATGAGGCGTCATATTTCAGTGATGTAAAATGCGAACATCTAGACTGAGTGGGCCTCAGAACACATCAGAACCATCTACAGTTCACAACCACTCATCATAGTGGCCAGTGGTCTAATTTGAAAAACAAAATCTGATTGTACAGTTCAGGCTAAGCAAAAGATCACTTGAGCAAAATAATTGGACTTGAGCCACTTTTGGTGTAAGTGTGAACATAACCTATATAAGCCCCCAAGAGGTCAAATATTGATTAGATGAATTGATCAGAAAGTAAATCAGAGTAGGTCAGATTCAGCAGATCCAAATATCAGCTTGCAGGATTTTCCTCAAACTTTCCTTCAGTTCTTCACTTTTAGACCCCCGTAAAATGCATTTCTCAAATCAGCAGCATATATTGAAACGTCGGATATGATGGAACAGGATCAAAGAATAAAATTAATTCATTGCTTTACATGCGTAGCTTCTTTTAGATGCGGATAAGCTGACCCATTACAGCAATTATAGGAGTGCGTTTGAATATTTTTGACGAAATCATGCCATCTTCGATCTGCTCTTACCTCATACTCCACATATTCCTCCTCCTCCACCTCGTAAGAAACGGTTTGAATCTTGACATGTTCGCCATCTTCAAGCAGCTTGGACTGAGGGTCCTCTGCGCCGGGCGTGTCCCCTCCCGCTGTGTTGGACACTTCCTTTGCCTTCTTTTCGGTAAAGGTGGTCTCACAGCACTCACTTTTGTATTCCTTAGCCTTGATGCTTCCGCTGTCCTCCTTGTACAAGATGAAGTTAGGCCTGTAGAAAGCCTCCACCGCCAGATGCAGAGAGGTGGCGTCCAGAAACTGCTGCGACTTCACCTTCCCATTGGTGCTGTAACTTCCTCCACTGACTACATTCCCATTATTTACCTTTCCTCCTCCTTCCCCGCCCTCACCTCCACCTGGACGTCCTCCTCCTCCTCCAGCAAAGTAGTTAATAATGTTTTCTTGGTATTGGTTATTGGGGAATTCTCCTCCGTAACCATTGACCATGTGCTTACTGTTTTTGTCCAGCAACGGGTTCTGCAGTTCGCTGAGGTTCTCCATTGGAACTAGGATCAAAATGCGAGAGAACGAACCTTCTCAGCAGCCGGACAGAGAAGGAAGAGTTGTGGGAGGAACAGGCTCCTTAGTGGTGGGTGTTAATGCCAGTAGACATTAATGGCATTAAGCACTCTGAGATCTGTAGAGGCAACAAACACAGACAGAGATGAGAGCTTTTACCTTCAGCAGAATTTTATTTGACATCTACTGGCAGGTAACATTTACTCCAACACATGCTCTCATCAGATCAAAGTTAAGAGCCGGGGCTCTCTCAGCAGCAGCAGCAACTTTTACAGCCTTCTGCTTGTCGAGAACTGGATGGTGCAGATGAATCCATTAGGACTAATTTGCATCCTTGCTCAAGTCACATTAGAAAACATTCACATGCAAAAGAGCAAAACAGCAGTAATATGCGACGAATTGTAAAGGTCTTCATATCCAGTGAGCATTTCCATATTTTCTTGTATTACAGCCACAAATGCTGGTGTGTTTCAATTGGATTTTATGTGATAGACATAACTGAAAGTGAAAATGATTTTTTTCTGCTTTGTTTTCTTTTACAAATAAAAACCTAAAGGTGTGGTCTATATGTTGTATTTACCTCCATTTGCTTTTATGAGTATAAATATAATCCACTGCCATGAAGTGCCTTCGTGCATCTGCAAGTCTTTTGGGGTGTTTCTCTGCAGGCTGTGCACATTAAGAGACTAACACTTTTGCAGAAATGGCTCAGACACAGCCAGACAGAATGACACATCTGAGAACATACATTTTCAGATCTTGATACAAGTCAAAATTGGATTTAGGCCTGGCTTTGCCTGGGTCGGTCTAACACATGACCATGCTTTGATCTAAAAAAACAAAAAAAAACAAAACAAAAAAAACCCACATTTTATTGTGGCTCTGGCTGTATGTTTATGGTTGCCATTCTGCTTGAAGGTTGATCTCAAGGCCTTTACCTCCTCTAAGAGTTTTCCTTTAAGACTGCTTTCCATTTCATCTCTAGTTATCTTTCTATGAACTATGATGCAAAGAAGGGCATCATGATGTTGCCACAACTATGTTTTACCTAAGGGGAATGTGTGCTTTGGAGAGCTTTAAACTTCTCCACAACTATTTACCGGACTTGTCTGGTGTATTCCTTAGCCTTCATGATGTTTGTTCTTAGTACAATTGTTTTTATACTGAGGTTGAATTACAAAAAGGTGTGCTCTACTAACACACTAGATGTCTTCCTAAGGCAATTGGTTGAGCTCAATTTTATGTAAGTGTATCAAAGAAAAGGGAAAAATCTCAAATAATTGGGAAAAGGTTTTTATATCGCTATTTTCCACTGTGTATGTAGGTTTTGTGAGCACATCAGATTATTGTCAAAATCAGTATCACCGTCTGATGTGTCAGTGGATGCCTCCTACATATCTTTTGCTCACAGGGAAGCTATTATTCCCATTTCTACTAATCAGTGTCTGATAGTTCTGCTTAAACAAGTATGACATCTTTAGAACAGAAGTTTATAATTGGTCTTTAATAAGTTAGAGATCGGCAAAGGTGCTCATTTTCATTGTTTATTAATTTTGTCATCAAATATCTGGCACTCAATTTAAAATTTAATACAGCTTTTTAATATATTTCCCAGTGACAAGGTTATGAAAAATATAATTGCAATAGCTATTTGGAGAAAATATTGGAGCGGTTCGCCTTGACTATATAGTATATGTGAACAACGCTAAAAATAAACTTTTAATGTCATGCGTAAGTGTAAGGCTTACGCCAGTCAGCATGTTTTTCAGAGCACAGGAAAGAAAAAAAAAATGTGCTGGATTAGTTCAGAAGTGCTCACTAGCCATCTTCCATCTGCAGCACTATGCACCTGCTCTGGAAAGGCATCCAAAAGCATCCAGGCTCAAATGTATATTTTTTGTCACACTACTTGTTTTCCCACCATCCCAGGATTTCTTCTCACCCCTTGACCTTCCTCTGAATAATTTCTAGGTTGCATGAGATTTCCAGAGATAGATTATTCAGCCTGATCACAGTCATATATGGCTGAATTACCAAATGTTTTAAGGTAATGCAGAAAAGAACAAGATTAGGAACAACAAGAAATGGCCTTCAGTTGATGGGATAAATACGATGGAGGGCTCAGTGATTAATTCCTTGTGTAGTTATTATCTTAAACATGATTATTGATTTGTATTTATAGTAAATAAAAAAGCAGCAGATTCACACTTGCATTTTTTTTTTCTATTTTCCATAGTCTCTTTAAATCAGCACCAAATCTTTCATCTCTGTCATAGCATTACACAGAGCTCCACACTTATAGTTTGAACCTCTGGCACTAAAGGAGTGTGTCCTAGACCTCTTCACTGCCAGCCACATACTGGAAGCTTCACATCTCGCCAAAACTATTTAGTTTACTCTATCTATTATTTTTCTTGAGCAGTAACATCCATTCATTGTCTACACCCACTTATCCATGCAGGGTCACAGGGTGGCGAGTTTCTATCAGACAGCCATGCAGATACAGTTCTAAAGGTATTGACTCATGGCGTTTCGGTACAAATGCACACTCCCTGTTTTAGATAATCATTTGTAGAAAAAACAACTTTGTATCCGTTTTCATTTTACAGCAATTACATGCTACATTGTGTTGATCTATCACATTAAGTTCCAATTAAAAACATTGAGGTTTGTGACCTCATTGCCTTCTTTGCTTTAATGACTTGTTATACTCTACAAATTCCTCTCTTTGCTTCCCCATATTTCTTCATAGGTGGATTCCCCCCCCACCCTTTTTTTATCCGCTTTTCTGAAAACACATTAATAAATCAACATCCCCAGACTCCCAGACATCCTAAAACTCTAGAAGCACTGGGCAGCTTACAATGTTTTCAGTGTTCCTCCCTGCTGGTCTTCCTGTGCCTCAATGTGCTGAGAATATGATTTTGATTAGACCATACACGGCTCCAGGGCCCATATGTGCAAGTGAATCTTAAATTTTAAGAATGAGGTTAATAGCACATTGTGCAGCGGATGAGCAGGTGTTTACATTACTTTCTGCTCTTCATGCTATATTTATGTAAGCATACAGGTCTCCTTGGCCTAGACATAGACCATGTTGTGGCGTTATATGTCTCTATTACAATAGAGCAACTGCACTGATTACCATAACATGTCTGCAACATCTATAAATAAAATCAGCTTCTGCTAAAATTATCACACCATTCACATTTCATACAAAAAATAAACTGTTGGCATGCATTTAATTATAAAACAGGATTTTTAAGGTTTTCAGTTAATCAACCCTATTTTGTAAGTGTGGGGGTGGATGCAGGGCTTATCTTGGCAGACATGCCCCTTGTGCTGTGTTAAACAAGTACCTGATCTTCAGTACATTTCGTTTTGGAGGAAACAGGGATAACACTTTATTTGACGAGGTTGTGAATAAGACTGTCATGACACCGTCATAAACATGACATAACAACCTGCCATGAACATGAGTAAGTCTTCATGAATATTTATGACTGTTGTCATAAAGTGTCATTTGGTAAAACATGACACTTTTAATACAAAGTTGATATTATTCAAAATGTCTTTGTTATGACAATTAGACATTAACCAAGAAATCATGATCTGACATAAATTTGTTATAAAAGTATCGCTGATTAAACTTTAGCTTTTATAACATAATTTTTAAACAATTTACCAGCCAGTAAATACCCAGAGACCCACAGTGCACAATAAGCACTATTCTTTTAAAACTACTAGTACATTTCATGTGTAGATATGCTAGATTTTTGCATTAGTCTATGTATATAACTTAAAACATTACATAAATGCCATACACAAAATTACAACTGCTATAATTAAAATGCTGTGCCCTTTCAGCAGCACTATGAAGAATTTGTTTTATTGTCCAAATGAACTGTGTAATATAAGCTTTTGATTTAATATTTATATGTGATCCCATAATAATCAGGGTTCTCTGACTACCAAAATATCAGAACAGTCTATGCTTAGTGGGGACAACAAACAATCCTGATTTAGTGGGTCTGCTTAAACTTAAAAGCAAATAAGCCAAGCCACTCTGACTTGGTTTTGAGAGCAAGATGCGGTTGTCATGTAAGTAACAGGAAAACGTGTTCTGCTTAATACTTTGCTGCTATAATATCTGAAAGACTAATACTCCAAATAAATGCTTTAAGCTGACAGCGGACTACTTTCATGTCATTACTTTGGGACACACGCAGGAATCTTTATGATTTTGCCATGCTACTTAATTTATTGAGGCTGTGTTGGTGGTTCAAGGTGGGCACTTTTTCTTTTCCTTCAAATGGGAATTAAAGAGTGAATAAGCTATTTTAGTGCAGGCTGAAAAATGTAGGACACCTTACAATCAGACAGCATGAAAGTCATAGAGGTAAAGAATTTGAATTTACATATGCAGGTGCATTTTGTTTGGAAACATTGATAACATGTGGCTTTGAATGACTTTACATCTGTATGTGAGGCTGGGTGCATTTTTTTTTGTGGGGGGGATAGAAGGAGTAACAAATAGATGCAGGGAGAGGGTGGGGGGGGTCGAGAGGGAGATCACAATTATATGTGATTCTCTGGTTGAGTGCATTTGGGCATATTGGCAGACAGCAGAGGCGGTGAGGAATAAAAAGCTGGGAGGTGCGGCTGAAAGCGAATGAGGCAGAGAAGCCGTTGTTGCAAGAAAAACAATTCGGCATGACTAAGATGGCCTTAGCGCAGGGCCTGGGTGCTGCAGTGCAACTGCATGAGAGAGAGGCGTCCAAAGGGGTCCAGCAACGGGGTCCAAAGATTAGCTAACCGCCTGTAAGCAACAAGGTGTGAATAGGGTAAGATTAAGTCCGTGGCAGCGCCAACATCTGAGTGCTGCAGCACAATTAGACTCCAGTCAGCAGAGCCTGCTTCCCTTTCTCAGCCTGCTGCCAATCAAGCTCTAACCTCTGACCCTGGAGAAACGGAAAGTGGGTATTATCAACAAGGCCTGGAGGCAAGCATCAGCGAGAGGCGGCAGAATACCAGTGCGCCTTATCTGTCTAATGTGTTTACTAGTACGTCGTGTCCACAGTTTTGCTGCCACATGTGGAGAACCACTTGCTGGGAACCACAACAACAGCTCCATCGCTATGTAATTTCATTTTAGAAGCAGTACATGGCATCGAATGTGCGCAAGAAGGGAGACGACACACACTTGCTTATGGCCACAAATTGGAATGATGCACAAGGTTGAAATGCTGAAACATCAGCATTAGCACATTATCAGTGATCCTTACACGCCACCTCAGCAGAGGAAAACCCACAGATTGATCTGGGGACAAACAAAAATGATTATGAGTAATGGGCTTCACTCGTGCTGACTGATTCCTTTTACAATCTATTACCACCAAAGGAGACTGAGTATAAAATAATCCACTTCAAATTAATCGGATGTCTATTTCTGCACAAACAGCCACAGATGAGGTCATGACTCTCTGCTGATCTCATGAACATAAAACTATTCATACATTTCACGGAACAGCTAGAGCCCTCTCTGGAGTCCTTGTGCCCAGTTGCACTCTTACCGCCGTGCTTTATGATGTTCACACTCCTGTGAGAGGACACAAGGTGTTCCTTGATGTGTAAATCCGCCGTCTCTGTCATGGGTGCTTGAATAATTCAGCGAGAAAGGTGTCACACTTCTGCATAGTTTGTTCTCTGTTGTTTGCTGTCGGTGAGGCAGAATGTGTCTGAGTTGTCTTCATTGCCTATTGATCGCAGACTTTAGGAGCAGATGACATGAGACCAGCGTTTAGACCAGGTTATTTGGAGTGTTGGATGGACGAATGGATATAGAATAAAGTCTTATTGTCTTGTTTACTCATGAAACTCAGATTGGGGGGACAGAAATCCCTGCAGGTGCTCAGGGGACAGGTTTCCCATTTGGAGACAAAAATGATAAATCTCACCAATGTCAGTCATTAAATATTAATAGTGAGAACTAGTCCTGTGTGGTGCCAAGTGCATGCCAACAGAGTCAGTTTCTCGCACTAACTAGAATCCTCTCAAGTCTGTTGTGGTCCTTCTTTCTTGTGCATTGTTTCCCTTCCACTCAACTTTCATTTACTGTGCTCACATAAAACCAAAATAATTCACACCATCTGTTAGACGTAAATTTAGAATTGCTTTCATTCAGACGAAAAGTTATTTTTTTATAGAAAATGAAATAGGCATCTCTCAAAAGATAAGACAGTAAAATGAGGAATAGATCTTGAAAAACATATTTTTCTGTATTTATTATTTGTTTATTTTCTTATGTAGAAAATGGCATTTCCAAAAGTAATTTACACCTTTCTCTGTAATAACCCTAATCTTTAGCTCCCTCCTCAATTTATCTATTGGCTTCACGTCAGCACGTATTTGCCAATTATTGGCCAATTCAAACCTGTTGCTACTGAAACAGTACCTCTGGACACATTTCATACTTTTTCCTTCCACTAAGCTTTCCATGAATATGCTTTGACGCAGCAATCTGGGAACACTCAGTTTTTCAAGCAATGATTTTAGGTGGCCTACCCTCTTTGAGGACAATATCAAAGACTGTAGAGATGAACATAAAGCCTTTCCAACAAAATATTTTTTATTGGTCTTATGGAACATTCTCATAATCTCAGAAACATAATTTTGTGTGTTTATTAGCTAAAAAACTAATGATTAAAATTGCTTAAAACATAAACGTTTGCATTATATCACTTTATGGATCCACAAAATAGTTGTACTTTTTTAAAATTAGAGTATAAAACATATAAAATGCAAATACTTTAAAGAGAGAACGTAATCGTTCACACAAAACCCCCCACAGCGTTCTTTGTTTCTGTTCCACCCTTTGATTTCTTCATTAAGTTAAAAATAAATCCTTTAACACTGTTTGACCAAGCAAGTGTTTTTACTCCAACCTCTACCCGATCTTATAAAGACATATCCTGATAATAGAGGACAGAAGTTGAGTCGCTGAAAAAACAACAGAGCAGGATTTTAGCTTCAGCAGTCGCAAGTGGGAACTGTGTGAGTTCTTTATCAACGTCCTCCTCCATCGCAAGGGACCCAGTGCATTGCGACAGATATGGCCCCTTAATGAAATTAATTACTTGGGGATGAACATGAGAAGGCAAAACTGTGCGTAAAAGAAGCGCGCTTTCTTCACATAAAGACACTCGCGATCAAATAAAAGCGCGCCTCTACACGCGTTTATAGCGAAAGAGATTGAAAATAACAAAATCCCTACCTTTGGGTCCTGGCGGCTCCAGATGTTGTCATGAGGATGGAAACATTCGCTTGTTTTTGCCCGTGCATTATGGCAGCGGAGCTGGCGTTGTCCTCCTCAGAAAGAGACATTTCTCGGACTTTATCATTTAAAGAAATAGCCCATCACTCCGGGCAAAACCGCTCTTCAGACTTCAGAAAGAGGGGGAAGAAAGAGCTCCTTCAGCAAAGATGAGGTGCTCTCCCCACAGTAAACCCGACCTCTCACTAGATATCTGTCTCTTCTGAAACTTAGAACGACCCTCGGAACAAAAAGAGGGAGAGGGAGACACGATTGATGGTGCGTGAAGGTTTAGAGACGCGGATAGGGAGATGAGGAGTGGAAGTGCGCGCAAGGCGAGTAGGAAACACAACACGTCCACCCCAGCCAGCCAGAAATTACTATAACCGAATTTACTATTAGCTATTGGTCATCAGCAAGCCATCTGCAATCTGAAGATCTGCTAAAAACCTGACTGCTCGAAATCAATGCAATCCACCGCTGCGGGAACAAGCAGACTGGGATGAAATAAGGAAGAAAAGTCCAAGCAAATCTAAGTTCATTAAAGTGACAGGTGATCAGAGTCGTGATTGGACTGGACTGTCATCTCTCCGTGGAAAGGCTTCAGGGCAGACAGCGAGCACCTTTTAAAAACAGCTGCGGCAATTATATAGAGAATGGATGAATGGACGTGAGGGGGCAGCTCTGTGTTTTTCTGTGACCCGTGATTTCATTATTTCAAATGTGTGAATCCAAGGACTTCAATCACGTTATTATTATTATTATTATTATTATTATTATTATTATTATTATTATTATTATTATTATTATTATTATTATTATTATTATTATTATTATTATTATTATTATACAATAAATCTACTTGGTGAAAGACCCTGAAAATAATTTCTTATTAATTATGTTTCATTTCTGTTTCTTGGGAACACCTTGCTAGTACTGCGTTGGACTCATTTTTTTTGCCATTAGTAAAGCCCTAATTCTTTACCGCACAGGTTCAACGAGGTGTCAAAAACATCTCTTCCAAACCTTGGGCTTCATTGACATGACAGGTTCACACAGTTGATGCAGATTTATCTGCTGCAAATCAAATTATTTTTGATTGTTTGTACTCTGTTGTACAAGTTGCCAGATTAAGATGATTTTAGGATTGTGACATGGTTTTTCCTGTTGGTCGTCAAAAAAGGGTGTACATGGTCAGTAATGCAGTTTGATGCTCAGTTTGAACTCCAGATAAACACAGAGGTTTGCTCATGGTATCATCACATCACTGCTGCTTTGAGTTGAAAGTAATCAGCTGAGGTGATTCTGAGATCTGGTCAAAATGCTTCCAAGGTTTTCCAGGGGTCCCATTGTGAGAATACTCCAGCCAGTGCCAACCCAGAACTTGCTAGATAGATTCTATATCCTGGGAATGTCTTTGGATACTCTGAAAGTTAAGTCAAGTCTGAGGTTTTTTCTTGCAGTAAAGAGGTTACAGATGTGAATCCTGGCTGGAGCCTTTTCAGGTGCGTTCCCTTAAGCTTCTTCTCCATGGACGTGGCTTTACCCGTTCCCCCCCCCCTAGCCTGCTATTGCCAGCTAGTGAATTATATGGCAGCAGGCTGCATTCATTGTTTGGATTTATGTCAATAGCAACTTCTCAAAAAGATTTTCAATCTGTGACAAAACTGTAGTAGTTGGCATCATGACAAGCTGCAAATCAATAATTTCATGGTCGAACTTTGAGGTCCAAACCTTTTCATCATACAGCGTTAACTGGACAGGACAACAAGCACAAATACACCAAGAGATTTTGGAGAAACTGGCTGCCTAAGGGTTTCTTGTGGTTTATATACTAAAAATATGCCTGTTTTTGTAGGTTGATTAGTCTCTCTAACTTGCTGTTTGGTGTCTTTTGTCCTGTGGGTGTCTTTGATGCTCTGTGATAGACTGCCGTCTGGTCCATGGTTTTATTCCATCTCTCACCTTTTGACCCACTTGAAATCCTGTAAGGATTAAGCAGGTGTAGAAGATGGATCCACGGACTTCATTAAAGCTGCAGGCACAGCCAGTAACACTGGCACCGTCCTAATCAGACAGCATTGTGTGTCCTTGTATTTGTATTCTAAAATACCATGTGGGTTGCTGGGAAAAGTGAAGCTATGTCACAGAATTGTGCAGGAAAAAAAAAAATCTCAGTGTAAGATTTAACACCTTAACTAATTAACAGATTAACACAAAGAGCAATTGCACCCATATGTTATATTATGCCAGGCGGCAAATTAGTATGCACTGAATCTGGATTCCAATCTAAAAAAATAGACCTTTCTATAAATGTGCAGCTGGGTCACAGATATATGAATCAATCAATTCATGCTTGTCTCTTTTACATTCCTAAAGAAAATGAGAACTTTATAAAAGTAAATGGACCTCAGAGTAAAGATGCACTGTAATTTACATCTGGACCTCTTACTTCAAATTACTTTGACCCGTAAGTGTAAAATCTCTAAGGTTCTTTGTATAGACATTTCTTTACTTTGATGTGTACTAGCCTCTTTTATGCATTTGACATTTAGACCTGCCCACTTTAGAGTAAAGAAGAATGAAAGGAAAAAAGTGGTGAAAAGGTCAAGATATCCACACCCCAGGAGAGTGTGGATCAAAATAGTCTAGATCATCACAGAGTTTGACCAAGGGATGGACAATAGGATGGGAAAAAAGAGGGCAAGCACAATGGAAGGTGGCTCTGACAGGCCGTGTAATAGCTTGAATGTTCTGAAACATTGATCATACCGCCATTTCAACGTTTCCTCAAACCACCTACTGTTCTTAAGACAGGCCTCCCAGGGTTTTTTTTTTTCTTTTCCTATCTGTATTTTTTTGTTCAAGCTCAGTGGAACAGCAATCATTCCTGACAAACAGATTCAGGTCCACTGGTCGGTTGCACTCTTGGCCTCATCAGACGCCCATCAATCATTGATAACTTTTCTTCCTTAGCTTCACTCCTCTCTTTTTGCACTTACAGTTTGATCAGTAGAAGGCTGTCATATTGTGAAGTTCAGCCGTATCCCTCCCTGCTTTTCAGAGGTGCTTGTCGCTTTCACAGCTACAGGCATGTCTCGCGATGCAGCAGAGCTGTAAGATCCAATTTGTTTGTTTTGAGATGACTCCAATTCCTTTTGCCACAGAACATTAGGGCTGCAAATGAATATCCCTGAGCTCAGTGGCTCACAGGTCTGTTTGGAGGCAGGAGGATGGCATGCCGGCATAATGGCAACAGCGTGGAGAGAATTCCTTAAGAACGGAGCTACGCTGGGCATATAAAAACCTCACTCTCGCCTCCAACCATTTTCTGGCTCTCCTCTTACGATGTCATTTGTCACCTTTACAGACCTTTTCACAAATGAGTCTAGAAGGCAGAGGGCTCATCGACGGCACCGTGCTCGATTCCAACCTCTACCTCTCTGTCACTCTCAGTCGACACTCACAGGGAGAAACAGAAAAGAATACAAATGAGCAGCAGTGTTTGAAGAGACAAAGCAAGGCCAACAAAACGTTAATGAATCTAGTGCTAATTATTGAATGCTTGCCTCATAATAATACATATTTAAATCTCATGTTTATGTAACACCTATTAACTTTTTGATGTCATAATAGAAATGTGGTTAAATTTGAGGCTAGAGTGCTGCTAGGGCTTAGTTAATTGAAAAAAATGGCCACACTTTCCAATTTTCCAATTAAAGAAATGTTGGTAGACGTTTCTGCAACACATTAAGCTTCCTCACTGATGATGCACTCTGGAAAATAGACTGTAGCTGCTCCATGTTTCACTTCAGTGACTTGCAGCAAAAAAAAAAAAAACAATCAAGATTTTGTCCCAAGTTGAACATTGCTCTCTTCTCAAGTAATCTTACAAACCCTTTGAGGATAGAAGGGAGCACAAAATAAAACCTTGCTGAAATGCTGCATAGTCTTTTAAACAACACGGGACATGGTGTTCACGTGTGGGGTTTTTTTGTGCTATTTTGTGCATGCATTTGGTCTCTGCCATGTTTAAGACTGTTATTTACAGTCTTAACTGTAAATAACAGTCTTATTTACTGTTCCAGCTCCTGAAACCTGCTATAGATCGTCTCTGTTTATATTAAACATAATGCAAACCAAAATCACATGCACCAATTACCCTGAGTTGTCTTCGGATCTGATTCTGCTCTTGCTGTTCCTACGCAAGAGCCTGTAGCCTGAAGAGCTTACCACTAAAAGTGAAAAGCAAAACGACAAAACAACAATAAATAAACGTTGAATCTATATTATGAAAACAGATTATTATGAAAACTTATATTCTCATAATACAGAAAACAAATCCTTCGGTACATTCACACAAGTGATCATGTACAACTCTCTGCTATTGCCTTCATTTTCAGTTTGATTAAAACATGTTGAAATTGCATTATTTGTGTCTATAGTGGATATTCTCAACCTCCACAGCAGCATACGTATGTTGCATAACTCTTAGCTTGCAAAGTAGTCGAACTAGTTGTCACAATATGTCAAGTGAAAGATTCTTTCCACGCTAGCGTTGCAAGAGAAGTTATTTTTTTCTAATGCAGATGAGAATTTGTGACTCAAGAGTCAGGAGCTCCAGGAGGTGTAGGAAGACTGAGCCGCAATTCCTACCACAATTCCTGTATTGTTTTCTTTAAAAAGACTCCTGGCAAAAGATCTCAGAGCAAAAGCAAAGTATCTGTTCTCATTTTTGGCTTTTGTTTAGATGAAATTTGAAAAGAGGGAGGATGTTAATAATATATGTTAAAAAAAAACATCCATAATTATAGTTCTGATTGGACTAACTCTGACTTGCAACTTTAACATGTAAACAAAAAAAAACATCTGGATCCATGTAACTGAGTTTATCACTATGAAGTAAGAGCTGATCTGAACTTCTGTGATAAGCTCTTGAGAGTGACCAAAAGCCAAAATAAACATATGTAAAAAAAATCTGCAAATGCAATCATTTTGTGAATAGTGGCTTGGCTCAACCTTTGGGAAGGCTTAGAGATTTGATAGGGGTTTAGAGTAATGATGCTGCTCCCCAGGAGCCGGATAAGTCAGTTGAAGTAGTTTAGAACAAGGAGGTCTGAGAGTCTCTCTCTTCACAGTAAAAACTAAAACCAATTTCAATGAGTAACATCACATGTTATCTCCAAAACTGTCTCTGTAAAAGCAGACTCTATTTTTTTTTTTCAGAACGAAGAATCACATTGTGTACTGTGTTGGATATTAAAGATAAGTGAACTTGTTACCAGTGGCTGCTGGGATTAAACACTTACCTGTCACCTAGGAAATGCTTTCATGTTGTTCAAAATTGCAATATATATCAAATTATATTGTACTGTATCATATTGTGATGCATTTTAGTTTACGTATGTTATATGAAGACTCATATTATGTGTATTTATTCCATTGTATCATATATTATTGAGTATTTTCACAGACTATATTGATATTTATTGAATAGTAACATTAAAAACTCAATTCACTAAGTGAAACATGTATGGAATAATTACACAAAGACTCATATTTTAAAGTTATTCATGATGTTTACAGCTAATGAAAACAGCATTTTACACTGGAGTTTCACGTCAGACCTATAAAAAAACATTTTCACTGTGGGCTTATTAAAAATATATGTTTAACACGTATACAAGGACTGTTATTTTTAAAAGTTACTTTTAATCTGACAAACTCATCAGAAAGTATATTCTAGTTTATCAAATCTGGCTGTTGAAATTCAATTGATTTTATTACTGCATGACTGTACACCAGGCAGTAATACACCATATTGTACCAAGTATAAGTTTGGTATAATTTTTGGTATAATATGGTGTTGTGCAATATAATATTGCATGCATTACAATACAAATCAACAAGGAAATTGTTTTTTTTTTTACGTTTGGCTATATCATTAGTATAAAAATATTAATAAAATGAGAAGCTTTGTTGAAGTAATTGAAAGACAAGTGTCCTGTTGTTGTTTTCTTTGAGCAGCAGAAATCAAATTCTGCTCTTTTAAGAGAATCCATGCAGTAAGCAGAGCATGCATGTTCAAGAGCTCATGAGAGCCCGTTCCTCTGAACTCCACGCTCAGAAGAGAGCATCTGAAAGTCCTCTGTTGTATTTTTAATTACTGAATTTATCCTTTGACATCTCTGCTGTTTAGCCTGTTGTCTTTTCTCTCCCGCTCAAACAAAATCCAATTCGTTTCTCGGGTTACTTTTTCCTCTGTGCGTGCTTTCATGGGATTTCACAATTAGCGGTGGAGTGGATCACAACAGTTTTTAAATGAAGCTTTGTGATCCCTCCCTTACATAAAACACAGAAGCAAAACAGTAACAAAAACAGAGGCCTGGAAATAATGAAGCTATAGAAGATGAACCGTGCTCTACGTTAAGCGTGCATCCGTCTGAAAGAACTTTGAAGGTCTTTCATCAATTTTCTTCTTGTTTGAATAAGAACAGTCATTGCAGATTATGGAAGAAAAACGCTGAGGCTGTCAAACCAGATGGTGCCTCTGAACACATCACTCCATGCAGCTATTTTCAATGCATCTGTGGCCACAATTTGATTTAGCTGGGATTTTTTAAATGGGCTTTCTTTCTCAATTCATAGGAAACGATTTAATATTTAATATCTGTAAGTACCAGCGACATTGGAGTTTATAGCATTCAGCAACCGCCTTTTCTGGGAATCAATCAAATTTACTTTCATTCATGAGAAGAATAATTTTGATTTAAAAAAATGAATTTTACACAGTTTCTCTTGAAACGAAACCATCTTTTTGAAAAACACAATATTACTAGCTGATTCAAACCAGATAAAGGTGCTTTTCTGGTGCATCTATAAAAATTAGAATTTACAAAACTCTAAAAAAGGAATAGTAGAAAAATCTCAAAGTACAAGAAGATACAGCACAGTGATGTTCCAAAAACATTTAAAGCATATCATTATTAAATCTAAGAAGTCATACATCTTACTGTAATCCAGTAAGATGGTCCAAACAAAAAGGTTCTCCAAGATTTCCAGGAGTACTTGAGATTGCAAGCAGTGAAATGCCAGTAGCTCATTTTCCTTTCCTTTTGCAACTATTACAAAAAAAGGAAGCCAAAAATTATCAATTCTCAAAACAGAGTTTTACCATAATAGACTGCTTTTTATTTTTCTATTAAAAAAGAAGCATGCCAAAGAAAACACCTAGCCTTCCAACATCAACTAAAATTTTGATCTCCTGACAGAACTGGCAGTGGTCAGTAAAATCAATTGTTAACAACAAGGGCTGACACAAAAAAATGAAGTTCAAGTTTGTATCTAGGCTTTAGTAAAAGCTTGTAAATGTAAAGTAAAGCTCATTGAGTGATTTTGGACACTGCAAAATGATTTCTAAAATATTTTCATCCAGCCTAACCGACTGTGGAGAACAACGCCGACAGAGGAAACGTTGCAGCTGCAAGCACTTCAACCTCGCATGTCTAAGCCAAAATGTGGCTCTGATCATCCAAAGGTCATGTTCATTCTCTGCATTCATGCAGAGAATGAAGCAAACTTAAAATGGTTTGAATCATTCTACATTCTGTTTGATGTTTTTCATTCGATCAATTTCCACACTCGTTCGACGCTCAAATTTTGCTGCTGTCGCTTACATGACACACCAGCACATCAGTCATGCAGCAGATTTGCAAATTCTTTGTCGGATACATTAAGCCCTGCACAACGTGCACAAACAAAAAAAAGGAGCACTTAATTTTGTGACGTTTAGAGAACTGGAGCTTGCTCGTTCAGTTTGCTCAAAAACCTTTTAGATTGGACCCATCGTCAGCCTCTCCACTTGCTAATCAGTCTTGGCAGTCATGGCAGATGATGTGGTTGTTTGAGAGGTCTTGTTTAAACAAATTCGAAGATTAAATCTGGCTTGTCCTGTCCATCCTAGTTCTTCTTAAGAGCAACTGACTTTTATGCTTTGTTGCCAAGTTACATGTAAACCTGGAATTGTTCTCAAAATATGGCCAGGTTTCTTTTTTCTTTGTCTTTTTTGCCACGTTGCAGAATTATGCAATGTCCACTGGAGAGGAAACGTAAATTAACATATCATGAAGCTGCTGGACATTAAAGGTGATGTCTTGGAGCCAGATGGATCTGTGGTAGAGCAGGTGCACCATATTCAGAGGCCGTTGTCCCTTGTTTGATTTCCGACCTTGGGTTGTTTGCTGCATGTCTTCCCCCTATCTCTTAACCCATGTTACTGTCAAGTTACTAATGAATAAAGCCCACTAGAATCACAAAAACCAAAGGAAGAAAATAAAAACACCAGCTCTCAAGAGTTCGTCATCGCCACTGGAGATAGAGATCCCGGAACCATACCTCTCTTTTTCCTCCTAGAGAAAGGGGAAAAAAGTTGATTCTCTCCAACAGGGAATCAACTTTTATTGGCCTGAATTTCATTCTGAGAATCTTTGTGACAAAAACTAACTTAATGTTGCCAGAATCCTGTGTGTGTCAGAAAACTCTACCAAAATACAACGCAACCCTTGACTGGCCAGCTGGCATACGAGTATTTAAAACATTACAAATACAGTAAACCTGGCAACATGGGATCAAAAATAAAGACATAAAGGTTGAGGCAAGACTTTTGCACTGTCAGAACACTAACTGTTGTCTTCTATTCAAATGTCAGCATATGCTTTAATTCCTTGTAGCGCTAAAGCACGAGAAGAAAAAGCCTTATTTTGTGCAGATCATAGTCTTGATGCTTCAGTCAGGCATTGAGGTATTCAACCATCCTATGTAAGGTGAGATAAGTGAGACTTATTCAATGTCTGAGAGCATATTACCTTCCTTTATTTCTAGATCACTGTGCTGTACAGGTCCTGATTTAAAACTGTAGCCGTTATATACCTAGAGGATAAATGTGCCGTCTAGGATGTGAATGACAGAGAAGCCTTTAATGATATAAATGCAGACAAAAAGTAGGTCAAGGCTGGCGAAGCCGTAAAGTCTGAAGATTTCTCTAGTGGGTCTGGTTGGTGTGTAAGTTTCCATGTGTCTATATATATAGCAATATATTAAATTCAGAAATTCTGTACAATTCCCCATGTATGAAACCAAAAGGCATTCTTACATCGAGGAAAAGGCGACATAAACGTGACATAGAGGAAACGCACTTTTATCTGTTTTTACCACACTACACTTCCTTTCATTTTGTGCTCAAAATCATTGATACATACATTAATATGTGAAAAAAAATACTAATAATAAAATTTAGATTTTATGTTAGAGAAAATATTTACAAAATATACTTGGCACACCATGCCTGACTGAGCAAGTGAAACAGATGCATTACAAACACAACCTGCTGCTCAGACAGTATTTTGCCTTCCTTGTTAATTTAGTAACTTGTTAAATTGCTTAATTTGACCTCTAATTATTAGTATTAGGTCTTTTTACCTTTTTCATTATAAACTATGATGATTATATAAACTTTCTATAAGATGGTTTGCACATCATCATTGGACGTGAATCTTTAATAACGGCAAACTGGATGTTGCTGTTCTTTATTGCCCAGCCAGCCTGCTGGGTCTGTGTCTATGTTTTGAAGATCCAGGATTGGATGAATGATTGGCAACTGTTTAATGAGGCCCTGCGTACCTTTGATTACCAGGTCTAATGAACAGCGTGTCAGTTGTACCCTGTTAGCAGATAATACTGTCCTGACTACCCTGGCTAATCAGTACAAGCAGCATGTCCAAATGCCAGTCAAAGGGCACACTTCATATTTCATGCAGCTCCCTGTGGAAAATATGAATAATCAATTCAGTTTTCATATATATATATATATATTTATATATATATATATATTCTTTCCTCTGGGGTGATGTCATCTTCCCTACGTGAGTAGTTAAACATACTTGAATGCACACTGTCAGGGCACGGGTTGCACGGACCGATGCCTTGTCAATTTTTATTGCGCTTCAGCGACCTCGCTGACCTCATGTTTTCACTTCTCCTGATGTGACACACAACTATGATGAGCAGGGGCTGAAAAACAAAGAGACTGCAGGTGATGAAAGGACTAGATTTAATACACTGGGCATGCTTCTCGGAAAACTGCAGTGCAGTCATGCAGTATTGGTAACCTCTGTTAAGAAATAGAATATTTTTAATTTCTTTTTCTTCAGCAAAAATCTATTTGTTTGAATGTGAATAGCTAACAACTCTGTCTTGTACTTTTATAATGTTAAATGTTTTGCATTTATTTACATGACAACAGATCAGTTCAATTCAGATCAATTCAGTTCATTTCAACTTAGTTCATTTCAATCTCAATCTCATTGTAATCTGTGGATGACAATGACAAATAAATCTTATCTTATCTTATCTTATCTTATCTTATCTTATCTTATCTTATCTTATCTTATCTTATCTTATATAAAATTCTAATAAAAAATGTATGTTTAGGATTTTTTTGCAAAGCAATGCAGTTACGTCCAGCATTTATCACTCACTCTGCTTCTTTAGTTTTTCATCTTAAAGTGAAGGATTACTTGTTGCTCATACTGGGTGAATTTTCCAACAGTTTCTTAAAATACCGAACTCTAATTAAGCAGGGAGAAAAACACATTGAAATTAAAAATCTTATTTTCAATGGTTTTAATGACTCAGTAGCAAACCTGAGCAAAAACCTATATTCCTACTGTTTTTTTTCCACATGAAAAGTGAAGGTTTATCCATACACAAGTCTGTGCAACTTTTGCAGACAGTTCTTGAAGTCACCTTGATTGTGGACGGACATCTGAGGAAATTTTGAATGAGTCAGAATTTACAACAAGGGGCTGCAGGAGGCATATTCACAGCTGAGTGCTAAAGGAAACAAGGGAGTCTAATCACCAGCCAAAAATAAGCTCTAACGGAGGCAAACACACACACACCTGGAGAGAGCAGAGAAAGAAAAAAGAAAAATAACTCTGATGAGTCAGGATCATTCTTTGCTGCTTCTCTTCCCCAAACCCTTTTTGGTTTATCCTCTTTTTTGGATTAACACATTGCTATCTCACAGGCCTTATCCAAACCCTACACACATTGTTCAATTCAATGCATGTTTCTGGCCTAAAAATAAGATTTTAATACAAGTTAGACACATACTGGACTGGTTAAAAAAAATGTACATGTTTGACATGAAAATGGAAGCATCTTAACACTCATCTAAGGTCACCAATTGGGGTGGAAGGACGAGAGCCTGGGTGTAAATTTTGGCAGGATAAAGGCTCTCTACTAAAAAGTAAGCACTAAAGATGGCCAGGATGCTGAAAGGATTGGGTTTTTTCAGAGAGAGAGAGAGACAGGAACGATTACAAGGATGCTAATGTTCCCTCAAAACATGAGGGGACCTTCGTACCACAAAACCAGGACAATTGAGCTGACTGAGCAGCAGGCCAAACTGCTTTCTTCATGCAACCTAAGTTAGCAGGTTATTTTACTTTTTGTAATTTTCTTTCTTTGTTTTTAATCATGTAGAACCACAACGCTGCTAACGTTTCTTCCAATGTTCGTTTCACTGGTAACGTGGCAAACTGTGTAGATTTGCAAGTGTGTCCTTATTATGTCTGCTGAAATGTATTTTTTGGCAGGAGCTTTGAGCTAAAACTGGTCTTACAGAAAGTAGATGTTTCCTGTTGGCACCTGGAGACCACATTATTACACCTTTCTTCAGTGTTCCCACAAAATTTGTCTTGCTTCGATCCCATTTTCTACATGGTTAAGAATGTAGGTCAAAATTTGATTTTAAAAGTATTTTTGATGTGCTTAACTTGTTCTTGTTCGTTTATATTTGATTTTTGGTGAAGAAATTGTACTGGCTTCAATTTACATTCCAGTTTTTCCCCCTTGCATTCATTACTGAACCTTCCTTTGGTTCAGTAATGGTGTCCACAGAAACATCAGAGTCTTGGCAAAAAGGTGATAAAAGCATTTTGACACAAACCAAACACAGTTAAAACTATAAGAACTTTGTTTTAAAGCGTTTAACTTGCTTTAAATATTTTGAGTAGCCTTTATCAAGCAACTCATAACAGCTGCAGGACTTCTTGCTCATTGCTCCTGACAGAACTGCTGAGAATAAATCAGGTTTGCAGGCTGACTTGTTCACACATTTTCAGCTCTGTCCACAAGTTTTCAATAAAATTGAAGAGAGTTTTTTGACAGCCACTTTATAACACTAACATTGTTGTCCTTAAGCCACATTACAACTACTTTAAGGGTATGATTAGAGTCATTTCCATTTTTAAAAACCATTTGCATAAGCTTTAATTTCCTTGCTAATGTTTTCAGATGATGCTTCAGTAATTCCACATAATGTTTTCTTTTTTTCCCCTTGAAAGCAACATTTCTTTTGTAATGTGCGCCAGTCTTTTCATTCAGTCTTTTTTTATGTTGCTTTTGGAGCATTGGTCTCTTCCTTCCAATTAGCCTTCTAGTGCATCCTGGTAGGACTTACTTTATTATGGATCATCACCCGCTCTCACCATTCAGACAGCAGCATCTTTTGCACATTTATCTTTTGAAGGTAGGATCTGTCTCCTTTCAGCATGGTGTAACGTTTGCATATTTTTCTGTGGTTCCATTATGATGCTGTCGGATAGAAAGTGTCTGTTCAATGGTCAATACTATTTTTGAAACTTCTCAATAAAATGTGTCACTTAAAATTTAGAAGACCAACATGAATTTGATAATCCAAAGTGAGCTAAAGCTGAAAAACTGCTGTTTGGCAATATTAGGTAGTCAAGTAGACTGCCTAATATCGAAGGAAAAAAGGTGAATAGAATGTGTGCCACATGGCTGGATATGGAACAAAGGTCTTACTTACCCTTTACAATTTAGCATACCTGTCCAGAGTGTGCCCCACATCTTACCAGGTGACTGCTGGTGATGGGAACCAGGTCCCTGTAAGGATAACAGTGTATAAAACATGAATGGATTGTGGAATAATCTTCTATGCAAGAAGATTAAATTTGAAAAGGTTGATAAGATGTGTCTTTGCCAGGGAGAATTTAAGTGAATTTCCAGATTCCACGTTTCTGAATTAATGTTATCTTTGAGAGAATTCAGTCAAAAGACAAAGATGTATAAACATTGCTTTTAACGTAGACAATATTCTTGTGAGTAATATGTTTCTTCATGAGAGTGGTATTTCTAGTTTGTTCTTCTGAAACAGGACTATTAATGAGATCAAACTTTCATGGGACATAACAACTAAATATAAAATCTAAAACATCATTCATGCAAAGTAAATAAATGTTTCCAGTTTTCCGACTTTTTTTCCAGCATGGCAGAGGCAAGGCATTGAGAGGCAGTGAGAATATTTTGAATGTATGCCATTTTTTACAGATGAAAATTGATTAATTCAGCAGCCAATCCCATTATTTTTGTCATGAGGGAGGATTATTCATCCATGCCGCTCCATTTGTATTCGATAACAGTCCGAGGTTATCAGCATTTCAGCAACACTTCGCCCCTGGTATGTTGTTGATAGTCGCAGAAATGTTGTGGAGCGCAGTGGTGCTGATGTTGTGTCTCACATGGCGTAGAGTGAGCTGATTTTCCTTTTCTTTTCTTCGTTTTTTTAGTTGGAGAGAAAAGAAAGTAGAGGAAAACAAAACAACAAGCTGGAAGCTATGTTACTTCTCAGAGTCAGTGGATTATTTTTCTTTATGTAGCAGTATGTTTTGTCCGAAAATAAAAAGATGTTGGCAATCCTGCTACGAGACCGTTTACCCTGGACAGGTCGCCAGTCTGTCGCAACCTGAGATTCAATCCCATAAAGAGTATTTGGAACCTCGCAGGTTTTCTTCTGTTTTAACTGCTCACACACACAAATGTTTCAAATATTCCTATAGGTGACATTTGTTTGACCTTTCATCATATCCATTCAAGTTTAAAATGAAAAACAGTCAAATCAGCTATTATTTATTTGTATGTCACCAAAATTATATAAAAATATTGTTTCCTCACAGGTCTAAAGGTTTTTAACAGTGTTATATATCCTGACATATATGAACAACAAAATGGACAATTTATGGGGCTTTTTCCTCACTCTGAACTTCATGATTTGTGAAGTAAACCATTTAAGCTGCTTGTTTCTCACATACTGCCACTGAGCAGCTGAACAGCATGGTTGTGTGTGGTTTGGGACTCTGTCTTTTCTGTTTCCATTGTAAAGGCGGCCCATACTTCCAACCCGTACTGCGACATTCCTGGACAACCTTCAGTTGTATGTCTATAGGATTATGGATACTGTACAGTTAGCGTCGCACAGCACAACACAATCCATTCACTGGGGGACAAAAAAAGTAACTACATGCAACTAGCATTAACAGCTAGTGCATCACTTTTGTTGTTACAGTATGATGGCATGCTAGGATTTGGGTTTAAGCCCGCCTGCCCAGAGAGAGTATATCTGGTTCTCATTTCTGATTACGCCAGACTATAAAATAGAGTACCACACAGACCGTGCCTTAGCGCTCACTGGAGATGAGTGGCTACTTCATTTACCTTATTTGCTCATGAAGAAAGGAGAAAAATATAACACCAATGAGGCTTACTGACACAATCACACACTTATGTGTTGTAGTACTCTGTAAATATGAGACGTTTTACCTAAGCAGTCCTTCAACATGATTGGTTTATGGATCATTAGGTTCCTCGCTTAAACCTCACTGCCACAGAGCTACCACTCCAATGAGATCAGGTGAGTATTAGAAAAACAGGACATAAAATATGTCAAAAGTTATTCTGTTCCTATAGCATCACATTTTACAACGTGAGTGAGAAGTATGCCAGAAAAATAAAAATATCAGTTTAGACCAGAGCTGCAATATTGGAGCTGCAAATGGCTCTGTGGACCTTCCAGAATGGGTCTTAGTAGCTTTGGTTAAAATTGATAAAGAACCAGGCAGTGAATTTAAATTAATAATGATTACAGTGTTTTTTGTTGGTGTTGTACACTTTGCTCCGTCTCAATGTTTGTTCTCTTTGAACCGGTCTGACTTTGAAATATGGTGATCTAGTGTCTGCGACTTCTCTTCCGTGGGCTGGAAGCTGAAAATGCTTCGGAATCTCTGCTGCGGACTCCTTCCAGAATCAACAGAAATCCAGCACCCAATTTGCTGCAAGCCCTTGCAACTCCACGTCTCATTTTACAAGACTTATCTTCAGCATCCTTCCTTGGCAAGACAGCTGACACCCTCTTTCTCTGCAGCACATTTCCTGTCTTGCAACACCCCCTGCTCTCCCCAAAAGCCATGGAAGGAGTAGTGCTGGCGATGGAAACAGCCCCAGGAAAAGGAAAACAGCAGTCAGAAGCTTTCTGTGGAATAACGAAGCATTTTTATAAAGTTTTAAAAGGAAGGCATAACTTCCCAAAATATCTTAAAAATGAAAAATCCCTTTGCAGCATTCCTGTCTTTGAAGATTAATCTTCCTTCCTGTTTTTTAATCTCAACCATCCCAGAAACAATAACGAAAATGTCCAAAATATCCCAGTTTTTTTATTTTTAAATAAAAATGTCATTCAATTGCCAATTAGAAACTTGTTCAGTTTATTAAGTTGTTCAGTTGACTAATTAGAATAATTCTTCCTCTCCTTTCAGGAAATGTGAGACGGCACATTAGTCACCGACAGCATAATGATGCAATCCCTTCACGAGGAAGATAAAAATCACTAGATACCAGATCCATGTCACTGTTAATAAGGCCGTGTGGCTCACCGCGATGTTAATCTAATCAGTGCTTTGGTTACGCAGTATTTGCTGTAAGACCAAAGTGGACAGATGAACAGATACTGTGTCTTGCAGTAGAACTGCAATTGTCTCTTTTTTTTCACATTTTGTGTGGCTATAACTTTTAGATTTCATGTGACAAAAGGGAAACATGTTTTTCAAAATGTTTTATAAATGAAAAAACAGAAAGCGTGGACCTTTTTGTGTGAGTCCTATTAAGTAGGTTTTTTTTTTTTCTCTGTTAGAGCTTTGAAAAAAACAATCAAAAAAAGAGAAACAAACACCAGGCAACATATTTTTTTTACTGCACTCTTTAGTAATACTGGATCTCAAGCTATATTTTTTCATATTTGTTAAACATCATGGGAAGCAAATATTGTTTTCCAAAAACCAGCGCAGTGCTTCTACTAAGCAATGCTGCCACCACATCCCCACTATGCTATCCAAAAAACAACCCTCATCCCTGAGCAGAGAGAGAGAGAAAGAGACAATTTTTGTCTCATTATGCAGCAGGAGGCTGAACAGGCTAAATGAACAAGCCCAGAACAAGCCAAGCCATTTAAAAAGCTTTACGGGACTGGCTATTTTTAAAACAGCGGTACATTGTGGAGCAAATTGACTGTTTAAATCGTCTTGTTTTTCCTCTTTTGCTCTGTATTTCACTAATGCCTGTGTAGGCTGTGAGTGCCACAGGCATATGAGAAGATGTTACCTTCAGCTCAAATGATGTGTTTATGTGAGCACATAAATGTTGGGTTTTCTGAGTGACAGGTAGAGACTGACAGGATCTGTTAAGGTTTGGTTTGGAAAAAAATAAATAAAAAAAGTCTTTGAATGACACTTTTTTTTTTTTGCATCAGTTTGATTTGTTTTGTTTGTGTCTTCTTGACACTTGGGGCTTTGGGTCCTGGCAGAGCCAGCCTTTAAAAAAATAAAATAAAAAAAATAAATAAAATATATATATATATATATATATATATATATATATATATATATATATATATATATATATATATATATATATACAAAAAGGATCTTTCACAGCAGACATTTCTCTGAGGGATTACTACTGTTGCAAGCTGTTTGATTACTCCTTCACCTGACAGCACACCTTTTCTGTTCCTGCTTATGGGCTCACAATAATTAGCTTGTTTTACTCTGTTCTGTTTGCTGGTTGGCAAATGATACAATCAATAATTTCGAATAATATTAGCTTAAAGGAATAAAGAAACACTAAATATGTGTTTGGATGCAAGCAGTGAATAGCTGAATCCCAAGCAGTTGAGGAATGATGGAAAAAAAAAAAAAACTCTCTAATTTCAACAATAAATCAAAGATAATTGCTACAATAACACGTCTGTTGTATCACAGATTTTACTGCAGCCGTCAAGAGACTGGAATTTTTTGTGGAGTGTATATAATTTGTCATCTCGCAGGAAACACTATTCATTTTAATTACATCTTCTAATTTCCTACTAAACAGATGTTCTGTTTACTCTCAGCACTTTTCAGAAATTCAGTCCTTATACTGGAAATTAGAAGAGGAGAACTAAGCGTGTCGGTACACATTTACTCTTAAACTCTGCTATGCATATTTACGTGTAAGCAGTCTTTCACTCTAAAAACCTGTTGAATTTAAAACAATACTGCTTTGGTTTAATATATTTTTCTGGATTAAAGCTTCATTATGAAGAATAAAACCATCCAACAATTGTCTAAAAACACAAAAGTGCATAATATTGACAAAGATCTGTTGTGTGATGTCTATGTTCTTCTTCTGCGCATGTGGCTTGCTTTGGAGCTGTGCATGTTCATATTCTAAAAAATAAATACTTTTCTTGTCAATAAATCCTGTAATAAATTGTAAAGTTAATTCTCTTTTTGCACAAAGCTTTGCTTGCTTTCAAAAAAGGCCTGGCTGTCGTAAGTCTTTGTGCTAGTATTGGTTTTGGTTATTGACCAGGTCTTTAAACCAACATAGCAACTTTATCCTTAACGTTTTAACATCGATATGCTTTTTGACTTTTTTCCCACCATTTCAACTTTGTCATTAAAACAGGCAAACAACCAAAAAATAGTGGCTTGCAATTTAAATCTCTAAGTTTATGCTAATGCTTCCTCATGGAAGTCTGATCATGTAGTTACAAATGGCATTGTGTGAAGAATGTCGGGGTCCCTTCTAGTTTCTCATGCAACCCAACAAACTGGGTCACATTCTTTGAATGTTTGGGGTCATAACCCAGTGCTTTTTTATTTGCTATTACCATTCTTTAAACCTGACAAATGCATTCTTAGAATAAGGGAAGTGTTTCTGAAGTACCCTATGCCAGTGGCATTTCAGCTGAGTCACTAGGGGCCTGTTGTGAGAAATGACAGACTTCTGCAGATACGATGGGAGCCTCTGGTGTTCCAGTATTTCTGTGCAGAGAGATAAATTTTGAGCAAAGGGAAATGTCAGCTTCTGTTGTGCGCTTGATTTGACATGCACACATGTTGTAGCGGGGAGGCCAGAGCAGAAGAACATTATAAAGGATTCAGAATAAAGAACACAAGAATATGCAAGATTTTTCTTATGTGGCAATGTTGTGTAGACATAAACCGTTTGACTGACCAACTAATAAAATTAATTTCAAAATGTAGCTTAAACTCATGCAAGGAAACTTACGAAGAGCATACAAAGACCAAATAACTTTAAGTGTTTAAAAACCAAAGGATAAATCCAAATCCATACACTACCATATTTTATTGACACTGGTTGGACACATAAATTAAACTAATATTAATCAAATTTCAAATTTGCTTATATGAGTCATTGATTTTATTGGGCATGAGCAGCTGGTCTCTATAGCAACATGCTGAGTTATTTTATTGTACCAGCCAACTTGCACTTAATGCAGAACACTAATCAGTGTAATGGATATTCGCATAAAGATGGCAGCAACATTGCTGGGTGATGACAGTACTTGGACTAGGTGACCAAATATCATTTTCTGCACCATAAAACTGCAGGTGCTTTCCAAGATTATTAAGATATTAACACTAACAAAACAGACAACAAATGAGGAGAGTGTGGGAAAACAATAAAGGAATACATGGTACTTCTTGATATGTATATGCTTGTGCAGTTCCCAGGGGCGAATATGTTAAAATCTCAAATATAAGTTTTAATATTCTTGGTCTGTATATTAAATGTGATTACGTATGGCTGATGATTCTCTGCCTTTCTGTTTGTCCATCTACGCTTCTATTAAAAAGGACATCCGCAAGATCTTCCCACGAGTGTCTGCTTTTTAACTAAGTTATGTTCTGCAGGGGCAGAAATCTAAACGTACAAATCATTTTTAATGAATGACTGAGCACCCACGGCTCTTTCCTCTGTCTCGTTTCATTTTCTTCTCTGGTCTCTTCCGTAGCAATGGTTCTCAAAATGTAAATGCAACTCAGATAAGTTGCTAACTTGCTCTGAGAAATCCCCTCCCCGCATCAAATTCATCTGATATGAGAGGCAACAAAGCAACTCATTCTTTTTGTAGAATTTCTAGCAAATAAATCATTGGCAAAAAAAAAGAAAAAAAACAACACTCAGCCTATTCTTTGAAGAAATTGTTGGCAATGCCGCATACACAAACCACAAGACTGTGAAACAAATTTATTAAATGGATTGCATGGCTTCATTTGTTTTAGAGGCAGTTAGCATTATCATGATACTGCAGAACTTTCTATAGAGATAAAGCTTTCAAACAATTCCTTCATGCATTCTGAGATATTTTCCTTCCAGTTTTAGAGAAAAAAAATGAAAAGACAAATTATATATCTGGCAGATTACAGACTTTTTCATTGATGCTGTTTTTTTTCTAAAGTGACAGAAACTCGTTCGATTTACTCAGAAGCTCCTGCTTGCTTATGGATGAGGCTTATTTCATCATCATTTTAGGACAAGGTGAGCCGAGCAATTCATCACACACCTATCGTGCACAGACACGTATGCAGTAGCCCAGAAACACCGGAAAGAGTGGCAAAGTCTGTTAAAAAATGAAACTTACAAATTATAGGAACACATTGTACACATACTCTCCCACGGGAAAAATGTCCTAGAGCAAGAAATGTAAGACTGCTGAGCTAGAAGCTCCTCACTTCTCATTGTAGCTGAGAAATATTGCAACTTCATACTGCAGTAAAATTACAGAATAGGATAGACCACAATCTATGGAGTGCCATTTTTTTTAAAGAGGATATGTGTCATCTTTGCAGTATTTAGCAAATTTCTTTAATGGAAACCAAGAGGATTTGGTCTTGGAGGCTAACGCTCATGGCTATAACCTAATGAGCGGAGACCAAAGCAGACTTCTTCTGCTGTGATGCCAAAAACATCACTGCAGTTTAACCGGATGCTAGTTAGTTCCTTTTAAAACTGTCAATTAAATAAATGTGGTAGTTATTTTCACCAACAATCACCTTCTTCTTACTAAAAGTAGGTAGTGCTCTTCCTCTGTGAAACACAAAAGATAAAAAGTAATTTCAGGTCAAATCTTCAACACAATTATCAAACAGAAAAAACTGTGTCACATTTTACAGTCACATTGGCTTTTTCTGACTTGTCATGCACAGTAGTGTATTTAAAAACATAGGTCTGAGTATGAAAACATGAAGTTCATTTTCTGTAATGAACTTCATTACAGAAAATGAAGTTTTCTGTCAACTTAATTGTACATCCATTCATTAACATCATGTTAATGGATGTTTAGTTTTCTCAAATTACAGTGTTTTCTGCATCTTTAATGATAATGAATTTTATTTATAAAGATAATGTACAACTAAAACACGACTGTCACCTTTTGATGCTCTATACCAGATCATAATCAAAGCTAATTTACATCTACAGTCCCATGACAAGCTACAAAAATTGATATACAATGCAAAAGTAAAATAAGACAGAAAATATAACACTATAAGTAGCTTTCAAATCCACAGACACATACGTAGAGAGTTAATGACTGGCACATACACACCCAAATGTTTCAGGAACTACCATACTTCCCGAAATATGTTTGTTTTTTATGACATCACAATGTTAATTTTTGCCATTTTAATGGATCAGCTGATTGGAAATAAAATTTTAGTGCCCAATTAAAAAGAAAAAAAGAATACTTGCTGACACTTCAAAAGAATTTCAAGCTCATAAAGTGTTTTATAGTGTTGCAAAAGACAAAATAATGACATCAATTGATCAAATATTGGATCATTTCTGTAATATTCATGTCCCAGATGGATATTTCTATATTAGAGTTGTGTATATATGAAGTTGTTAGAAAAGCAGCGGTCAAATGCTATGGATGGTGACATGGGGGTTTTGCTTTCCTAAGGCACAGTGTCTTCTGATGCCACTGTAATCAAAGAGGGATTTGTAATCGTCTGATAAGATATTATGGCACATGGTTACTCTGACCAGAAAAGCTTTACCTGTTTTCAACATGGATTTTACTCAGACTTTTCTCCAGCCATGAGTTGTTGGCTGCCTGTGGATGTCAAAGACTTAATTTTGAGAATTGCAGATGGATGGCGTTCACAGAACTCCAGTATTGTGTTGATAAAGGAACAATATGGTGCAGCAGGTTTTCTTATCTCAACTTTGGTCCATTTAAACTAGACATTTAGAGGGGAATTGCATCCAGTTCTCTCTCCCTAATGATCCCTATTGGATGTCATGTTGATGCACAATCAAAGACGATGATCATCACTAGTGCACACTTCATTTGCTTCCTCATTTCTCGTTCCTGTCTTATCTTTGGTGTTTCTTTTTTCTCCTCACTTTCTCACTCTGGGTCCTGGGTCCACACATCCCATCCTCCTGCGTCCTCCTCACAAGTTACACACCTTATTGCAGCTGCATTAGGGTCGCTCCAATCTGTGTGGTGGTGTGGAATGGGATGTTCAATGGCTTTTTCTCGTTTCCGGGCCGAGAGCACTGTGTAATGTGCTAATGGACTCTGCGGCTGCAGTGTGACCCCCGTGGTAAAACATGTGCAGCCTGAGCCTACGGTGGTGACACCCATCTCGCTTCTTTTTCAGCTAAATAAGTGTAGCTTCACTGAAATCTTTTTATAGCTACAGAGAATCAGGCCATCCACTTCTAAGGTCATTAGGACTGCTCACGTGACGGGTCTGAACTCTCTGCTGTATTTCTGTCAATTTTGGCACCGATAGTTTGGGAAAAAAGCTCTTCTGATATAAAATGCTGAAACCTTCTGACATTAAAAGGTTCTCAAAATTTCTGTGGATTTGTTTGACATATTTTGAGAAAAAAAAACAACAACAAAAAAAAAAACATGGCTGAATGATGATTTTTACAGGTGCACTGTGAAAAAGTCCCAGGTGATCCAGTGATGATGTTGCCAGCTTCTTTGATGGATATTTGAAAGCCATTGAGTATGTTTCCTGCTCTAATTTCACCAGTATAAAATGTATCTATAGCATCAAACATAAAAAAAAAAAAATAATAATCAAAACAGTTCACACAAATTTCATTTCTGAAGCTTAATATTGTCGTAATTATTGTTTTAGATGGGTTTTTACAGATGGGTGCTCTGGAAGTGCCTGTCATTCAAGAGGTTTCTTCTGTTTCAGGTCATCATAGAAATCTCAGTATTACAAAAAAAATGCTGTTTTCAAATAAGGTATTTTATTAAGAGAAATCGTTTTTCAATCTTACCCCAATTTGAAAATCTAAATGCAACACCTAGAAGTTAGAAAGTCAATCCTTTAAATACAGCTAATCTGACAATAACAACTAGAATATATAATACCTCAAAAGCAACACATTGTTTCCCTATTTTAAGGATTTCAAGAGCAAACAAGAAACAAACTCACAAGCGTCTGTCAGTCTGAAAGGACAAAGCAACTTCTAAATCTACTTTCAGTCTAGATGTAATCCAGCTCTCCAACGGCCAACAACAATTGTTTAGTTCAATGGATCACAGCTGCTCTGATTAATTCTGCTCAGTGTAGACCTGTTGGAAGAGTAAAAGAACAGCTATGACAGTGTATTTAAAGTGGGATGTAATTAAAACTGGACCAGTGTCACCGAGTGTCGGACACAGGGTGTTTCTCTGCATGCTCGGATCACTTTGGGGGAATTAGACAGGATTAACGTTGATTTGTTTGAAATGTCAATGAGAGCTGAGAATGAGAAGAGGTTTACATTTGTAAAAGACTGTCATATGAAGAAATATTGTATTGGCTTTATAGAAACATTTTTAATTCGGTCCTGTGGTTATGCCAATTGAAAATCAAATTTTATTAAAAGTAAATCTCCATTTACTTTTATCTGGTGAATGGGATGAGAGGGAATTTGACTTAAATACTACACTGTATTAGCATGTCCACTGCTGAAAAAAGAATGAAAAGCTTTTTCACAACCACTGTGTAAATCTGCTGACCAAAGACATCTTGCTAAGCAACGAGGAAACATGCACAGAGAGCTGCAAATATCTCCCTCCTGGCAGATAGTCAGTCCAGACCTTTTGTATTGGGCTGTACATCTGTCGTTCCCTGCTGCTAAAACAGGAGAAAAGAACATTTTCGGCAAAGTCTAATCTGGGATTATAATGGAACTGGACTCAGGTTTACATTTAGCGCTGTGAAACAGCTGCTGAGGGAAAATGTGTTTCATTACATTTACGGCTTTACTCGAATGTCTTTCACCACCTGTGGAGAGCTGGGGAAAAGATTTACCACAGTTCAGAAACCTTTTCCTGCCTGACTCAGTAACCTTTTTACACCTAATCTAAAGGCTTAAAAGCAACAGTACCGTCACTGATCCACATATAAGAGACTTTTTATAGTTCCATGTCTACTGTAAGAAGTGTCCACTCTATTAGAGTCTGTCCTGTTGCCCATCTGGTGACTGCCTACACACAATTTCTGTTTTTGAAGCACATGCAGCCCGGAAGCAGCATGGCATTTTGAATTAAGATAAACGCTCTAACCCTCAGCAAACCCTGAGCGATTCTTGCCTTTTCACTCTGACTTTTTCATTTTCATGTCCGACTAAAAATTGACCCACTGGGGAGTTTTACTTTTATCTGGAAGATTTACTGGTGGTGTCCAGCAGGAGAAGCACTCTTTTTCATGCTAATCTGTGTCATTGATCTTGAAAAAGATAGAAGTAAATTCTCACTGTGAGATCCTCCATTAATACTTTCTAGTAAGGGGAGATATATTTCTTTTGAATGAAATATTCAAATGATATCAGTGGCAGTGGGAAAAGAAATCACCCAAAATTTCTTGTCTAGGAATTGAGATAATTATTAATGAGAATTATTCAGAAAGTAAATACACAAAACAAATGTGATTGCAAAAATGCAGCTTTTCACACAATTGAAAAGATCAAAAAAAGATTTAGTTAAAATCTGATTCTAATATCATATGACACTGCGAATTGTTCTATATTTCTATATAACTTACAATGAGATTAATTTGCCCCAAGTCCCATATAGACATTGACCTTCTCCACTTTTTTTCTTCGTATTCTCTTAGTGACTTGTCACCTCTGCAGCAAAATGCAAAATGACACTGTTGCCTTTTCTTCATTATCTTTAAAAGCCCATTTTTCTCTTTGAGTCCTTCATAAATAGTGCAGCACCCAAACTTGCTCCCTAAGGCATGCAGTTCCCAAAAATCAGCCTCTCCCACTGGTAAAGACACTGCAAGTGGAAAAGCAGAACTGCAAGAAATGGTTTTCATTCTGTCCCTTTTGTTTTCTTCTTTTTTTTTTTTGTCTCTACAAGGCGAGCGTCCCTCTTAGCTAACAGAGCTTCATTACGTTGATCTGATTCAGGCATCAGTCCCTTAAGGTCAATACGTTAGTGGAAGGAAGAACAATAGTTTCATGCCCTTTGACTCCTTGACTTTTTTATATCGCCTTTAGAACACTGTCTACAGAATGCTGACTTTTTGAAAAGTGGATATGTGTTCACTCAATACTTGGTGCTTCATTTGTCATGAGTTGCGTCAATAATGCACTGTTGCATGGGAATGAGGCATTAAGGAAGCCCAGGTTGGCATATTAGTGCCCATCTGCACTGTTGTGTGTGGTACATGGCATCTTCATCTCGACAAAAATCTATAAATTCTCATTGGGGGTTTTGATCAGACAAGTTTTGCTGACCAATCAAGCACGGCGACAATGATGCTGTCCTCTGTAAAGCTGGTTCTTCTTTTAGCAGTAGCAACTCCTGTTGGAAAATAAAATCAGCATCTTTACAAGGCTGAAGGAAACATGAAGTTCCTTAAAATACCCTGGGGAACTCCTGACCTGACTTTGGACTCGATGCAACTCGGAAACTCTGGAAACTTCACACAGCACCTGTAGCAGCTTGGATTTTGTGCTTTTCCACTCCTCCTCCAGACTTTTGCCCAGCAGCCTCTGGCTAGACAACCTATGCACAAAACAATGGAGACTCTGTTTTTCCACATGTAACACTGTTTAATGTGCTGTATTTGATAAAATCAACTTGAACTGGACTGAACATTTAGACCTTCATATGCAAATTAAATGACAAACTTTTTGCATCTGACAGGAGGAGTTTGGACCAGTGAACAACATATTCTCCATGTTTTTCTTAGCCCAGGTTAAAACACTTCTGACACGGTCAATGGCTCGTTAGTGGCTTAACAAAAAGAATGTAATAGTTGTTGAATATGTCATACATGGTATCTCTTGATGATCTGACTCTACCTGCAGTCCACCTCTTAATTTCCCACAAAATAATCAATATGCTTGAATACAACACTCTGGAAACAGTTAGCATCTTCAAAAATCACCTTCTGATGTTTACCCTCCAACTTTCCAATAATTGTATAGGCCTGAACATGGCCATACTATAAAAGCACTGTATTAAATAATCAGAATTGTTAAAATCAACAGACATTTGATTTGTTTATAGCAGAGTTAAGTTTTAATAGCAAACCATTACCACTTAAAATATGTCTTTCAGAGTAAAATGACACTATATGTGTCTAACTGAATTCCTGAATCATATAAACTGTTAATATATATCCAAATTCGTTTAGATTAATCTTCATATTATGAATCAGCTATTCTTACAAGGGTTTTATATTCTTTAGTTAGAAATTGCTTTGGTCTTATTATATTTGAACTCTTTTTAAAGCCACTCTTTTAAGCATCAGAATGCTTGAAAATAATAGCAATAGGTTTTCACTAAACCTGCAATGCATATATTATGCCTCAATTTTTTGGTCATAAAAGCTTTTATTAGATTAACATATTCTGGGCTCTCAGTGATAATAAACCTTGAGTTGGACAACAAAGCATCCGAAGTCAGTTTTACATTTGAAAATGTGATTCATCCTAATGGAAAAAGCGAGCGTTTTAACTAGCTTTTCTTTTCTTTTTTTTTTCTTTTTTTTTGTGTTATCCAGCTTAAACCTTTCTGGGTTTTTAAAGTCTTATCCTGCCTCAACACCTGGTCTCTTTTATTCATCTGTGGCTTAAAACACAAAGCAGATTCTCAGAATTGAATTCAAGGCAAATGAAAGCCTCTGGGTCAACATTTTGTTCAGCGCTTGTGGTTCATTGTGGATGCATGTGGAGAGAATTCAGTTCCATTTCCAGGTTAGTTTTCCTGACTTAATAATGTACAAGTTTCTTTCCTTTTGAAAAAAATAAAATAAAATAAAACACTCTTTTTCCATAGTTCCAAGTCTCACAAAGACACTTTTATCCGCTGGAAATTGACATCTATTTAAAATATACATGTGAATAATAGATCAAATATGAGTACATCACGTTTTTAGAAAAATAACTTTTTCTTTTAAACTTTAAATAATCACTACAGTTAAAATAAAACAAAACATAAAATGCAAAAGCTTCACTTTATACTAATGTGTTTTTTATTGCAACTTTTAATGGTTATCGTAACCATTAAAAGTTAAAGGTAGATGCAAGAAAATTAAACTTCTGCTAAGATATGTGGGTGTCAGATTTATTTTGTGGGGTGTTTTTATGTATTTTCCAGGCACATAGTGCAATTTTATGGTATAATCAAGCAACTATGTTACCTTCAGCTGTAACAAATACTGCATAAATCAAACATGACTTGGAAAAAAAAAATGTTTTCACCTTGAAATTGGGCCTCTGTCTCTTTAAGAAGCTCCTTCTCTTTCTGACACTTTCAGTACATCATGTAAATCTGTAAAGGTTGCATCTAATTTAATCTTAAAGACAGAGAAAAAAGACTATGTGACTTCTTACATAGTGTAGCTAAATATCTTACTTTCACTGTAATTTAAAAAAACAACAACTCAAAACTACACACTCATTCGTGGATCTGTGTTTTCAAACAACATAATAACCAATCACAGACGAGAATCCTTCCTGCATTGTAATCAATGTACAAGCTGGGAATTACCCCATAAATAAAAATTAAACAAACCACATTAAAGCAGCAGGTTGTTTCTACTGTTACTCTGAACTGTTTTATGCCTGTAACACCTTGAGTGGGACAGTCACTATTCTGTTGATGGTTGAGTCCAAGATTAAAGAATAAATCAGAATTTAGGGTCTATTTTATTCAAAGCTTAATGATTCGTTTAACTGACAATAAAGACAGCCGTTGGTAAGGGCGTTCTTCTTCTGCAGCTGTTAAACGTAGTGACCTGCAGTGACAGTGCCTGTGGAAGGAACAGCGACAGGCTGATTGACACAGGGAGGGCTGGAAATGAGTGACCCCACAAGTGTAAAAGAGCAGATTCAGCTGTCAGCCTTATGCAGCCCTCTAACATTTACTGTAATTAGATGCTTTAATTAACCCCAAGATGCCTAGACGCATTTCTGCAACAACCGTCTTAAGAGGCAGCTGAACTAATGAACTTCCTCTGTGCTTCGGTTTCTTTGTTGTATTTGAAGTGAGCGTTCCAGTCTCTCCTGCTTTTCCTGCATGATTTTATTCTCTCATTTCAACTCATTTCCTCTCTGATCTTTTGCCTCTCAGCTTTCCCCCTTATCGTCCAGCTGATTTCATTTTGTGGTAGAGTGTTGTCAGGGCTTGACGAGGATACTAAGTGTGCATTCCTTTGATGCTTTTGGGCATCCTTCCTTTGTAACTTCAGAGCATAACGTGAAATTCAGTGAAAGCTAAACTGGACAAATAGAACTGCGGTGCAATGTCTGCATGTATACAAAAACGATTCGCTTTTCTTGTGTGTATTTTTTACATCTATGTATTTATAGAAATTTTACCCACGTTGTTTTGACTAATTAGCACGTGTGAGTTGCAGTGCTTATAAAAAACAGAAAACCCTTTGCATTTCATCATCTGGCAGGCATGATGACACTTTGTATCATCCGAGATACAAAGAGTATCTCGGATGATACACTTTGAATTCTGCACCTCCTTGAACACCTGCCCTACCCAGAACAACAACAAAAAAGATCTTCCCACAGGCTGCTTGGCAACTGCAAATTAGCTTCAGCACTCTTGGTACACTCAAAATGGATGCGAAAAATGGCTCTTTTTTCCCCTTTTATGATTTCTGTGGCTTTCAAACACGATCCACAGTGTGCCACACAATATGCCAAACTGGGAAGATTTTTATTTGAACTTTAATGCCATGCAATTAGTTTCATCGCAGCAGATCTTCTTTGTGCCTCTTACTTTGGGACTGTCATAATTGCTTCCTTTCTCGTGAGAGGAGCTCTACCAGTTCACTGTCAGCTGTGTGAAGGACAGCAGTGAGCATGTCTGAAATGTGAAGCTGGCAAAAATGCAGCTGTTTTTCAGCATTCTGCCAAACAACAGGAAGGAATGGCTGACAGATGGACATATTCTCAGAATCAAACCTAAGTTACTGTTAATACATGAAGATTTGAAACTTGAATAATGCAGGGCACCTTGCAAAAGTATTCTTACTCATTTAGCTGTTTTTGCATTTTGTTTCATTAAATTTTATTGGGATCTTTTTGATAGATCAATAGAAACGCTGGGTGAGTACTCACTTAAAAAAAAAGAAACAGGTATATTTTGCATTTCTTGTCATTCATCAATTTCATTGTTGATTTGATTTATAACTGAACTCTTCTACACGTGGACATAATTTGACCTGAATCCTTTCATTTGTAGCTCTGGCTAAATGTTTACGCTTGTTTCCCTGTTCGAATGTGAACCTTGTTTCAGATTTATTCACTTAAAATAGGGACAGTGCATATTAATAAAGAAATGCCATATTGTAGCCTCAGGCTAGTTTCCATCTGCTTAGTTAATCCCTCAGCAGGTTGATGTTAACGTACGAGATAAAACACTATACATCTGACAAAACTCTCCCTGAAAGTACACACCCAAAATAATGTAAAACAATAAAACACAAGGGACATGACTGGCACAGAGAATAACAAATTAGATAAAGCCCAGAATGGCAGTAAAAGTGACCATATTGAACATGATTAATGACTATATTATGTGCCTATTGCTCATGTTATATGTGTTTGACTGACTTTTACCCAAACAGCTGTTTCATGTCTAAAACATGACTGAGAAACTTATATCCAGTTAGTTGTTGGACATATAAAACATAAATAATTCAGAATGAGAAGGTTTCAGTTTTCCAAAACATCGGCCTTATTAGAAGAATGGCTTTCTTCAAGCCGATTTTTGACAAAAAATCTCCACAACCTTCTCCTCATTTGCTGTGTTTCTTGGCTTCCTTGCTGTTGTCTGTTCATCAAAACTCTGAGGCTTTTACAAAGCAGCATGAGTTAAAGTTAACACAATTTCACTAATCATGTAAGTCTTCCGAATTGGTTGAAACTGATTTTACAGTATTCAGAGTATCAAGTGTTACATACAAATATATGCTACATTGTTTAGCTTTAGATTGCGATATATTTTTCAAAACCTTACATACTTTTCCTTCCGTCTTGTGTAAGTTTTTCACATAAAATCCTAAGAAAATGCCTACCACTTTTTGCTTGACAAAATCTGAAAATATTCCAGGGGTATTTAAAATTTGAACAAGGCATTGCATTCTGAAACCTCAAAGTGTTTTATACTTTCACAAAGTACAATTGTACAATTTCATCTTTCAACTGTGAACAAAAAGGGAATTTGTGTTGGGGCGGCAGTAGTTTCTAAACAGTGTGTCCCTAAACAAATTGGCCATGAAGCCATGTGTCATCATCCTGTCAGCTGGTCATCCCTACCGGCTTTATCCCCTCTAACATGGGAGTGATATTTGAAAGCAACAGTGAACTGGCTGAAACCATCATGCCACAGTTTAACAAGCAAGTGACTCTAATGGCTACCTGCCGGGATCTGTCTAAACTGGCACTCAGAAATACACCTGCAGAGTTCCTTCACACCCACAGCTCTCACATCAGTGCCTGCCAGACGGTGGCTCAAACAAGAAAGGGGGGAAAAAAAGCAAAAGCTTTATTGAGAGCTTCAACCATCCGTAAGAGGTTTTCTCTGACGAGCTTGACAGCAGATCACAGCTCCAGGATACCTGCTGGCTGTAGCAATCCGTGAAGTATGATCACAAGCTTTGCATATCTAATCAGATAAACGTATAGAGTGGGGCCCATTATCCACAAGTTGTAAAAAAGGTGCTTTGGAAGATCCCTCGCAGAGATACCCGGGTTCTCACACATCAAAGCGAGGCTGAAAAAGTAGATTGTCCAGAAAAGTCATTTCATGTCTACACCATGAGACTTCCTGGAATGTGGGGAATGAGAAATGTTTTCTACACAGAAATGAGGTGATCTGGTGAACTGGAAGCTCCGCAGGCCATTCCTCATTCCCTGGATGCTGCCTGTCCCCAGCAAATTGAATCATCATAGGATAAATGACTGAGACAGACGACAGGCAGATTTGGTGAACTACGCATTTAATGTCAGCAGAGCATCTGGACACATGTAGAAACTGGATCAGGAAGAAAGATGCTGAATATCTTGAAGTCTCAAACATTAGTTCAGACATTAGCTTCTGATGTCGCCTATAAAAATATATATTTACCAAGCATAATTTGGCAGCAAGATGAGAGATCCGGCTTTCAGGAAGCTTGACATTTATGACTGACAATGCCGCCTTGAGAATTTCAAAGAAAGATTTTCTGTACTTTTTGTAGGGTTAGGGTTATGTTCAGACATGTAAAGTCACATTCATAATTTCAAAAATATAGTTTAAGACAACTCAAACGCAAAATATTCGGTTTCATTCAATACATTATTTTAGTGAACATTGAACCGCCACACAACACTAAAAGCTTATTGTTAGATTCATTCTAAAAAAAATAAATTATTGCTAGATTTAGGTTTAATGTGATTGTTTAAGTCTTTATGCTTCTTCTTCTTGGAAGTAGTGCCAGTATTTTGGATTTCTTCTAATATTTCCTCCAATAACATTGGAGGGAATTAAAGATTTAACAAAAATTCCTCCCACACTGAAACACTAAAAATATTCAGTAAAGAGAAGCTATCTAAAAACCAGTGGAAACATGCAAAATGTTTGTCAGTAATTATATGAAGTGTTTGACGGCAGTGAAACCAATGAACAAGTTTTGATTGACTATTGAGAAGGCTAGAAATTATTTTTGATTCAGAAAATAAAATGTAAAGAGAATTTTCTTTCCACAATTTCTACTTTTTTAATCCCCTCTATTATCTTTATTTAATAAAGAAGTTTGTGCTTGTATCATTTTAATTTCTTTTATTGTTTCTGGAACTTCAGGGATCGTTACAAGGATCAGCATGTGAGATGTAAGCAGGAAGCACTCACATGGAAATGTGAAAGAGAGTTTTATTTTCTCCTGCATATTTATTTTCTCATATTCGCATGAATCGACTGCCTTCTGTGCTTTGTTTGCCAGTGTTTCCCACGACTTTATTAGTGCCCAAATCAGTCTGACAATGCCACATAAAAATTCAGCTCAAAAAAATGACCCAAATGAATATGTAAAAAAAAAAAAAAAAACAATCATATCACAAATAATCACATACATAGTTGGCAGCTGTACAGAAGCTGGTCTGTTTTCAGCAGAGGAAAAATTTGGATTCTGAGTGTGTTTATGTTGTCTCCGTGGGTGGTGGAAATTAATTCATTGCTACTAAATAAAGAGACAGCATGTGGTGTAAATATCCACAGGGCATTAACATGATAATACGGAAGAACATACTGTGAGAGGATCTAAAGACTGAACAGGCAACTCGCATATTTAGAAAAGCAATTGTTTTTAATTTACAGCGATAACGTTGTCAAGGTGAAATGCTTTACTGTTCTTAAAGAGACCATCGTTAAATCTTATGATTAAATTAGAATATCATCTCAGTGATTCATCACACAATCAAAATAAAGACACCACAGCACACAGACAGTATTTTAATTAAGCAAATGCAATTGATACAGGTGTGGTGCAAGCATTAAACATTGTGTTATACACGGTACATAATATTTTAAGCCAGTGTTGACAAAAAGGATGTGTCAGTTACCTAGCAACACTTCTCCTGTGCTTTTTTTCCGTAATGGGAGCTGATGACCAAAGGAGCAACTGGGAAGGAAACTGATTACAATCAAATGCAGAGTGACACTATAATACTGAAAATGCAGGTAATTTTAAACGTGTTCCCCGTGACAATCCCATGATTTTTCATATCTAATATTTCACTATTCAAGTCAGAATCAGTATCCCATATTTAAACATTGAGATCTGGATGTAGAACAGGCTGTATATGCCCAGTGTGAGTTTTGTCATTTCTGGATTTATTTCAGTACTTCCTGGAAAAAAATAGAACGAGTCACACATGCAGAAGGACACAGAAAAACTAAAAGGGAATTGCAAAAGGTTTTTGATAGTAAAACAGCCATAGCACATTTGTAAATTTATATAGTTATGAAAATATACATTTCAACACAGTCAAAACAGTTTCCGGTCCTTTGGTCCAGCTGACAAATCATTCACACACTCAAAATGGCAAAAACTTTAACAAATTTATACACCCAGGGCATTTATTGTAACCACAGCAACACTGATTGTACTTTCTCTGACAAAGACATTTGTACTTACTATTAATGGTGCTGGAAGTCTAACCAGCTGTTAACTCCAGTTTCTCATGGAAGACCCCTGCCGTGAAGCCAACAATGTGGCGCCTATGCTGTTTGAGCATGGGCATGTCACCAATTACCTTGCAATTTCTTGCTAAACCATTCTTTTTTAAGATAATCATGAACAGCAAAATGTCTGTCACACTGTTTTCTAAATTTTCATGTATGATGATTTGAAAAAATGAATCTATGTTGAACACAAAGAGCACTCTCCTTCATGAGTCATTATTTCATAACCATAGGTGAGGTAGTCTGTCTTTTCCAGTTGATGAAGAGAGCCTCAGACTTACAGACAACATTATTTTCATCCCCTTGATACCCCACTGCAAACCACAACAGGTCATGCTAAAGGTCATGGTTTTGATTCATCACCAAGAAACTATTTTCTGAAATAATCACTTATGATGAAGCCACTCTATACACTTAGCATGCCAATGTAATAAAACTTGTTTCAATGCAAACTGTGTCTGCATATAATAGCATGAAATTGGGCAATGTTTGTTGGGAATTGTCCAACATTTGAATAGCAGTCGACAATTGTGGCATCGTAATGTCACAGCCATTTTCTGAAATGTCTAAAACTACCGTTTGCAGCCACATTACAAATTCTACAGCAAATCCAGGGTTGAGGGTCAGCACACTATTGGACACACTGCATAACCATATCACAATAGTGTGATATGGATACTGTGCAACCCTAAATTAAAAAGGAGAAAACTAACACAAAAACTGCCTCATGACATTGCAAAAATATATTTATATATTCTGCTCATTTAATTTGTATTTTTTACATTCCTCAAATAAAGAAGTGTTTGGCTCATCAACATAAGAAAACCCACTATGTCACATCCTCACTCTGTTGTTTTCCTGATTCTTAAGATATGACAACCTTTAGATAGACAACACACCTACTGGCCACTTTTTTAGGTTAACCTTGCAAGGGCTTGTTTGCACCCCCTTTTATCTCCAGGATTGCCAGTCCTCAAAAGAAGGGAACACTTTGATAATAAAGGAATGGAATTGGTCAACATTGTTACTCAGTTAGGATACAATGTTTATTAAATGATCTGTTGGTCATATGTTACCCACATATTGCCAAAACATATCTCCCACACCAATATATCCCAATCAGGATTCTTCTGAGACAAATCAAGATGGATCCATTGTTTCTTTTATTCTAAGCCAAAGTCTGACGCGCTTACAATAGTAATGTAACATTACAGCTAAAATTAAGACTCATCAGATCAGCATTTCTCCTTCAAAGTTCATCAACAAAGGATATTTTCTCTTTCATAGATGATTTATTGTGAAATTGAGATGCTTGTGCATTTAAATTACCATAGATCAGAGGTTTAAAAATACGCTGACCAGCCTTACAAACACATGCAACCTAACTTAAATCTTCCATTTTCTTCTCATTCCTGTGCTTGACTTTAATTTCAGTAAATCATCTTCCCAAAGATGCCTAAATACATTATGTTCTTGCCATGGAACTACCTGATTTGTAATTTTAGCTAACAAGCAATTAAACTGGTGTATCTAATAAAGTCACATTATGTCTGATTACCTTTATCTGATTAATCCTTTGGGTAGAAAACAAAACTCACATGCAATTGTGTAAAGGGGTAAATGGTAATAATTGTACTTCAAATTGAACATTAGTCACTTATATGAAAAAAAAAAAAAAAAAAAAAGAAATCTGCATTTACATCCGTAGTCGGTTAAGATTCCCTCCTCCACACATCAATATGTTGTTTGGCTCTGGCAAAAGCTGCAGTTCTTTATGCAAATTTAGCAGGAATATAACTATCATCTGTCTGCAAAACATCAAATGTAAAAAGCTACAGTAATTTAAGTATTTTTTTTTTACATGTATTCCATCAGCAAATAAAAACGCCTCATTATGTCACTTTTTTTGGCTCAATACTCTCACAAATAGATTCGTGCACACATACAAGTACTGGCAGATGTGATGAGAGTCCACCAGGTGACCACAGCATCCACGATTTCTATGGCAACCACCAGTTCCATCAGAACGGGATTTTGGATAAGACTCACTCACACCCAGTTCACCATCTGTCCTTCCAACAAAAGGAAAAAAAACACCTTTGAGGTGGAAGTAGAAAAGGAGATGGTTGGCAAAGCACCAAAGAGATCTCCTCCACTTGTTTATGTAAATTATTCATGGTCTCGATACATTATGCATCTGGGATAACACACAAGCGAATCGGGCAGAACTGTCTTATGTTTTATCCTTATGTCGAAGGCAGTCATTTAGCAGAATCGGGCCGTTCCCAGGTAATCCTGGAAACAAAGCTGTCGCCTGAGTACGAAAATGAAAGTCCATGTGTCTTTCAAAACTGCCATTTTGGGGGGAGGGATGATTTTGGTCAGTTCAAAGACACAGAGTGCTGTTGACAAAAATATTGCAACAATTAACATGAAAAAAGGTTCAAATGTTTGCTTTGTCTCTGAAAGCTAAATCAAACAAAGAAATATATTGTTTATGGGTTTCTTTGATAGAGACTTCACCAATACAGCGTGTCTTTTTTTAGAACATGAAAACGGATTTGAAACTGTTGTTGCAAGCAAAAAAAAAAAAAATACAAAGAACAGTATGGTTCCTTCCCTTCAAGCACCTGCCTTAGAGGTAAAATCTTCACATTGTTTAATGTGGCCAAAATAATCCTACGAAAAAAGTCCTGATTCATAAACTGTGACACAAAGTCTAAATAAAATCACACTCTGGGGACCTTTTATGTCTCACTATGCAGAGAATAGTGAGCACACTTTAAGGCTTTGCACTCTCATATAGAATAATTGTAATAATGATTAATTATGTTTACGCAACACTCATGTATAACATTTCAGTTTGTTGACTCTGATTTAACTTTCTGTTAAAAATTATATGTACCCAGTAAATCTCACCATACCTCTGTTGCTTTTGTGTAAAATTCATGACATGAGTTAACAGATAAGTGACAGCATAATGAAATCAAATATAAATACAGTGTAAAATATTTGCATTGTTTTGAACAAGTAAGAAAACAAAGAATAATGTCAAGTATAGAAAGTTTTCAAAACAATTCTTACAAATAAAGATCCGAAAAGTGTCAATTGTATCTTGCATTTCTATCAGCGTGGTTAGAAGAAAGTCTTTGTGGTGTGAGACTTTGTTGTGACATTGTACTCTTTGGGATGATTTTCTTAAATAGGGACAAGAAAGCTGCTCAGAGTTGTTGGTGATGCTTAAAAAAAACGATAATCCTGGAATAAACAAAAAGAAAACATCTGAAAATGTAAAAAACTTGAGAATGGAAGAGAGGTTCACCTTTAAGCAGGACAATGACACTAACTGTAATGTTTTATAGAATTGCAGCAAAACAGAGAAGCAGTCGAGAGAATGGAAGTCTCATGTCATTGCCGAAGATAATTTATTGAGACGCTTGCAAAAGACGAGGAACAGACACAAGAAGAACTGGACAGCATATGACTGGAGGAAAAAAGCAACAGTGACAGAAACAGACGCAAGCTTGCATGGGCAAATGGCAATGAAAGGATCTGACAAGAAGGTAGGGAAAACGAACATGCTTTTAACTGCATGGGAGCCAGAGAGGTCTAATCAGTAGAATGCAGTGCAGCTGGGAAAGAACATGAACAGAGGAGCAAAGGACAAAACAACTAAAGAGTTTACAAGAACACAACAGGTTTAACTAAGCCAAAGGCTAATTCTGGAACCAAAAAGTAATGAGCCAAATACAGAGATCCGGTGATCACAACAATAACTACGTTGGGTGAGAATGTGTTGGTATTACAGAACCATTAGAATCTTTATTAAGAGATCTAATTCTTAAGTCTACAATTGCTCATTTATCTTGTATTCACATATGTGAATGTGAAATGTCTGAACAACATTTTAGTCTTTTGCTAACCTACAAGAGCCTCTGAAGATGCATGTGGGCTAAATTCACTTTAAAGTTAAAATAACATACCTCTACTTTAATTATCGAATGCGAACACAACACAAAAGCTTTCTTCAAGAAACCCTATCTCTGATTTTCTTTTGGCATCAATGGCTCTGAGAGAAGTAAGGGCTTCGGTTTAACCAGATCTTTGGTGTGCACACAGTGAAATTTGCATTAATTAATCTTCGCGGTGGCATGAAAGTTCTTCACGACTCTTCTAGGGGAAAGGAAATTACATTTTAAATACACTAGCTTTAGAAAAAGAATGATCACTGGTGTTCAGGGAAGAAAGAGGGGGCAGCATTTGGTCCTCCAATTAATCAGATTGTCCAAAGACAATGGCACTGCTGGCCTCAGATCAAGCACACAATTTATTAGCTTTAAATCTCTTGGTGTGAGACACAACACCTCATCAATCCACCACTATGCTGGTCCTGGGGGCCTTCACCCTGAGAAAAGTGGATATATCCTTATGTTCACACACACGCATATATATATATATATATATATATATATATATATATATAGCATCTGTTTTTGCTTGAGCTTGGTTTTTCCTTTTGATCCTTTCAGACAGCTCTGTGATGCAGAGAGAAGATATATGACAAGGTCTTTGACCTTATATCCACTGCGTATACTCATAATGTGTGACATTACAGGTTGTTATAGCTACCAGCATGCAACACTGACGAAATGTCATGGAAAATAGACGTTACTGTGATTTGAATAAGAAGCCTCTCCCACCTATCCGTCCTGTTGATGAAAGCATAGAACATCATATTTTTGAACAAATGTTGCTGGCAAATTAGCAGAACGTATTTTCCAGTGGAATTGTTTCTCTAAATGCTAATGAAGACAGCATTCCAAGACGAAATGCATAATGCACAAGTGTTGTTTCATGTAGCTTCTCCATTCACAGCCAGAATGGTATAATGAAGAGGAATTGTTGCTGTCGACTTACATTAGCCCACACGCTGTTAAGTGCAAGCAATGAAATCCATCATATTGCACAGGGTAATTATGCATAGATAATTGCATCATGTACATAACATTTCTGCAAAAGCAAATAATAGCTTATATTCTGCACCATGAAAATACACGGTTTCAGTTTGCGCTGAACATAAGAGAGTGCATGCCTCTTGAGCCCAAAGAGTCACAAGCAACATTTAGGGATAATTTAAGGAGGGAGAAAATATTTGTATGATTTATTGTACAAAATGTCCCGCTGAAGAAAACAGGTTTCACAGAATCAAAAAAAAAAAAGAAGAAGCAGAAAACCAAATTTCCTTTTGCTCAACAACTGGCAATCACACCAGCCAATAATCATAGAGTTGCCTTTGTGAAAGGTTGGAAAATTTTGACACTTTAATAAATCAAAAACAAAATAAAACAACTTTAACAATGAAATGTTTGAGACAGTATTGACGTTTTGTGCTATTTGGGCTAAAATTCAGTCAAAGCGAAAGGGATATACATACTCAAAATTTTCCATGAACATCTTAAAATCGGTTTAAATTACAAATAGGTGAACTCAATTTACTTATTAGGTGATTTTTGGACACAATGTGCTGCTCAGGATGACTGAATATACTAAACACTAAACAGAATTGCAACGGAAACCATGTCCATCACTCTCATTCCAGTTCGTAAGTATCCACTGCTTTTTGTTGTTTTTCCTTATAAGAAATATTTCTTTCATTTATGGTATGTCTTATTTTGAGTCTTTCTTGCACACCTGTTCTTATTATAATCGCACCTACACACTGTCGCCACATTGATGTCAGTAGTTATCCTCCTTCAATAATTACACCTCCAGGTGTTCCTTTGTACTCCATCACATCATCATCTGTTGTGAGTTGTTCCTGATGCCAGGAAGTGAGAGCTGCCAGGTTGACTGAAACTCATTGTTTTGAAATAAAGAAGAATGCACCAGTGGTGTTGTTGAGAAAAATATGTATAAGAATCATTTTAGACGTAAAAACACCAGGGGGGTTAACTTTCTGGATTTGACCTCACAAATAAAAAATGGACCTACTAATGAACTTCTTCTCCTTCTTAAAGACATATTTACCAGCTCTAACAACTGCAAGCTCAGCTACTCTTTTTTGTTTTTTACTTTCTGAGAACCCTTACCATGTTTGACTGCTGGACATTTAGTTGATTGGTTGCATTAAAATTAAATGCATTAAAATGTGCAAAGCAACAAAGATCTTCTTCCACTTTGAGTACACACTGAAACCTGCACAACACTAAGTAAAAAAAAAGAACAACTTTTGAACAGTTAAGATATTAACAAATACAAAAAAAAAAAGAAAAAAAAACTTGCAACGTGCAAGTAAACAAATGCACATTTGTACTGTTGGGAACTGAACTATAAATAGAGAACAAAGACAGGCATAAAACTCTGAATCCCAGAATGCCCAGCATCAACTCAGTCTCAGTTTCCAGGAAGGAGAGGAGGAGTTTCACAGCATGATGGATAACATGGATAACAAAACATGTGGAGAGACATGTGGATAGACCCCTTCCTTGCCAACTGGAGAGGAGAGCTGCACCTTGAAAGTAATTCTGCATCCAAATTAAATATTCAGTCCAATATTTGGGTAATCTGTGACTTTTTTCTGGATGAAGAATAAACTTTGACCTTCGCTTATTTGAAATTTGCCAGAGAGAATCTAAATATAGATTCCCTGAGTCATGCTGTCACTGATCCCACCAAAGCTACTTCCACCGTCTTGAGCGAGAAGGTGGCTACAAGGTGTGTGTTAGCACCTCCAGCCACAGTCGGTGCCATTTTCTGTGAGACGACGACGACAACTGCCCCAAACCAAGCTGACATTCCTCTACTGCCAGCCAAGAGGTTCATCTACCATGCAACCCTTTGTTCACTGGAGATTTCCTCTGTTCAAAGTACGGCTACAGTACCGGGGAAGGTATTGTAATATTGTTTCTGTATTCACACTCAAACTGTTAGTATTGTTAATGAAATACCTCTAGGTCTTTAAGCAGTGATTCCCATCCCTCTACTTGCTGCCACACACCTGGCTTAAAATTCACAAGATGATGGTTTAAAATGGAAGTAAAGAAAATGGTTTTGCTGCTATTCCCTTTAAGTCAGTGGTTCTCAATCAGTGCCTGTCCTGCCTTACATGTTTTAAATGTGTTTCTGTTCTTTTTTGTTCATTTTTACTGTTTTACGTTTTAGTTGTTTATAAGTATTAATTATTATTATTTTTTTTTTTATCATTGAACTTTTTGTTAGTATTTTTCACTTTTGTTTACATATACTATGTACATGAACACTTTACAATCAACATAACATAAAACTTTAGATTGGGAGCTGTTCCTCTATTTGACCTTTGTCCCGTCTAGTTTGTCTAGCTCTTTATTTTTGTCGCTGTCTTTTGTCTTGAATGTTGTCCATTTCATCCACTTCTCTTCCATTTGTGTTTGCTGAAGTCTCAAACGATGTGTCAGTTTTTCCATAATGTAGATTTCTTATATTATTCCAGTCCATTGTTCTTGACAAGGGGGGGTCTGCCTTTCCCCATTTCCTCGTAATAGCTTTCTTGCTAGCTATTAACAATATCTCAATCAGATACTTGTCTTTTACCTTTACTTTGATATTGTTAAAATTGCAAAGATATAATACCACACTACTCATAGAGATATCATATCCCAGAATCCTCTCCACAGTTTCATGTACATTTTTCCAATTTAATAATTATTTTTAAAGAGGCTTTTGGCTTCTCTGACACTTTCTCTTTACAAAGTATCCAATTTTTATTCAGTATAATACACTTTTTATCACTATTAAATCATTACTATGTTTTAATTGTCCTATGACTATTTTATAATTTCAGAAAAAGGAAAAGTGGAGGTTTAATATATTTAACATACTTTTAAAGCGGAAAAACTGGCTTCACTAAGTCAAGAAAAAGCAACAAAGCTTAGGGTTTCTTCAAAATCTGTGACCATTTTCTCACATTGTTAAAAATTGAAAGTCCATGCAGTCTGGCTTAGCATGCTGGCAGAAGCAAAGTAATTTAATAAAAGTGGAAACATAAAAGAAAAAAAATATTATGAACAAAAAAAAAATGAAACGTTTTGTTCAAAGTGAGGGGAGACAAAACCTGATGTTGATTTTCCTTTTTGTCTGCATTTCGAGTTTGTATCATTTTCCAGTTGTCTAAGCCTTTTTCTCTTCGTAGCATATTGCTGAAAGTAAATGCCACTGAGGTGTGAAGTGCTCTATAATTCCATTTCAGAGGTGATTGGAAGCTCCATTTTTGAAGTGGCATATCTGCAAGCCTTCTACCTGCAGACACTAAAGTGAAAAAAGACATTTCCCCCTGAGTGGCTTGTCACAAAGTAAAACTCTTTTTTTTCCCTCAAAGTGATCATCAAGTTTAAGGAAAATGCTTTTGATGTGCTTCTAAAAGTTCTTCCTTTAGGCGAAACAATGGACCGGATTTATGCTGTCACAAGTTGGATGAGGCACTGAATTTCTTTCTCCTCACCAGCCAATGCCAGAAAATGAACGCTTTAAAAATTGAATTGCTCGGCAGGTTTCCAGTCAAAGCGTTTTCTCATACTGAACAGCATTTGAGAAGAAAGCGAGCCGAAACGATCAGAAGTAAACTTACTGTTCTGGAAAAAAATTGAGAGTGCATCTCATCTGAGTGTTTGTACTTCACACAAAGCACAAAAAGGAAAGATGAACAAATTCTGTTTAAATGTAGACTCAAATTTGTTGGATATTTTGTCGATAACAAGAACTTTGTGCAAACATTCTTCAGTACAGAAGTAACTTCATGCTGTTGGCTTTTATGTGATCAAAAGGAGTGCTATACCCACCTTTTGCTAAACTGCACATAAAAAAGATACAATTGCAAACTCTTGCTTCATTGAAATGTCCCTAAAGCTCAGAATAACCAATTGCCTAAAGAATTTACCTACCTAGAATAAACAATCCACTTGTGACAATAGCAGCCATATTGGTTATTTGGGCTTTTATTACCTTTTTTGCAGTTTTTTGTGCGTTTGTCAATTTCCATTTACTTCCCTCCAACTCTGATCAGATCAATTGGCAAAATCTGATAACTTTGGTCAAACAAGAGGGGTGAGAGGAGGAAGGCTGAGAAATTTTATTGCAATAGCCTTCAAGAAAATTCTACAAGGAAATCAACCAACGGGCCATTGTGGTCAACAAAAATATGTATATTATACGTTTTGGGGCCAGCTCATAAATGCCTCTGTAAGGGTCTCTAAACTTTGTTGAACCACCTATTGAACCTCAGAATCATTGTTGAGCAAAAAGCATTTTAAAGACCAATACAAGAGAAACACCAAAGACACAGATACAAGGTTCACCTTCCAGCTGAAGAGAGATAACAAACATACAATGAAGTGCTTTAAATGATGTAAGGTCATGGGTTTAATGACTACTTTCAGAAGTTATGAGAAATGTTCCATACAGAGATCTATTGTTTCCGTGTTAATGATTGGTTTTGTCCCAGTAAATGTCTCATGTGCAGCTCACTGTCCTTAATAATTGACCTGAGGATGGGGAAATGGTTTTAGAAGTCCTTATTGATCTTTGTCTATGGAATACCACATGAAGGTATTGTTTTTAATCACTAGCTACTGAGCCCTTGGCTTGTTTTCTCTAAGCATCAGAAGACTTAGTCGGGTGTTGAAAATGTTTATTTATTTAGATATGCCTTTACAATACAGAACATTTTCTTATTTGATAGCTTTTAGGTACATTTATCAATGACATTTAAATATTGCATGCTTTCTACAAACATAAAATAGTTTACTCAGTTCCAACTTTCTGTTCAGACCATAAATATCTCTTGTTGAGAATTGATGAGTTCTGCTATTGTTCATCTAAGTGGCAACCATGATTCTTTGTTTTCAGGTGTACATCTCTTTGAAAAAGAGGTTCTTAGTCAGTTCACTCAGTTCTTGCACATCCTTTTATTTTCTCCTTCTGAAGACAAAGCCAGTGCCATAAATTGTGATGCAGCAAAGGTTTCAGCGCAAAGCAGAAGGAAGAGACAAATAGAGCAAAGACAGTTCAAGAACAAAGAGTGAAGAAGAGAGAGACGGGATAAAGAAAAGAGAAAAGAGACAGCACATTGAGTTCTCACCAGAGCATGTTATGAGTGAAACAGAATGGCGGCTTTAAATTTGGAGTAATTTATGTCAGGCAGTGGAAGATTTATGTCAGAGGAATCCATGTCAAAGAGGAGAAACCTATGGAAAGCGGACATTACAAAACAAGAAGAGGGACGGGCGCGTGCTAATGGATGGGTGGAAATGGAGAGTTAACAGAGCAGGATCTTGAGAGGAGGTCAGAAGAGAGGGCGCATTTCTCACCGTTTCCTCTCAGTATGTTGGCAGGTGTATTCACGCGCCATTAAAGGCTGGAAAAATGTACAAGCTCTCCGTAATAACTTGCTAATCATGTTGAAAGGAAACTTTAGGGGAATTTGTGCCTGCTGCTGTCTGGGCAGCCAGAGGAGTGTCAGGATGATTAACCTCAGCTCTGTCAAAGGCATAAGTAAAAGAAATCAAAATTATACAGACCATTAAAGCTTTCACTCCTGACTTCCCTAATTTCCTTCTGACAGGCCACAAAACCAAGACATCTTGCTGGGTTTGTTTTTCACGGATTTTATAACCTCACCTCCAATTAGGCAACTTTCCTAGGGTGTGTTCTGCCTCTAACCCATGAACAGCTGGAGATGTTGGGGATGCATCAGGAGCCACCACTAAACTATCAGAGAGAAGTTTAGTGGTGGCTCAACCACTAAACGTCCACACCATCCATCTGGTAAGGAATTATTTTTATTTTATTTTTTCAAATATGCCTATGCATGTTTAAAAAAAGCAACAAGTCTTGAATTGCATTTAGATGAAAAAGTACGATATTCACTTTTTTTACATTCTTAGTTTATGTGTGTTAGTTTTCTGCCACACAGCATTTTGTAGCTTAATAAAAAACTTGGATCTCTCATTTGACCAGTACTGTGCTCCTTTGTGACCTGTGGAAAATAAAAAGGGAGTTCCTAGCGCTTTCTCTCAAAAATAGCTTACTGCTCCATTAAGAGAGGCAAGTAAAAAAAAAAAAAGGACTTCTCATAAAAGCTGGATTTGTGGAGTGCAGGGCTAATAGCTGACCTGTCAACAGACTCTCACACCTAACCTGTTGATCTCTGCTGATCCTCCAGATGTAACATGGACCGTTTGGCTGTTTCTCTGATTAATACTTCACCTTGGAGAGTAGGGTTTGTAGTTGTCTCACTCTTTTCAGTATCTAATGATGAACTGAACAGAACTCAGTTTAAATCTCCCTGCAAACATATTAATGACCCGACTGCTGTTTTTGTTTGTCTTCATGATGCCATTTTGTCCCCAATTTTCAGAAAACAGTTGTGTGTTTGCTGGGATCAAATTACAAATGGGCGATACTTGATCCATGGACTGGACTTTTGTTGTCGGCATCCAATAAAAAAGGGGCAGGAATGCGAATGTATTTTTCATATTTTTGTGTTTGAATATTTAAAACAGTTTTTCTTCCATTTTGTAATAGTGTTTTCTCATGTTGTGACATGTATTTCTTGCTTAAAATCCAGAAAACTATTGTTTGTGGTTGTAAATTGGAAAAAAAACTAAAGTTCAAGTGGGTAGGAATATTAACTAATTCTTGCAAACATGTAGTTGTGATGTTTGGCAGACTATCCTGACACTGGCCATCATTTAGCACTTTTGCAATACAACAGTAATGACAGCTCTACACTGGAATAGAAGGTGATAAGCTGGTACTCTATTAGCACACAAACCTGAAGTTTTACTGTCAAAGATATTACCACGTATCTGGTGACTTTTTTTTTCTTTTAAATATATTTTTAATGGATATGCTACCAAGAAAATATGGCAGACTAATCCTGCAGAGTCTCATTTAAAGTAAAACTAACATCTATTATTTGTGTATTCAATAGTTATATTTTAATAACAAAATCAATATTTCTCATTTCTAATTTAAAACCTTTTTTACATCCAAGTCTTTTGAAGCAATATTCGGTTTGCACCTCCATAATCGTCTCACCTGTCAGGAGGAGGTGGCACGGCAAAAGGAAAACCAGGAAATGAATTATCTGAACAATAAAGAGTCATCCATTACCGGTGACAGAATATTCTCAGAGTGGAGATAAGGGAGTCCTATTTGCAAGAAGACAGACACTCAGCACTTTCCGGCATAACCTGTGAACAGAGGGGGTCTGGCTGTGGGTCAATGCAGCGATAAAGCTACTTTGAAGGTAGAGGGCAAAACACTGGTGTAGGAGATTATTGTAAGTATTCGAACGTGTTTATCTGTTTAACAGAGTGCAAAAATTTCCCTTTTTTCTGTGGCACATATCACAGTTTATTTAAAGTCACAGCAGTCGCCAATGCAGATAAAAATTTAAATACATTTCTTTCAGGCTGAAGTTTGAAGATTTCTGGTTCAATTTGCATTACTTCACTCTGTGCTTTTCAGGCTTGTTAATCACAGGCAGCATCAAACTTTGCTGTCTCAATGGAAAATAAATTAATATTTTCAGACAGCAGGCAGAGGAAATGGTTATTTTTAAACTGTCTGTGTGAGTTTGTTTTCCCTCACACAGCATTAGTATTCATACCCCTTGAACCGTCTCACTATTACGTCTTGTCACAAACACAAAAGTCAGTGAAGTTTATGTTGTGCTATGATTTTATGTGGAGGACCACTACAAATTAGACTATTGTAGCACAGTGGAAGTAGCAGGATAAAATGTTTTTAAAAATTTAAAAATAACCTAACCCTACCTATGGGAGGCTGAAGTTGTTTAATGCAAAGTCTATTTCTGCTCTGTCAGCAGGTACTATGCCTTTGATCGCTGATTGATCAACCTGTTTATGTGTGAATGTCTAATTGGTGACCTTGAGTTTTCTGTTTTATATTTTTAGCTTACTTATTTTTTTTAATTCTCCTTGCAAGGGGACAGAGGGTTGGTGTCTATCTCCAGTGGTCATAATGTCTATCGCAGGGCAATATAGAGACAAACTACCAACTGCACCAGTTTTCTAATTCAATCACAAACTAATTTGTGTTTTGCATTGACATTGATGTAATTCAGATCAATATGCACTGGTCTATTTCTCAAGTTTTCAGTTTTTTGACTTCTTGCTTCTTTATGGGCACAAATCCTAATCATATACATGTTGTGCTTGCACATCAGACTGTGTGGTTGTGAATTTAGTTTTAACCTTGTGTAAAAATGACTGAGAAATATTGCTTTGTGCATGTGCATACAAATGTGAGGATGAAAAAAAAAATCCATCCAGTGTCTATAAATAATATTCACTCCTTTGGATGTTTTACCCTCTTCATGCCTTTTAAAAATCAATTTGACATTCTTGACAAAAAAAAAAATACGAATGAAGACTGATTTCTATAAAATAAAAATTATAGTATATAAAATAAATCATTACATAATTATTTCCCGTCTCTTGAAAGTGACTGACCGAATTCAGCAGCGGTCCAGTCAGCTGGTGCAACAAGTCTCAAAATGACGGGAATAAAGATCACCTGAATGTAGTGGGTGTGTCTCAAGTGATTGTTCTATGAATTCTCCTGTGTCTGGAAGGTTCATTCACAAAGTTAGTCAGGATTCCTGGCCAGCATTATAGCACAAAGGCAAAATAACACCCCAAACAAAACAGAAAAAGGTTTAAATCAGGGGCTGACCACAGTTTTCTGCGCAATTTGTATGTTTGAACTCTATAGAAAAATAGAGTTCAGCTAAATCCATTATCAAGAACTGGAATGAATTTGGCACATGTGTAAATCTGGATTTCAGAATAAGGCTGTAATATAAAATGTAGACAAAGTGAAGCTCTGCATATATTTTCAGAAAATATACATAGATATATATTTGCATAAATTCCACATGCTCTAATGACATACAATTATCAAAGTGGATACTTCAATAAACTGTCAGCTAAAGAGCTCAGCAGTCACGCCCAACCCTATTAGTTACTCTACTTATTTCATCACTTTGAAGTTCTCTTTGGCCATTTAATTCTACGTTTATCCCCTTTTGCTAGTGCCTCTTTTAATTACAGCCTTACTTTGGTGGGAATCAAACAGAAACAACTTAAAGAAGAATGTCTTCAGACCAGTCGATCCAGCTGATGGATGGAGCTGGAATACAAACTAGAGGGAAACTTTCCAGAGTTTAAGAATTCATTACACAGAAACATTAGAATTCCAAACGAGGGCGTTGATGATAATGATGCATTTTTCATCTTAAGACTTAGAAGGGACATTTAAGCTCTGGTTATTATTCAGAACAACTCTCATATGGGCTGACACACGAGGCGTCAAAGCCAGAGGCTAAGACTTTCATGGTGCTTTAATCAGCAGATCGCACAAACTCCATCGAGGGAGACAGATGAGTGAAGGGAGCTGTCCTGTCAGTCAGAGGAGAGTAAAGGAGGCAGAGACCACAGCATCTCTTAAGCATGTCAGAGCTGTTGACTTGGATGACTGTGACCAAAAAGATGATGGTGCTTTGAGCTTGGACAGACTTCATGAACTTGTGTTGTTAATAAATTGATCTACGTACCTTAAACTTCATGGTGGCTTTTGTTCAGGTAATTATCAAGTCCATTTGCCTCACAATGCAATCTCTCCTGAGCCCGCTGCTATCAGAGATGTTTTAATTGGATATAAAGCTCAATATTTTGTGGCTGGCATTAATGTTGCAATCAGTATGGTGAAGTAACACACAAATTGCCACGCAGGAGTTTTTTTTTCTAATGTAGTACTGTTCTCTCTGAGAATTAAACACAAAGAAACTGTTTTAGATTTTCTGCCTGATTGAAATATTTTAGAATTTAAAGAGGCAATGTTATCTATTTTCCAAGTATATTGTGCCATTTTTATAGAATAATCAAGTAACTATGTTAGAGTCAGTTATTATAAAAATGCTATATACACCAAATATGACTTTGACTTTGTAATTTGACGTCTTGAAATTGGGCCCTTGTCTCTTTAAGAAGCTCCTGTTCTTTCCGACTCCGACTTTAGCACATCATCACAACAATGCTTCTCAGTATGCCATTGACAACCGTCTCAGCAGCTTTGGACTGAGAAGTAATGTGCTTGATAAGCTCAGCAGTCATGCAGTTCCACCAGACGTTTGCTGATTGCTGCTGCCGCTAGTCTGGTGGAGCTGAGTGGGGAAGTTGTGGGGGCAGGATGCTTTGTTAGGCAAACTGGAGACTGCAGCTCCAAGGAGGAGCTTTGTTGAAATAGGTGGCTCTCCATTAGTTGTCATGGCAGATTCAAGGATTCCTCAAAGCAACACTCCAGGTAGGTTTTTGATTAAATAAGTTGAAGTTTTTATCAGTGCTCTGAAAGAGACAGAAAAAAGTTGAGCCCCATCTAATTGCTGGGGGATGTACCCCAGCAGGGCTTAATGTCTAGATGAGACCCTGAGTTTAATACTGCATCTGTTAACTGCTTGTAAAGTGATTGTTAGTTATTTATAGGAACCCTATCAAAATTTTGTTTTATTAAAGGGATGCCAGCTGTTGAACATTAAAGAAAACGGTGAAAAGAACATTATCTGCAGTCCTAAGCAGATAAGCAGAAGGGCATTTTAGTGCCAACCAGACAGTTTATAGATTAAACGTGTGATAAAAATAGGACCAGTACTTGTAAACATTTGAGGAAAAGCAGGATTATAATGTAATTTAGCAACTGAATCTGTCAGTCAAATTCTTAATTGTTTTTTTTTGACATGCATACAAATTGATCTGTTCCTGAATCTAATAAGCAGCTAGTTTTACCTTCTTGAAAAGAATGATGATGAATCTCACCTTGAACGAAAGGTTTTGCATATTTAGCTATGTTTCAAAATTATCTCACATTAAGTGTAAAATTCTAGTTATTTCTCCCTTCAGTACTCATCACAGTCAGAAAATTATAACATTCATGTACTGAGTACTTCTTCAGAGTCAATTTATAGTGCTTAATCAATCTGAAAACATCTAAAAGAAGTGGTAAACCCAGACAACAGAGGAGGAGCTTACTGCAACAGAGAGAGGGACTCATTTTATTGCCTATTGATGTAATGTCAAAGTAAATCAAGTAGTTTTGGTGCCTATGGTACTCACAAAATATACAAGTTTATTTTATGGCATATTTGTAAAGAAGAAAAATAATGCTTGGTGTTATTGTGTTTAATAAACCAACCTCTGTGGCATGCATTTACATTGCACACCCTTTATTGTGTACACTCCTAAATAAAATCTAGTGAACCCAAATGCCCTGATACATCATCCAAATGGTAATTAGACTCCCTCTGTGTGCATTGCATCTCAGTATATAACCAGCTGTTTAGTCAAGACCTCAGGGGTTTGTTTGAGAACATTAGTGAGAAAACCTCAGCATGCATGCATGTATGCATCTTTTATGTACCCTTTATACATAAAAGATGTATAAGGGGTAAAGTTGTGAAGCACAGATTAAAGCAGGGCTAAATAGCAAACAGTATCTAAACCCTAATGTTCAAACTGTGATTAAAAAATAGAATATTGTGGGAATGCAGACCTACCTGGGCTTGGCCGAAACTGGCAGCCCAGGTAAGGAGAATATTAAGAGGTGCAAGCAAAAAGACATTGTAAAATGAAAGAAAAATGGAGTAGGCGAAGATTTTAGTCTCAAGATGATTTGAAGAAAAATCCCCCCCAAAGACTCGCAGCTGTGTTACAAAGAAAGGTGGTTTATATGAAGGGTTGAGCTAAATACAAACACATGGCACACTCGTGAGTTTATTTGCTAAAACGAAACATTTATCCATTTCCTTTTCTCTTTTACAGGTATATGCACTACTTTTTGTTAGTCTATCACATGAAATCTTAATAAAATGCAGGATAAAATGTGAACATGTTCAACAGGTATCAATATCTTTTCAAGCACAGGATTCTTCAACTAAAGGAAAAACCATGACACAGGATATCCTTGACTGCAAAACCAACTGTAACATTAAATAGCCTTCTTTTACCCACAACATATCTTCCACATCTTTCACTGCAATGCTTTTGCAGTCTTTTTACATTAATAATTTTTTTTTTGAAGGCCTTTTTGGAATCCTATTGCATTTTCTTCAACATCCTTTGTGTGCAATCTCCGACCAGTTATGTGTTTGTGAGGAATGTGGCTTTGCCTGAGTAAAAATGATCTCCACTGCATGAATTTCTCAGTAGTAGTGGGCTCCGCCGCAGCATGATCATATTACACACATTAAATACTGGGTTTCAGGAGACTTGAAGGCTTTTGGGTGAGAGGACTGCTTGGTCCCTATGGCAAACTGAAGTTGAGGATTAGAATGGTGAAGTGGGACAGTGGGTGAGCTGTGGGAAAAGCGGGAGCACATAAATTCATGCTTATCTGTGAGCGGGAGGGAGGCCTCTTGTGTCAAGGTCCTATCATTACCAGCAGCAGAACATGAATGAATATGAGGCAATATTCATGAATATTCTATTGAGTTGTTATCGTTCTCTTTCAACTTTCTTTTCTCAGTCCCCCACCCTCCTCCTGTTTTCCCAGATTTTCTCTCTGCTATTCTTATCTTCTGCCTTCTCTTTCTCACTTTAGCGTTTTCTGTTTCTGTCTTACACTCTTGCTGTGCTGTGTCTCAGGATGTTAAGGTGTTTCCCACAAGTTCTCCTGGTTCACCTTTAAATCTAACACACTGCAACAACTTCAGAAATACAAGACAACACCACAGAGCTCCCGCTGTGAAGCATCTGTCAGATTCCTCAGTCCTTTCTTCACTCTGTTTTATTTATAATTTATTTAAGTCTATTATCATGGATTTGGTTAGTTTATATCAGTAAATATTTAAATATTTTATCTCATCTACTTACAGTGACAAAAATCCCCATTTATAGCAAGTTTTCTTTGTTTTTTTTATCACAGTGGTAGTTTTAATTATGCAGGTTTGTTTTTTTTTACAATATCTGGTGTTTATGTCTTCACACTCCTTTTAGTTCATGTCCCACAGTAGTTACAAATAAACTAGATATTCAATATCAATGTGAAATGCTCTGATAAAAGGTTTCATAGTTCAGTGGCTCCTCTGACTTGTTTTCCAAAGCCCGGTGGGGTGAGTCAAATGGAGTGATAGTGTTTGATTCATGCTGTGGCAGAGTCCAGTGCCAGCTGGCGCAGAAGTCCAATAGGGCCGCGGTCTATTGGCCGTAAAATGAGCGGAGGTGCCCTGCTTTGACTGGCTCTTCCACAGGACCCATGGGTACGGCAACAACAATCAGCTACATCAAATGGAAGGGCTAATGGATGAGAAAATGTAACTGAAAAGGGCAACAGCACTCTGGCAGACAAAGTGAAAGAAGATGGTGGCCCCACTGGACCAGTTTCTGCCTGATTGCTTCAAAATTTGGCAGGGTCCACACTGAGGTCAGTGACTGGTAAAAATCAAATAGTTGACTTTTTTTCTTGATGAAATGTGAGACTCTACATTTGCCAATATTTTCATATGCATCGTTAGCTTGTGAATAACCCGCAATTTCTTAAAGCTGCATATTTCTGTTACCTTTATGAAAATGTTTTTCACATGTATGTTAAAACTGTCAAAGTCTGAGACAGATGATCTGCGAAAACATCAAGCTCCTCTACTTTCTCCCATTGCTCCCATTGCTGTCATGCAGTAGGAGAGGATGGTGGTTGCTTGTGGACCCACAGCAGAACATCGGAGGTGTGGACTAGATGAAGATATGTAAAGAAAATAAGCAAGAAAACTTACAAACACAGGGAGCCAGGGCAGAACACAATTCAAGAGAAAAAAACATTAAGGATACACAAGGAGAAGACACAACAATTGCCATCAGCAGAAATGCACTGCTCCCTGTCAGAAACAACCAATCAGAGCTAGGAGGAAGGTCTTAGAGCTGTCAATCACTCTTATGTACACACTCCCCAATGTAAAATATAGTAAAAATACTTTGGCTCTACTAAAGAAAAGGAATATAGAATATAAGTTTGGTGGGAAGATTATTATATGTTAACATCTGCTGGTCATGTTATATTAAGTGCTTGTGTACTCTCACCAAAAGAACCTGTTTGTAAGGTTCTTTCATGCAGCTGCAGTTTTTCCTGCAGCTGCATGAAAGAACCAGATGGTCTCTCCCATGTTTGGGATCCTTATCCTGGAAATAAAACCTATGTGTTGACTCCGTCCGTTAGAGCTTTTCATTCAGAACTTTTTATGACTGACTATTGAGAGCCCAACAACATTAAAATGAAATTTGTCTCCATAGCGCCCCCTAGGTTATTCCATCCTCTGTATCTCCTCACTACATCAGCTGATCTGCAGCAGATTTATTTTTGTGGATCGTCAGGGAGCGCTGGTGAACTCATCGATGCGTATTGCTAGAGTATGGGTGCAGAAACTGCGCGAGAGTGCCGATAAGCCCCTGCAGTTGTCAGGAGGTCAGAGCGGCGATGAGCTGCGAGGGCTGGTCGAAACTGCTTTCAGCTTTAATTCAAGGCTTTTACTATTTTTCCTCGTGGAGTTTTTTTTTTTTTTCCTTGAAAGGGAGGATGTAAAAAAAAAAAAAACATCAACAGTGTTTTCGATTAGGAAAAACAAAATGTGCCATTTGTCTAAGTTTTTTTGTTTTCTTTTTCATTTCATCTAAGAGTGCAAAAGAAAAATATATCATTCACTCTAACAAAAACATACATTTATTTAATTGCATATGACTTTTACAGGAATGAGAAAAAGAAAATTTGGTCAAACTTTCAAAATATGTCCTTGGAAAAAATATTTCCCCCCTGCCTTTCATGGCTTCTGTTCCAGCAGCATGACTGAAGCATTGAGATTGCACAGTTTTTGTGTGTAGTATTTGTAGGCAGTGATTACAAGTTCATTGGTTTCTTATTTGAAGGTGGCAGAGGTCCTATGTTAAAGAACAAAAATGAAAATGCACTTAAAAGGTCTGCCTTGTTATAAAGTTATTGCTATATAACCATCCAAGCGTGAAGAGGAATCTTTTGTTGACATTTTAGAACAGAAAACACTTAAATGTGGATTTCAGGCTCTGGTATATTGCTGTGTTCTGCCTCAGCTAGATAAGGAACAATAAGTGAAAAGTTTGCAAACACGCTATCTTCACTAGAACAGAGAGTTCATGAAGTCTACAGCCAACACAGAAAAATGAACTGCACACTCCATCAAAAGATTCTGTCTATTAAAGAGATCCTTTCTCTGCCTGTCTCTTTTTTTTAACTTTTCCCTCCCGTTGTGCAAACAGCAATCGACCAGCCTTCCGCTTTTCAGGTTCTGTGCGCTTCTTATTAAGTGGAGAGCAAACAGCCTCCAGCCAAAGTTAAATCAAAATCTGAAATAGGCAGTAGGACGAGATTTATATTAAGGTTTATTTGAGGTGTAGGCATGGGGCTTATGGTGAAGAAATACAATCAGGAGGCAGCTATGGTTGGAGTAGAAGATCTACAGGGGCAGATAGGGAAAGAAGGAGTAGTGGGGTGAGGGTGAAAAGAAAGCAAACATGGATGAAAGAGTAAATCTGGAGGTACCGTAATAGTTTCTCAGTTTTACTGAGTTCAAGAGAAAAAGTAATTCAGAGCAGTCTTTGATTTGCAAGCAGAAATATTTCAGTGAACTTTTTAACTGTACTGGACTTTAGAAAAGAGTAAAACGAAAAAATCCTATGCATTTACTTCAAATATGGCCTGAAAAAAAGACTCGCCATGGTCAACTATAACTACTGTAAGATATACAAAATATTCAAAGATTAATACACATTTAAAAAATATTTGTTTATGGCAGCTATCATTTTCAAGCATGAATATACATTAAAGTTCTTTTTCAGAACTTTATTGTAAAGTTGTAGTTTCATCTAAGAGCATTCTCCCCAAGCTGCTGTGTCTGCTTTTGTTTTGTATTGATGCTCTTATTTAAAGACTAATGAACCTAAACCAAGTTTCTAGACCATTAGATTGCTTTGATTCTTAAACCCGTTCCAGAACTGCTGGTCTGTACTGAGATCAGCAGCAATTGACATCTTTACCACAACACTGACCTCTACTTAGGCGATGGGGTGGAAATAACTGAGAGGAATTTAAGAAAAAGTCAACAACTATGTTTTTATCAATGTTCTCAGTTTATATTTTCAACCATTCATAAACTCAGACAAAATTGTCTCTGGATATGAAGGTTTTAGGGAGGCGGGTTTGGTGCTTATCTCTATTTTTTCAAATTATCTTCAGCAATATTTCAACATAACTTTAGATTTTACCTCCCTTCTGTGTCCTGTTTAGTTAGATCTTGTGTGAAAGGAAAAAAATAACCTTTTTTGTCTGTCCTCGTGTGAATCTTTAACTCAAATGATAAATATGTGAAACTTCTTAATGTGAAATTTCTATCATTAAGACTGAGGTCTAAATTAGACTGTCTTGAAGCTTAACTTCGAAATGAATTTAATTAGAATGAGTTTAATTGTCTTGCTGCTGAAAACAGCAAAAACTCTTCCAAAGTTATTCACACCTCTTGCACGTTTTCACTTTTTGTCACATTACAGCCGCAAGTGTCAGTGGCTGACAAACATACAAGGAATATGACAAATAGCTTTTAAACTTTTTACAAATGAAAGTGTGTTAACATTTATGGTGCGCTCTCCTGAGCTAACTATTTATAGAAGATGTAAAATAGTTCCAGGGGGTATAAATACATTTCAAAGCTCTGCAGATCTACCTGAGTAGCTCCAGTTGTTTGTTATGTCTTTGCACATCGGAAGGACTAAGTGATCCTTTGTAGTGCATTTCCAGTCTGTCACATCAAATCTGAGTCGATTAAGAAAAATAAATAAATTAATTATCCCGCAGAAAATCCTTAGTAATCCTTTAATTAAAATTTTAGACTTTCATCATCAATTTACTTACAGTCACACATGGTGTTGTCAATAAGGGTCCTCCAAAAAGACGTGTCCCTATTTAAACTGCCTCGACCTTCAACACGTCTTCACTGAAGAGGGCTGATCGATGTACTTCACCTGCCTCCGAAGTTGGAGCGTAGAAGCAGACTTCGGGGCCAAGTTGGGAAGCAGAAAACATTTGGATTTGCTGTTTGTTTTGATGCTAGCTACATACAAGCTGAAAACGACACGGCCAGCTTTGATTTTGCTAACCGAAATTGTGACTTTAGTGGGCGGCTTTATGTTTTTGTCCGACTGTGAAGTCTAAAATTCATCTTCTGAGTTCAAAGAAAATGTACAACAATTGCAGGCAAACTTTGGGCTTAGCACATAAAAAGGATCAGACACTCTGCTTGAAAGGATGTTGTGAAACGTACTTCTCCATCCTGAATGTTGATTTTCATGCAACTCTGAATGACCCAGTGTAAAAGATAAGAGTTTAGAGCAGGAGTAGTACTTCTGTTGCTATACAGCTTTACACAAAAAGAAACTAACCTTTATTTTTACTGTTATTTGAAGACATTTCTCAATTTCTTTTGTAAAATTCCTTGATGTTGCTTTCTTTTACTATGCCTCTGTATTTGAAATGATTGTGTTGTTGCTTTTTTAATGCAAATGAAAGGAGAAGTGTCTAATTCCACTCAAGGTTAAAACAATAGGATTGTACACTTGTATCAAATTGTGCAATGACTAAGAATTATACAACAGATCCACACTTGCACTTCTCTTTAGAAATCTGGTATAAAGAACTTGTATTCACCCGTCTGCCTTTGTGCACACACTCAGTTTTACTGCCGAAACTAAAGCCGGTGTGTTTCATCTGGTCCCAGCTGGCTGTTTAAGCAAGTCTGTGTATGTATGTGTGTAGCCGAAGAGGGGAGGAGAAAATAAATTACACAGCAAGCCCACTAATGCCCACCGTGGAACTCTTTTCTGCAGGAACTCCAGGGAGCGTTTCTTTTATTCTGCTGTAATTAACTCCGTACCTGGTGACGAGCCACCCACAGGCCTAATGGTAATTTAAATTTAATGCACACAGTGATAGGCGGTAGTGTTTTTTGATCGCAACAGCACAAAAATGCAATCATGGGAGAAAAGTTACCTTATTTCCACACTGGAACAATTTTGTATGGCAATCTGCTTGTTCGATACCGTTCAGTGAAAAGGCAGAAAATTGAAAGTATATTGCTTCACAGGAGAATTGTTATTACCCTGTGATTTGGTTGTAAAGAATAAATGGAGTCAATAAATCAATAATTGATGAGAACTAAGTCAGTGTTGTTGTCAAGCAAGAATGTTAGTGGGAAATGTAAATTGATTTAAGCTAATTGAATCAATCAGGCTACTTTCCTTATTTTTTTCTGGTTCTAAGTGAGGCTATTTATCATCAATGAGATAGTTTCAACTCTCATAAAAAGGAGATTCAATCGCTGCCTTTTTTAGCAAAATCTAAAGCGAAAATCCCATTTCGCTTCTCTTTTATGGATGTTTGCATCATTATCTTCAAACTTTTGCTTTGTCACGGAGAGCTCACAAAGCAAATGTCATTTCATTAAACTTTCTTTTTTTGTTTGAGATAATTCTTGAATGGGTTTTTGTTTTCTCGCAGCAAAGCAATTATTCTCCAATCCTTCATTTTTTGAATGTTTTGAAAAGTTTTAGTAAGTTTTGATGAAGATCATTGTGCTCAAGAACATTGTCCTCTTGATTACCGTAATATTATAAGCTTAGACTATTTTTAAAGACATCATATGGTCTTTGATAAGCAGAAGCAGTGTTCAAAAATCAAGTTACAGCTTTTAAAAAGGATATTAGGGGAATGTGGTGAGTACAGTCTATGTTAAATATGTCTGTTTTCTTTCCAGAGTTTCAACAAACATTACGATGACTTTTAACATATGCTCTGGATTTCGAAGGTGCTTTGTTTGATAGAAAAGGCGGCTGTAGTTTCCATACATCATATTACTATTTTCTGTATAAAGTATGTATTCAGGTCATTTATTTATTTAGTAGGGAACTGTTATTTCATTTCTAGACTGTTAATCCCAAAACTACCAATGCTACTATCAGATTTTGATGTAAAGCGCTCTTAATTTCACAAGTTTCTTCATATTGGAAGTCATTTGTTGCATCTTAAGGTTGCCTTGATTGCTGCAATGCAATGCAGATTTTTTTTCTATTGTTTAAAAGGGTATAAAATATCAATATGGCATATTTTATTGAAATGTAAATGAATGAAGTTTCTTTTTCAAACTCCACGACATTTTTTAAACATTGTTTTGGATTAATTTGAGAGACGTCTGTTCCTGCAGTGTCCAGATAGCAGGACACTGCAGATCTGTTCATGTTAGCTGCAGCTTTACAAGAATGACCACACACTTTTTAAAAACTCAAGTCAGTATTCAATGACTTTGTTTCTTTCAGAACAGCATGAACATGACTTGCCTCCTAAATCTAATTTTCTCACTATTAAACTACAAACACGAAACAAAAGCACTCCTTTAAATGTTTACTCAGAAATTCAGACTTGTGACATTGCACCTTACTGACGTAATTAAGAATAAGAGAAATAAAAATATTCAAGGCAGAAACGTGACCTTAGTATTTCTGTGGTAGAGGCCAAATGATCTCTACAGACCCTCTGCCTCTAACTATGAATGATTTATATCTAGGTTAAAAATCAATTTGCTTTCTGGGGCCTTTTAGAAACGCAATGCTCAATCTTACATGAGTTTATTTGATTTCCACTCATATCTTTAGCAATACTTATATGTAACCAGTGTAGGTAATATGGAAATGTTTCTTACTGGTATCATTAGGGAAAAGGAACATAAGGAATCGATCTCTAAGAAATCGGGAAAATGTGGAACAAGCTGGAGGTAAAACACAGACGTTTAAAAGTATTTAGAGATAACAGAAATGTTTTCGGCACATATTTAGACAGTGCTGTTTGCACTAGCATCATTTGAAATGTCTATTTTAATATTATTGAGTAAATCATCCTCTCACAGAGTGTGCAGTAACGGGGCCCATTTTCCTTGTAGCTGCTCATTAATGTCAGCTTAGCAAGTTAATTAGCTTGGAATGCAGTAAACCACTGAATAAACCATTGAACATTTTTATTCAGGCCTGTAAGAGCCTGAAGGTAGACACTCATTTCTTCTGTGGAGTAGACTGGTGTGCAGCTTTCTGTTTTTTTGCTATTCAGATAGTAATGTAAATGATTATGTAATATTTATTTTAGTTGTAGAACCCAGTGGGAGTGGAAGTACAGCAAATGTGTAGTTTTAGAGTTTTACATGTAGCACAGATTTTACATTATTTAATAATATTAATAATGCCAATTCTGTAATTGTTGAAGGAAAGGGGATGAAATAGTACAAATAATGATTTGTAATCAGAAAAAAAACTGAAAAAAACTTTTAGTTTTAATTCAAATTTATGGCTTTTGGATTAAAAATGGTCTGTGTGCTCAGCTCACCCAAAAATATCTGATTTAGTGTCAGAAATCAAGAACATGGATTCATAAACGTAAAATTAAAATTACGATGGTAAGATATATTTCCCTTCAACATACATGGATGATATTTCTGGACTGAGATGAAGCCAAGGGCCAATTAAGTAACCCTAACTTTGACTTTTGCCCAAAAGAAGACAGCAGATTTTTTAATGTCTCCCAGAAATCAGACTCCATCATTTTCCCATACATACATAACCAGGCATGTTACCGTAGTTACATGGAACTACATAATACGAAAGATTTATCTGAAAACCACTCCATTTCCACGAGTCACAAATCAATAATCATGTGTGTAGGATTTCATTTAAACAACAGCACACATGCCAAAAGTTCCCAGATGGCTCTAGTGAGGTTGGATGATGGAGTACGTGTTAACACTTCTGTCTCCTCCGTGTCAACACAAGCCATCGAAACAGACATGGATGCATGTTTGACTGGCTCAGTTAATGACCTGCCATTCTGACCTTCCTGCTGCCGGAGTCCCAATCCATCCCTCACATCTCTCGAAGGTGCATGTGCAGTTTATGAGGGTCTCTAAGAGAGGGGTGTATATCTACTCATCAATCTCCAGCCGATGTGACATTTGGGTGAGAAGAGGAGCCTGTGAAATAGATCGGAGAATGTCAAGCAAGTCGGCTGATACCTTTAGATTTCCCTGACAGCCCTCGTCGTTACACAGGACATTTCACCTGCAGAAGCAATTAGCAGAGAGCACACAAGGAATGATGGAGAGGGATGGGCCAAAAGGTCGAGATCTCTTTTTTCTTTATTTTGACAGGATGAGAAATAAATATAACTATGATACATAAGAACAGTTGTTCATGTTTGAAATGTAGGCGCCACCTTGACATTGAGCAGAATTTGCAAACAGGTCCAGAAAAACAGTCTCGGTCCTGTCTTGTTTTTTTTTGTTTGTTTTTTTTTTTTTAAGCTGACAATCTTTGAAATAATTCACACCCCTTATTTCTGGTGATATTATTAACTTGTCACTACAAATACCCAAATCGACATTTTGACAAAACCGTGAAGACTGGTTCAATTTTAGGGTCCCACTGAAGCAATACTTTTTATGTCCTAAAGGCTGCTGCTTTTTTTGGAGCAAAATACTAATTAGAAAGATATAAAGTCTATAAATTTCTTGCTGACTGTACTTCTTTTCTCAGAAGACATGTTCTTTGAACTTAAAATTCATGAAGATCGTAGCATTTAGTTGTGACGGGGTTCTATTATGAGTTAGGGGACAATGATAGATGCGAGTCTTCAGTTTAATTTTAATTGTGTTAATCACTGAAGCCAGTTTAGTACCACCAAAAACAAGAGCCACCGTCTAAGAACCACAAAGCTACAGATTAGTCCTCTTTAAAGGTCATAGGTCGCTCTTTGTGTAGTAGATTTGAAACATTAAAAGAACTACTTCTACTACAGAGGTGCCAATAAGTGTGGCACTAGTGATTTTGTGGAAAACAATGCCTTTCCTAACATGTATTTCTTTTCCCACATTGAATAAAATCCAGGCTGCTCAGTGGCGCTGCAGTTACCATGCTTGTTTTGAAGCAAGAAGGCTGTGATTTCAGATCCCAACCTGGCGCCTTTCTGCGTTGAGTTTGCTGTGTGGTAGTGCAAGCCCTGAAAATGCTGCAAAGCTCAGCTGCCTGCATGGCAAACTGACTAAATCAAACAGTTAATGTAGATGTCAGACATCAACTGACATACGTTTGTATCAAATTATTAATTTAGTAGACTATAATGACGTAACCTGAAAGACACACGAATTACATGCAAATGAAAAGAAACATTGTTTTCCACTTAGTGATTACTAAGGCTGCAGAGCGATTCTCTGCACCGCCCAGACAATCAGTTTCAATAACACAGTGTTGTTTCAGCTGTATATTAAGTGATTTTTGAAACGGGGAACTGTATAGTGTGTTTAGAACATTCTGATTAGGTAACCAGTAAATTATTGTTCCAAGCACATGCAAAGTTTTTTTTTTTTTGGCTGCAATCAGTCACTCTTCCACCGCTCAACAAGGAATCCAAATAGCTATATTCCTCCTGATAAGCATTTGACTGCATCACTGACGTCCACAGAAGTGGTAAATTGCCTATCTGCTTTTCATCATCAATGCTACTCTTTGTTGCTGCACCTGGAGCCTCATTGTGCTCCCTGGAACTGATTGATTTGAAAATTGTTTTCTGTCAGCACAGAGCTGAGTAAACAAGCACAAACGAGGGCCGGGAGGTGGGGACGTGTTTAGATGAGATTACATGTTGTTTCAGATGATAAAGCAACATAATTCTGTGTTTCTCACACATCTTCTGCCTCCTTATCCGCTGCATGTGCATTCATCTTTTAATTGGCTTGAAGGGAGGCTTTCCATACTCCTGCTTGGGAGGAAGGCAACTTTTCTTTTTCTTCTAAGAAGCAAAAGCTCCAGCTACTCTGTGCACTCGTCACTGCTCTGAACAGAAATAAACCAGATCTTTGAATTTTCTAATCTGCTACTGCTGGTGCCTTAAGCCATTTTCTCTTTAAATAAAACTGCCCATCACAAACTGTTGTACAAATATTTGTAAAAGTAAGACTATGTTCTCTACCAAAGGAGAGTGAAATGTTATCAATGATTCTGAGTGATTAGCACTCCCTTCATGTTTGAACATTTGGCGTTATGTCACATTACAACCATGCATTTAATGTATTTTGGAGGATTTTATGGTTTTGAACAGTATATTGTATGTTGCAATAATGTAGCTTAAAGTAAAGGACACATTTGTTTTCAATTTTTACAGTTAAAATTGGAAAAATGTGGCATGCAAGTGTATTTAACTTACTTGACCACAACAATCCTGAATAAAATCCAGTGCAGACAATTTCATTCAGGAGTTGCCTATAAGTAAATTTTACTCATTTGTTGTTTAAAATCAGCATAAATAAAGCTTTTCTGTGAAGGCCTCAAAAGATTGAGACAACTTTAGTGAACAAACAATAATATGGAGTATTTTAGATTTTCAATGTCAAACCATTTTGAAAAGAAAAAAACATAATTTTCCTACATCTGCTGCTTTGTGTTTTGCAGTCACATATAACGGCAATAAAATAAATTAAAGTTTGTGGTTATAATAAGACATTTGATGATGTTTTAAGAGTAATAGTACTTTTTCTTTTTTTTTTTTCCAGTTTGCAGTCATAATTAGTTTTTAATCTTTGAATTGTTTGTTCTCTGTCCAGCAATAGGAACTAAAAATTAAATTAAAGATGAAAGCTAAAAGGTAATCAAATTTCCATAAAAAGGTGATATCCATAAATTCCCCCTCAAGGCCTGTGAGGGAAAACTACAACTGGACACTGAGTACCACTCTAATTGCGTCACAATTTATTTCAGCATTTAATAAAAATGAGACACAGTAATGAGAAAGTGGTTTTGGATATTAGTTGTCTGCCCTCCTGCAGTTAACAATATGAGACTAAGATGATATATGTGGCAGGTATTAGAAAAACCTGCAATTTTCTGACAGCTTACAATTAATCTGTACCTTCTGATAGCAGTTTAAAGCTAAACTTGCCAGACAGCCACAGTATTATCTCCACAAAGCACAGCGGGGCAGACATCAGTGAACTTCATTTTCAAGTCAAAAGTAATTATTCCTACACTCTCTGCCTGCTGCACCCGAGAGTGTTATTGCAACGATCGCTCAAATATTTTGTAGTTAAGATGCAGGCTCTGCTTGTACAGAACTTATCCTTATCTTCATCGCTGTTTGCATCAAGGAGCAAACTTTTAAGCTCCATCAACAACATAGTTTGGTTTTGTAAAACATAAAGCACTTCCTATTAAGCCTCTGCATGGGGACGATCATATCTACTGTGAACCTACTCAGCCACTGTACTGATGTTTTTGAAGAAAGGTTTATAGGATAAAAGATAGCTATAGAGTGGTATTGATCTATTCTATCTAACAGAGCTTATTTATGAAGGTAATAAGTCTCTGCATTTTTGAAACCTAAAAACGAGAAAAATCTTATGTGACAGGCAACTTTTAAATGAGAGGAGTTAGTCAATGTTTTCCTGACAGCCAGTGCCAGTTATGTTACCCCGTCACTATTTCATATTGTTGCACTTTTATTTTTGTACCTCAGCCATTTTCTACTCACTTTGACAATCAATAATATGAAAGCGATTTTATATAATCTACCTTTTGCATGGTAAGGAAATGTGAAAACGTAACTCCAATAAGTAACATCTGTCAGTGATCATAATCTGCAATACTTCAGTCACTGCCTCCTGAATACCAGAATTATAATCAGTGAAAATACGTGTCAGTGAACTGAGCAGGGAGTAGGAGTGCAAAACTGCTGTCTGGTGTGTTCAAAACGGTGTTACCAACTGTGACAGGGGCAACTTGACCAAGACCTGACGGCGCCACACTCCTGCCATCATGTGTATGTTTGAAGACACGGGATGTGACGACACGACTGCACTTCATGAGAAAAGACAGCACCACAACTGCGGTTCAGAACAAGATGAGATTCCAGCAATATTTTGATAAAAACTATTGATTAATATTTTTTGTTTTGATAGCATTATGAACAAAGACTGCACAGGTTAATCACAAACACGACAATGTCAATGTGTGAACTTTGAAGAATCATTGCGCTAGTCTGCATATCATGACTGCATGAATTACCAGAGTAGCCACACCCTCATTAATGATTTCACAAATCTGAAATTGTTCCAACATAGTGTTTTATATTTTAAAAAAGACAATGAAATTTAGTCATGTCTTGTTAAACAATTTTAAAATATCCCTTTGATTTAGCAATGATAGATAGCTCCAAAGCAAATGTCAAATTTAGCATTAAATGGCTGACAATAGAATTATTATTATTATTATTAATGCAGTATCAGCATCAAAGGCAGCATGGTGGAGACTTCTTCAATGTTTCTGTGGCTAAATGTTGACAGCCAATTCTCGTCCTGAAAGATCTTGTCATGCCTTTTGCAATTGCTTATTTATTTTAATAAAGTTAGAAACAGATGGCTTTTCAATAAACAAGCAACATTTTAATCAAAGTCAGACAGAGACAATTCAAAAGTATGTTTGCAGAGAGACATATGCATTGTGAAACTGCAGTCATTTACTTTTTCCATAGGATAAAACTAAATCATTAAGGTGATCCCCAGACAGCATGTAGTTCTATGTCACTGTGTCTAACATGGAGTAAATGTTTTTAGAGCCCTGATCTTGGGACCAAAAGGTATGAACTATAATTTTCAGAATTTGCAAGACTTTAAGGCAATAAAAGACGAGTCACAAGCAATATTGGTCAAGCAATGTTGCTTGACCAAATCAAGAAAAAAATGTAATTTAATATAAGATTTAATATTATCGCCAGGAATATGGCTGAATCAAATTTTTTGTATCAGTGAGTTTACTCTTTATGCTTCAGCACGGCAAAAAAAAATGCCACTGAAACATTGTGGATAGTTACACATTTTGGTGCGATACTGGACTAGACCGCATCAGTCAATATTCACTGACAGATCAAATTTGTTCAGTTGTCATGACATTTCAGGAGTTCAGATTTACTTTGGTGTGAGCTCTTTGGGGCTCTTTGGATCAGATGCCAGGACTGAATTAATCATTTTCTGCAGACTGCAGTATTTTTAGCATGCTTCAGTTACACAACCACAGGTACAGGTTTAGACTTGGAGAGGAATAATACTCCAAATGCATTACTTGTTCTTACAGTGCTGCATTAAGTACCGTAGTAATTCTGTGTTTAAACATTAAACCATTATCGATTGATTAATATGGTATTATAGCTTCTTCTTTTTTTTTTTTTTTTTTTTTTTGCAGTTAGAAGTCTGAGAAGATTTCTTTGTAGCTTGATAAAAAAAAAAATCTTTGAAAGGTTCAGAATACTAACCGGAAAACCTTCAGAGAACAGATGAAATATAAGAGCAATAAACAGCAATAACCTAAAGCTAAAATTAAAAAATTTATAGAAATTAGAGATTGTGTTCTGCCTCCAAACAACTGACAGACTAAAGCGATATTTCAAAATAATATAGGCATCTTTTGTGTGGATAAAACATTCTAAAGACTTCTTGGAAGAGTGACTCAGTGATGTGTTTTTTCCACTCAGGTATTGTCATATATTGGCAAAGCAGTAAGGCTAATTTTTAATGCAATGCAATGAGAGTCTCCACTTTAAGCTGCTTCAGCTCATATCAAACATAAATCACACAGCAGATGTGTGATTATGTTATATTTCTTTTTCTGAAAATATGATTTTTATTACTGATACGAAAATTAAATAATACTTCAAATGTTTGTGAGGGACATTAAATAGCCCTCACATTGATTTTAGCATAAAAAAAGAGGTATGTTTGCATAGCGCTCACTGCCACAATGAGTTTTAAATAATTGGTACCATAATTACGACTCTGAGTGACAGATAATTACAACCCACTATCCCCATTTGAGTGGCCAAGTAGATATTTAATTATTTTTACCCATCAGCTTCTCTTATTAATGCTGTTGGACAGGATGATTTTTTTCCCTGGTCTAGACATTTAACTGTTGATCAATGCCCATTTCACATTAGCTGGCATACAGAATAGCAAATCTCCATTTTGCAAGAGAAACTGTGAGCATATTGACCTTGGCAAATGCTGCATTATACCCCTGCAGTGATGTGCTTGAATGCTAAATTTACACTAAGCAGTAAGCAAATGGCCTCTGCGTTGGAGAAGAGAGGGAATCGGTTTCAGATTATTTTGTCCCTGCTGTACAATTTTGAGCAATTTCAGTTTCTCGCTTCAGATGGGATGCAGTTTTTCCTGACTGGTTGCCGTTACCATGCCCAAACTCACAATAGCCTTTGCACCGAGACTAATAGATTCCTCAAATTACCTGAAAACACTGTGCTAGAGATTGCCTGTTTATGTTCTGTGTGTGTTTGAAGTGTGCTGCAATTTCACCCCAGAATATTTAAGGATTTGTGTTGTCCATGAAGTAATATTGCTATTGTTTGCTTTTCAATTATAGATAATGAGCGAGAAAAAAAAAAAATAAAGTGCTTTTTTGTTCTGTTAAATCAAGCAGCCCTGCAATATAATCAAAATCTTTATTGAAACTTAGTCTGAGTTTAATCAGAATGTTTGAGGAGTAAATACAAATGCAATCATATCATGGTGCAAAAGAAAAGAATGATTGTTCCTTTTTCTCTTTCAGAACAAAGTGGAAGTTTCTGCTTTGCTTTTGTTGCAGTATCTTGTCAGTGTTTTTATGGACAATTGTCATACGTGTTCCATCATATAATATCAGCTCATTATTTATAGCATTACGCTCATTAAATATGTCATTTAGGAGGGTTTCATTTGTGAATGTGTTGAAAAAAAATCTTGTGTGTGTCTCAGTTAAAGAATACAAATGGAAAAGGTGACATTGCTTCGATCTAAATTTAAATGAATCTAAACAAAACAAGCAAATAAAATGCATGTAACACTAATTTAGGACCAAAACTGGAACCAACCAAACAGTGCAATTGAAAACTATGAAGGAAAGTCCTAAAAATGAATTGACTGAAACATTTATTTAGTTATTTACTTTGTATCAGGTTAGATGGTATCTTTTTACCATTGAAATATGCAGAGAGCCATTTGTTTAATGGGTAATTAGGGTGAAGTAAAGGAAAGTAGCAGCAGGAGACTTTATTTACTTCATTTGAAGGGTCCCATACCTTAATTAATGAGATTCAAACCCTCGCTCCCCTAAACTCTCAGTTCTTACACCCATCAACCTGAACAGCAAAAAGATATTTTTGAAACATGAGACTGGAACCTAACGCAGAGACAGTAATCTGACAAAAGACTCAGGGAGCGAATGAGCAGCTCACATAAAATGTTTAAGTGGAGAGCAGAGAGAGAAAACACATCAGACCGTGGAGCAAAAAAATCCGATTTGAGAGTTTCAAATGAAAACAATAACAGACAAAACCAAGAGGATCCTGAGAAAACTTCACACCATTCTGCAGATGGACACCGTCCCACTGACCTCTGTGATTTCACACCAGTCGTTTAAAATAACATCACTGTCAGGTCTTCCTCCAGCAGCCAAGATGCTCCCCTTTACAGCACCTCATGAAATACGACATTCACTATGGCCACAGTGAATGTATGGAGAAGTCCACTGGCCTCCTACACTCACTACATTGATAACACAACAAGAAATAATATTTATAGGTATAGTATTTATAGTTCAAACCAGCATTTCATATGTGTTTGTTGCTAATTCTATTTGGCTCTCCTTTTTTATTATAAAAGACAGCAAAAACATCCACTGAGTCTGAATTATCCCCAGTACATCTTTGCTTCTCTTTTGTCATTGAAAATACAAAAAATTAAAAAAAACTTCAAGTGGTGGTAGCAGTATGTCCAATATATTCAAAACAGAAATAATGGGGTTGCACACTATCCTGCAGACATTCAATGGTTTGTTTGTAGTCTTGAATTTTATAAAATAAGCAACACGTTGACACATACTCATAACTTATCCACCAGACTTGTTTTTAAGTAGCTTATGTGGAGGATCTGGGTCATTATTCTTATTCTTTGCTAAAGCAAGAACACTTCCACATGAGAAATGTTGCCCTTGTTTGCTTCTGGTGTTAGCATTAGTGGAGTTCTGCAGGATGAAAACGGATGATGGGAACAACAGAAGAAGAGGGGACTTTGCTGGTGTTACACCGTGTGTTGTGGTTTGGGCACATTTAAAAAAATAAAACTTTTTATGCAAGTACAATTATGCAGAAATCACAGCAAGATTTTTATTTTATTTTCCGGAGTTCAGATTAACAGAAGGTTACTTCAGCACCACCACTCCATCTTACGTCGCTCTCTGTGCTCCCTCCTAGTTGCCGCTGAATCCTCTGACAGTCGACACCCGCGGCAGGACAGGGCGCTTAATCTCAGACTGCCACATGGAGCATAATTGAATGATTGTTGGCATTTTCATTTTAGTTTTTAGATGAAGCAGTTATTGATCACTAGCCAGAGACACAATCAGCTGCCGTTGTGCTCTCCATCTGCCAGCGTGATCAATAACAAGAAAAAACAAAATATCACAACAGCCATTAAATCAGTATTAAAGGCATTGAGGTGGATGCGTAAATGCAGGCCCGCCACGTCTTCATGGTCACTAAGAGCTGCAGCAAGACATAGTGTAACCCTGGCGAGACTGTGCTTTAATCACAGTGTTGCATCCCCTTCTTTTCATCTCTTCCCACTCAGAGATATTTTTAAGACACTGCAGTGAGTCTATTTCCCTTTTTAATTTATGGTGTTGACATTGTTCTAGCTTGGTACCTGGCGCAGCCACAACAGGAGCTGAATCCTGATCTCAGTGCTCTCCGCGTGTGAACACATTCTCAGAGTAGGAAGTGAATAACCACTTCCTACTCTGGTTGACACTGACCTGGTCATCATGCATCATCTGTGAGAATTAACTTGTGTGGATGCACGTGTGTGTGTGTGTGTGTGTATATGTAGGGAGATTAAAACATGCAGTGCTTTTTAATAGATAGACAAGATCAAAAATGAACCGTACCGAGAGCATAAAATGCAGTGAGTTGTCTACCGTGTTATTTATATTTATTTATTTTCTGAAGCGATGGAGTAATTAATACAGCATCCAAACATCTAAAGAATCTTACATTGTTTTGCATCTTCCACCCTACCGGTTTGGATCAAAGTCATTTTTCACTTTCGCAAATTATTCCATTTTCCCTTATAACTGTGAGCAGCCAAGCTTGAAAAATAAGATCAGGGTTGAGAGGCTGAGACAGGCTTATCTAAATTAATGCATTACTAAGTTCACCGACTGCAATAATGGAAAGCAGCACAGTAAAAAAATGAAACATATACACTGTCTTGTCCCTGCAATAAATCTTTTGACTGCAGCAAAGCTTGGTCCAATCCACACATTATTGTCAGAAGAGATTTTAAGCTGTTTTTTGTGAATTTTTGTCTTGTAAGAAAAAAAAAAAAAAAGAACAACCACAAAACTATTACTGGATGAAGCTTGTTTATTGTGGGCAAATATGGGCAGAATATTGATAATCCCACCAATGCATTTGGTAAAAACACAACTGAGAAACAACTACCGTATATCACTGGTCAGCTAATTTCAATAATGTTAATTACACAAATACCGCATAAAATGAAATAAATACAATTTTATTCTCACTCTGACATTAATTCAGACTAAATTGTATCAGTTTTAGCTCAGTCTCAGCTTCTTAAATTAAGAATGCGTCTTTTTCAACAAATCAAAAATATGTCTGCCAAGATACACAATTATAAGAAGGCAAAAGACAATAAATAACCACCAACCAGCATACCATTCAGAAGTAGATGTTTTGCCCCTACAATTAACATGTTTTGGTGAATAATACTCAGCTCAACCCCAGAATGAAAGACAATGAATCACAATAGGCCCAAAGGGAAAAGAAAGCTCAAGGGGTTCTTCTCTGTTGACAGGAAAAACAAAAAAGCTGTGTTTCAAATTTCCTTTGAATTTGATCAAAGGCATACTGACAAGCTACAAAATTTATAGGAGAATATCCTTTGCACTGACAAAGCCAAAGGATATGAAGAGAAGAAAAAGTAAAAAAAAACAACGAAAAAGAATAACATGCCAACTGCAAAGCTCAGTTTAGTGTTGATGGTGGTTTTCTACATTTGGCATGGGGAACCTTGAATCTGTGCAATGAAGCCTCAATGCTACGGTTGAAATATAAAGTTCAGAGTCAAAAAAGCTCTACCTCAATAAAAGGTTCTGGGCCGTCCAACAGGAGAGTGGCCCAAAACATAAAGCTAAAGGATGTCTGAGAAAAGGAAAATTAAATGTTTGGACAAATCTCAAATGTCCCCCATGATCCCAGGAATGAGTCCTACAGCATGGCGTTTCCATCCTTTAAGCATGAGATGGGTTGAGCAATTTCCTTAGAAAATTGGATTAAACTTCGAGTTAGCAAATTAAACGTTCTCATTGTGAAGAACAGAGATGGTTGGTCATGATGAATATGCAAAAGTTGCTAGAATCGCAACTAAATGATGTCAGAAACACTTAATGATTCAAAATACTCATTTTGAATCAACAATCCAAAGTCTGATTTCTGTCAAATATGGAATTAGCATTAACAAACATAAGCCAAACAGAAAGAGTCATTATTTTAGCTTTTTTTTTGTCTTTTAGGTATTACTAAAAAATAATATTTTCATTACATGCTGACACAGGACTGATACAGATATATCAGATAGGTTTAAATGCAATTAAAAATCCTGGAGTAGTTTAGTTCGCAACTCTTATTGTTTCATTCTTTTGACTCAAGCATTTGTATCCCACTAAAAACAAAAGCAAATAGTTAAAAATCGCTCTCAGTGCCAGTATTGTTGATATTTGTTGTTGTGAAAGCTCTTGCTTTGAAACTTCTGTGTGACTGTTTGTCACAAACTCAAGTATTAAAGGCACATTTCTTCTGCCCCATAAAACACCAAAGCACCTTCTGCAGGGTTCCTTAGAGAAGTGATGGCGGTGACCAGGAGCCTTCAGGCTTAGAACAGTATTACTGCTACTGAGCAGCCATGTACTCAATCTGGCTTCTCCCCAAACAACTTCTCTGCTCCTCAGGCCAGTCATTTTCTGAGCTGAAGCTGTGTCGATATTGACCTCCCACAGGTACATGACGTTCCTTTCATTATTTCCCTTTTCACTCCTGCAGGAGAAAATAAAAGTGGGCACACTCCCTTCACCCTCTTGATTCATAATCCATCAGCCGTCAGTCAGAGACTTTGGTCATGGTTCTTGTGAGTGAGCGTCTTTATATCCTGTGACTTTCCTCTCAGAATATGTCCAAGAAGAAGAGATTGCCTTTAAATGGATTTTTTTTTCTTCTTCTAGGGTTTCCAACCTACATAGTCCATATAGTGGACTAATTTCAACATGCCTTTAAAAGTTCATTCTAAAAATGAATGTACTTCTTTCACATTCAGATTTGATCCGTTTCTGTTTTACCTTTTTGGGCTGCATGGATTGCACAGTTGCCTTGCAGCAGGAAGTTCTTGGTGTCAAATCCCTTCCTTCACGAACAACATGAAGTAATTTCTCATGATATATGAATTGTACTACAGGGGAATTGTTCTCCAAAATAGACTCTTCATAACTAACTTAATGCAAATCTTTCCTGATAGGTGGAAGGGTTTCGGAGTGTCCAAAGAGAACCAGGGAGGAACTTAAAAACCCAACACATCGCCTGGATGTTGCAAGAAAACAGGAAAACAGTGTGCACAGTGCCATCATGCAATCATGGACAAAGTCTCTTAGCTGGACCAAGCTTTGGCCTTCTGTGAAATTGAGCATGACACATGTAGATAAAATACACACTGAGTCAGCATCCCAATGCAGAAGGTCATTGATGGCTGATGGCCTTGGCAGCTTGTTGTAGTAATAGGGTGCATCTTAGACCCTTATCTTTTTCTCTAAAGTGGCTGCCAATCAGAAAGTGACAGAGGAGTGAGATTTCATCTGTCCTTCAAAGCTGCCTAAGGGAAGTTCCTCTGCCCAAAATTACAAATGACACCTAATTCTGATTCCAATCAGTATTATATTTCCAGGACAAACTTGATGCCTCTTCAGAGTCAGTCTGTGATATATTTAACTTCAGTCTGGGCAGCTTTGATCTACATGTTAAATCCCAGACAGAGTCTGCATGGTATCCTCCCCCGTGTGACTCTATTATCACTCCGCATTTTCACTTTGGGGTTTTTCTGCTGTCTTATCTTGGGGTTTATCATGTTGCTTCACCCTTTTTCTACTAGAAAATGTGACTCAAAACTATCACAACAAAAACTGTGAAAGTTTCTGTCTCTTTTATCCCTCATTTCTTTTCTTCTCTTCACACCTTTTGCTCCAAACCCTCCTTAGTTTTGACCTCCTTTGTCACAAAAATGTCCCAGTGGAATCCTTCTGCTCTATTCTCAGCCGCCTCTTTTTACTGGCCCATGCCTCTACAGAATATTTTCAACAGGAGCTGTTCTGATTCCATCTCCCAAACAAATGACTGCTGAAGAGATAACGAGAGGGTGGGAGAGGCAAAAATGATGGCGCGGGTGAGGAGAGGGCTCTCGTTCCTCAGAGATAAGCAAGAACACTGAGCGTCGGTGCGTGTTTTGTGTTTTGTGTGAGATTGTTTTCAAGGAATGGAGGCAGCGGAGTCAAAGCTCCCCCAGGCACCACAACATGTCACCTTATCAGCCACTGACACTCAAGCGCCAGCGGAGACCACCCCTCACTGCTTCTTCCTCTTGATCAGCCGTGATAGGCCACAGTCCCCTTCTAGGCTCTCGCTCTCAAACTGCCAAAGGTAATCATGTGCAGAATCATGCCACCATCAACTGTGAAGACCCTGAAATAAAATTGACGTACTCCCAGGCAACAAGACATGCGTTTTATGGAACAACATTCCCCCCTTAAGGACGAAACTGCGAGTGGAAAAGGGGATAAAATCTCTGAGTGTTTTCAAGGAAACTTTGAAAAACAGCTGCACGCCACGGGTCAGCAGCTTTGTTAAATTTTGAATGAATCTGCAGTGAATGGATAATTGCGTTTCCCTTGAAGAGAATCACAGTTGCTTTTTTTTAAAAGGGAGCTGAATGTGAATAATAGATTGCTACGCTCCATGTGTCCCCAAGATTCTCTACTTTCTCAAACACACACATATAGACACACGCGCACGCCACCAAGTACAAGTGAAAGATTTTTTTTTTTATTATTGTCATTATTTCCCCTGTGTTTGCTGATTTTACAAATCTTTTCTGGCAAAGCAAAACAGATTAGTAATTAGATCATGCAGTTGTTACTTCTCAACTAGAAAGAATATCACAGCTAAATCGGTTCCTCTATCTTACTCGTTTACTCTACCCTTGGCGAGTAAACTAGTTTAAGCAAGTAAACAGTCCTCCCTGTTTTCATCTGTAGTCTCAAATTGGAGGATGTCATGTTTTTCACCCTAAGGCCTCTTACAATGAATTATAAAGGCTTTACTAAGACTTGTTTTACCATCTCTATGTGTTTTGCGAAAGGACAGACATTCAGAGAACCACACATCTCTGTGGTTTCATGGATTTCGTACCATTTCTCTCCTCCTCGAATCTCATTGTTTACCACCATAGACTTCGCATAAGTGCATGATTTAGAACTGTTTAATGTACTTTCTTTTATCAAGACCTGCCATGACATTATCTCAGTACTGTAATATGATGGAGATATGAGTTTACTGTTCAGGGAGCAAAAGAAAAGCTGATTTGCCGTAACACTCATTCGCAATTGATTGCAAAACCATAAGAAACTGCAATGTTAACGCTCAGGATGTAGCCGTTACCACTGTGTTACATCATCTTATCTTCCAACAACACAGTGTAGACTCTCGGTTAATAAAGATGTTCCTGAGCCCTTGCAAGCAGTGACTTCTCCAACACAGAGCCGGAAAATTTCTAATGCGGTTTTGCTTGAGGGCAGTAAGATCACAAACTTTCCTTATTGGCTTTCAGTGATGTCCCTTGTGTACAGAGCTATATCTGGATTCTCTATATCTTTCAGTGTTTGATGTACTGTAGACTGTCAAATCCCCTAAATGCTTATTACTATTACACAGAGAAACATCACTCAAAATCTTTATCTGACAGTACTTTCATATGACTTCTTAGACTTAGCAGCAAGTTCTTCTGCACCGTCGGCCTTCCTGGATGCTCCATTTAATCCAAATGGTTCTATAGTCTGACTTGTAGCTGAGCACAAAACTTTTGCCCTATTTTGTTCTTCACAAGGTTTAATCTTAAACTTGCTCATGTAGAAACATATCCTCATGGTCATCCTTCCAATTACAAATAGATATCTTACAACCTCTGAATAGTTTATTTATCTTTATGAAGTCATATAGATTGAAATAAATCGGTACCGATACCACAACAAAAGTCAAGTTATCTTTAACTATTTACTTGGCTTAATGAATGGATCCCAGAAGGATGAATGCTTTTTATTTATTATGACTTGCTTGAGTACTAAAGACAAAACCTGTTCTCTATGTCTGCTCCAAATTATACAACTTTAATAAGCACTATAAAAAAATCTATATAGGAAGAAGTCTCTTTCAAAGGTTGTTTTTTTATGTTTTGAAATGCTGACAGATAATTGGCCACCATCAGTTCTCTAATTAAAGTTTGTTTATGCCCTGACATTTTCAACTATTTTGTCTCTAACAAGAAAAAGTCAAACAAAGAGATTGTCAACATTGCTTCCTAAGCACAAGCAAAGGTAATGTGCAAAAATTCGTCCATGGGAAAAAAAAAAGACGGATCCAAGGCACCTGTGTTGACCTTTTCACAGTCCAGACAGTTCACAGTCTGATCGCTGTCTGTACTTTGTCAGAAACATACCATTTATATATTCTCTTCGGTTTCTATTTTAGCAAACCTCCACTTCTCTCTGCCTGTCCCCATGGATACGGTGGAGCTCTTCTTGGCAGCATAACGATGTATTTCTTCTCATTCTTCCTACATAAAACAAATTCTTGCCATTTATGTCCTCGATGTAAAGAAGTACCACATCGTGGAAAGATCATTGTGAGATTAAACATAAATGAAGAGTACATACAGCATAAAAAAAAGCTTCAGGTTGTCTCGCTGTTTTACAGCTTCAAATTCTCTGTGTATCCACTGTGCCTCATTGCAAATAACCAGCAACAGTCTCCTAACAGCTGTCACTCCCTGCTTTGTCTATGGGTGGTTTCTGCCTGCCTTACCATCCTCTGTGCATAAAATTCTCCTCAGCAGAGTCCTTGCTGAGAAGAATTTTGAGGCAGTTCAGCAGGGAGAGAGAGAAGCACAGGTGATTTTTTTTTATTTTTTATTCAAGGTTTGTAGCCAAAGCAAAATGTAAGCCTACAAAAGTTTTCAGACCTTATTGTCATTTTTGAGACTCAGCAGCTGACAGGCGACAAACAAATGTTCTTTGATGCACTGATGTTTTAGTAGCATGCTTGATAAAAACAGGAAATTAGCAGAGAATGAGCAGAAGTGCTGGATGTGGTCCTGCATCCGACGTATAAGTTCACGACGCCGCTGAGGACCAAATTACACCCACCTGTCCACGCCGAACAACAAAATAACACACCTTCTCGGGAGTGTGAAACAGATTTCTTCCAGTTTCTTCAAGATGAAACCATCCCTACACTCAGAACGTATGAAGGAGGACTTCACTGTGTACTGTGTCCAAATAAATGCTTCCCTGATCTTCTCCTGAATGATCTGCGCTTCAACAACCCAAGAAAGAACTGCATCTGCACTGTTACAGCGTGCAGCACCAGGTTTCCCTACTGTAAATATGGTTTTATGATGGAGATGCTACAATAACATATGCCATATGTGCCATTGTCCGAGTTCATCTTGCTTCAATTAGTCAAGTCTGCAACATTTTCAATACCTATGCCTTTAAAATATCTGTATGTCTTATTCAGTTGTTCATAATTCATCGAGATGGACTTGTTTTGTTAAATATTTACTTTTAGAATCAGGCTGTATTTCTTGTACAAATAAAACAATGAAATTAAATTCATTTAAAAAAAATGCACAGACTAATTGCCATATTCTAAGGTCTAATTTTTTTAAAAAAAGTATCTGCTTCTTTGTATTAAGCATTTTGTCAGTATGAAGAAAAGTCAACTGCATTTTAATGTCCATCTAGATTTTCATTCTTATCCTTACCATTCGCATATGATAGTGTTTCCATGCTACACTAATTTCCTCGACTGGATTGATGACACTTCTTCGCTCCTACCTACTTTAAAGTGTGGATAAAAAACATTTTGAGTCGTTGCTATTTTTACTTCTTCCTCGACTTTTGGGTGTTTGTTGTGCATCTACCTATAAAGACAGAGATGACAGTATTACAAGGCAATAAAAACATTTATTCTGCTTATTAGTAGTGTGACAAGATTGAAACAGTTAACATAAAAAAGGAATTAAATAGAGGGATGCGACATAACATTTTTATATTTATTTAATTGGTGAGGAATTCATAATAATTACACAGTTTATGAAAATGAACCCTCCAGTCTTTACTTCAAAGGGGGGATTAAGATTAAGGACATATTGTGGGGGCTCTATGTTTAAAACAGTCACTGTTAAGAATTATAACCCATTGTCATATTTTTAACTCATTACCAAAACATTTTTGGGAATTACATAAAAGCTCTTATTTTGAAAAAAAAATATCTGGTGCTATGAGCTAATCAGGCCTTCTTTCTAAAATGAGCAAATTATGTTTTTAAAACATCCCATATTGTTTTCTTAGTATGTTTGAAGTGATCTACACCGTAAATCCTTTTAGGCAATTTATTTGCACAAGCTCACAATTTTACAACAGCTGTTCATTAGACCAAAAAAAAATAAAAAAAAAAAAAAGGGGCCATTAATCCCAAAGAGTTGCTTCAGCAGTGACCTGCAGAGACTTGAGGAAGGATCTTGTTGACACTTGGCAAACCTTTAGAGATGATTTAATGCCATTTCAGGATATTTTTCCCAGAAATTTTTAACATCTGTTTTAAGAATCCAGACCAGCAAATAGAGCTGTTTGTATAAGGGAGCAGTTGATTGAGCGTAACGGCAACGCCAGATGATGCCCAGGATAAAAGCATGAGTCCCAGATGAGCTAGATGGAGATTTTCTAGATGTAGAGCAGGATCAAAACAGAAAGCATAAAGGATGGAGGTGATGCAGCTCCTTATTTAAGCATCGTGGGAAGTGAATGCTGTCAAATAACATAGGAGGAAATGGTGAGCTGTAGTGAGCACATTAGGTATAATTCCAGATGCTTTGTTGTGTTTTTCGCTTTGCTTGACGTCAAGAAATCACTGCTGAAGACATTTCATTACAAAGTTTTCAGATTGCATGTGCAAACTAAGAATTCAGAAAAGTTCAGCAGAAGCATCCAGTTTTTATTCTGCTTCTTCAGTTCTGTACAGCAAGATGGAACAATTACAGAAATGTGTTTTTTTCCTTTCTGCTTACTGCAACCAGCTTTACTTTGGATATTCATTGTTTTAGAAATGTATTTGTATTCAGCATAAATTCCTCCATTATATGTAGGAACATCATTTCTTAGCGGGGCTCAGGAAGGTTTCATTGAATTGAAAAAAGATTGTGATCAAGGTGCTGTGAAGTGCTTTTAAACGAGCATGTTCGCTTTGTTTTTTCTTTCTGTCTTCTCCTTTTTGGGACCAAAATGAATTAATTTTGGGCTGGTAACAGGGATAAAACCAGAGAGCAGAATAAAAACGTTCTGAGGGCCTATGTGTGTGCAGAAAATGGGCTTGAATTACAGTTTTTAACCCTGGGCACATGTTCTCTCACTCACCTCCACCTGGTTGTGAACCTGCACAAAACCTTCACCTCAACAATAGCTTTGAGGTGGGGAGGGTGCAGCAGGACTGAGCGCAAACACCACCATTAGAGAACATCTGGTTTTATTAAGAAACCCTCTTCCCTTAAAGCTGCTTGATTGAGTTTACTCTGCTATGTGCATTGATGGTGATGTATATCAATTATATTCCTCAAGTTCACTAATTAACTAACTTAAGTGTATGTTTAGAGAAGGGAGCGCATTTAGAGGAAGGAGCACATTTAAAGGAAAGAGCACATAAATGGTGCTTCCTGATTGATTTTGGAATAAAGTCAGACTGAACACGATCAATGCTGAAAAACTATGTCATGTTTGTATGCATAGATATATTTTCCACAGATGGGGTTTGCTGGAATTATATTGTTTACAATTACTGGGAGGCAGAAGGTCAGTGCTGCGCTCTTAGTTCTCAAGACATGCAGTAAATTACCCCCACGCTCTACATCCAGCATCTAGATGAAAATGCTCAAAGGTTTATGTGTGCAGGTAATTGCTAAAGTGCTTCAATCCTTTAAAAATGTATTAGATTCTGACCTGTTGCAACACCAAAGCTCAGTGCATTTAATTTGGAATTTTATGTGATGACAAATCCACAATATACCAACTTACAAAAAAAAACCACATAACTGTGCTATATCTTGTGGAAAAGGAAATAGTTTTCACAAACAAAAATCTGTAACATGTAGCATGCATTTGTATTCAGCTCCCTCTTGTGCTACTCAGTGAAATCCAACATAACTAGTTTTGCACAAAAGTTAGTAAATTAGTAAACGGGTCTGCTAATGTAGATATAAGAGAATCCGCTTGTTGAAAAACCCTTAGTTTTGTTGGAGAGGATTATAGTGAACACACATCATAATGAAGACCAAGAAATAGACCAGACAGGTCAGGAAAAAGGTTTCTGATCAGAGTTGATGGGAAGATGGATGAGGTTAAATTTAAACCAGTGCTAGAAGAAAATCTGTTGAAACTGGCGTGGAGTTTCCACCAGCCGGTAGCAGAAGGACCCTGAATATACAACCAGAGCTACAGCATAATGATTTAAATCAAAGCATATTAAAGTCTAGACCCAAAAAATTAATCATCAAATGTGAAAAAGTTGCTTCTCACAGTCATTCTCTACCAAATCCAACCAAGTGCGAGTCATTTTGGCTTAAGGTGAGTCTTCAGAGTATCGACGGAGAGGTGTAAATGCAAAACCATTTCCATCCATGTTCAAAATGTAGGCAAAATTAATTGAAAGCCATTTTTTCACAATGTTGTGTTGGTCACAGAAAATCCTAATAAATGATGTTACAGTTGTGATGTAGCAAAATGTACATGCAAGAGGTACAAATATTTTCAGAAACCACTGTGTAGAACAGCAGATAGTGCCTCAAAGAAAGAGTTCGTTATTCTAAGAGAACATTTAAATTCAAACTAATTCATTTGCAAAAAAAATAGTAATAATTTAAAGAAAATAACATTTCTTTTTATTCAAAATTTGTTCGTGTAACAAACATAAATGCATTTGCTAACTGCTGCAGTCTTGCACTGAATGCAGAGGAAGGGCTCAGCAGAACGAGTCTTAGCATTTTCAAGCAATTTTGTTTTTCTCAGCTGTTAACTCGACCACAGTGGGTGTAAGCAGCTGTGACCGTGCAAGTTCAGTTATGCAACTCTTTTTCATGCTCCAATCATCTGCGGTGCTCGCACCTAATTTGGTTGCTGCAGAGCAGAGGCAGCTGCGCCCCATCCAAAGATCCATAAGCCTGAGTGGACCTCATGATTTGACTCAAGCTCTCTTTCGATCTCTGGTCATGATGCAATAGACATGATTAAACACTAATGTCCAGTAATGTTGGGATTGTGGGAGTATCTTAGAGTCAGACAGCGGTAAACCCTAAGCTCTCCCTGTAAACACAGCGCCGAGGGAGCCTGGCTTTATTGTCCTCACGGGGGCATTCTTGTCCCCAGCTGTTCTCAAACCATGCAGCAATGAGTGACAGAAATAGATAAGACACAACCCATCACACCGTGCACCAATGGCACATTAAGCAGTCGGAAAATAAGACATTCCTTTCCATCAGTCAGTCAGTCAGAGTTGCTGAGGCTACAGCCTCCAGTACCTCGGGGACTTGTACCTGAGCTTATAGGATATTATAGTGAAGCAGTCATTGAACAGCTGAATAATGCCCAGTGCTGTGAAGGCTTTGAGAGAATATTGAACCCTGAGGGGATGGGTTTGAGGTAGTCAGAGCCATCTCCACATCTTTAAATCACTCGTAATTGTCCGGGGCAGTGCCGAGCCATGCACGATAAAAAGAGGAATTAGGAGAGTGCTACAAACCAGCCGTTCAAATTATTCAACATTTAATTAAGCGCAACAGTTTGTAAACAAAGAGTAATCCATAATCATTCAGTTTTAAAATTAACTACTTCATTTTGGTGAGAAATCCTATCTAAAGATGTCGCTTCAGTCTTCTGTTTGCTGTTTTTATTCATTGTCAGCCATGTTTGTCTGATGCGTTTATACAGGAAGCAATATGAAAGAATACATCATCTCACTGAAGGTCAGGAGCTGTCATAGCATTTATGGTTGAGTAACTGTTTATATTTTAAAGCTTGTCTCAGGAAGATGTGATTTTTTTTTTCAAATTAAATAGATCTTTTGAAATAGACCTGGCATTGTCAGTATAGACAACCAAAGCAGTAAGTTGGTGGATTACCAATCAAATCTCCGTTTAAAGAATATTGGAGAATGTTCCAGAGGGAGGAAACCCCTAGGAAGACCTCCAACTCCATGAATGGGCTATTAAAATAATTGGTATTTAAATAATCTTAGTGAGTTTATATAATCTTCAGAGACAGTCTGTGAAATCAGTGCAGACACAGCACGCCAATATGAACCGATTTGAAAGTGCAATGTGAATTGAAGCCATTTGAAGCTTTTGATAATTTAGGCTGAATTCCCAGTATGAATCGACAGAATCTGACTTCACACACCAGACTTTTTAAGCCATAGAATTTTGCCAAGTAAGCAAAGCCTTGAACATTTTCATTTATCAAGGGAAGTGAGAAAATTTTAATATTTTAGTTAAACAATAAAAATGCTTCCCGACGTCCCTTAAAGACTGAAATCAATAGCTATAAACTCTGTGGCCTTCGAACCGTCAAACCACTCTGTCACTTTTTTTATGCCCTCTGATGTGCTGCAGTGGGCTGAGGAGACCAAACACACGGAGTCCTCTGTTCTCCTGCTTTCTAAACCAAGAGTTCACATCGAAACGACATGTCCGAAGAACAGCATGCTATAATACAGCTGCGGTTTCTAGTTTGAACTAATGTTACAACCTGTGCTTGTTCCCAGTCGCTCTCTTTCTTTCCACCGTCATTCTCAGACTGACATATGTTTGCTACCCAAGTCTGCCAGAATCTATGCACTCCATCCTATCATTTTGCCTTTTCTGCTGTATCAAAATGGAATCGAATGGCAGGCAATCTATATGGAAATTGTATATAGGTGGTATGCACACTGAGCTGAGGGAAATGGGTATCCCTCGTCTTAATCTGTTGCTGCTCTGCACAACAATATGCTTTCTGTTGAAATGGCTACGTGGTTCATCAATTTTACGCTTCTATTTAGGGAGGAGCGCGGGACTGTGGAAAACGATGGTGCTGCGGGTTTATTTTAAATGAGCCCAACAACAGTTTGTGGAAACAGAATCAAGAAAATGGGATCTATAATATATGTTTATAGCAGCATGGATTGTAGATGAAACCACCAATTTTCTGTTGTGTGCTGTAGCTGTGGGTTGAATCAGATGTATGCACGTGTCACAATAAAAACACATTCATGTAATTTATGGGGCAGAAAAAACACATAAAAGATTAGTAGCCAATTTGCAAAAACTAATTGATGAAGAGGCTGTGGGATAGGACAATTTTCACATGTCAAAGTATAGAAAGAGGATTTTAAAACCTTGACTCCTACTTCTAATTTGTTGTTTGTTTTAGGATGAAAGTTTAGGCGAGAGAAAGAGGGGCAGAAAAGGAGGGCAAAGTTTCTTTACCACCTTGAAAAACCTGCCTGTTGAACCACTCATGTTGCCGTTATGCATTTTTTTCAACTTGCCAAATTTGCTGGAAGTTCTCATATATACTTTGCACCTCACAGTCTCCCGCTACATAATGAACCAGGTGAGTTACTTTTTCATGACCTCACCATTTCTGTCACTTTTTATTGTAAGTTGCGTTAAACTGTCCCTGTGGCAATTACATTAAAATTTTCCACAATTGCCACCAAGTCGTCAAGAAAATATTTGCCCATTGATGGTTTAGCTTTCAGTATGATCAAAACAACAGAAGTGAATTGCAAAGAACAGCTGTCCTGGAAGTAAGCAGTCCAAAAATATCCAGCAGCCGTGTTGACTTTTCTTTCCTTTCAACAAATGTATATGACTGTAAGCAAATAACTGAGGACAACTCACAGCTTCACTTTGTGCATCCGTTCCAAACTTGTAAGTGCAAACATTTACCATGCTGCTGCACCCTCTATTGATTTTTGCAGCATTGCACGCAATGACTAAGACCATTTAGGGTCAATGAAATGTTTTCCAGCTCTTTCTTGATACACAAGTGCAGCTGTATCATATTTGAAGGCCTCACTGTCACATTTTGGTTCTTGTATATTTGACCAAATTGGACAAATAGGGACATTTTGGACTGAAGCGAAGGTAAGTTGGCACAAAACTGCATTATTACAGAGCAAGATTTTAATTTTTGGAAGAGACATGAAAAAAAAATAAGCCAAAAAAAAATTGTTGGATTGTTTTCTATAACTGATATACTATAATTTTAAGTTACTTCAAATGCGGGAGATCTTTGAGACCGTCTGGATATTGACTTTCTACAACAACTGAGGTTAAAGCTCCCATGCATGTTTCAGCCTGTTCAGCTCTGTGTTTGTCCATTGTCATGTTTTTTTGGCATGGGCGTTTTGATTTAGTCTGGGACTCTGGGAGGGTCATTCTAATATTTGCTGAAAACAGCCTTCTGCTTTTCACTATGATCCTGCTGAAACAAGCACTTCTGTCACTGGAAGGATTTTTGAGATTGCTGCTTAAAGTTTGCAACATTTCTAGACTATGTACGAAATGAAACAGTGAATAAATATAGACCTAAAGTAATGTTAGGAATTTGCAATCCCTGGTTAAGAGTTTTTTGCATTACTGTTATTTTAGAGATCCTTTATCATAATTGTCATGTTGTAAAATAATTCATATTTAAATGATTTCTTAATATTACACATCTGGCACTAATCAGACCTGAGTGTGGTCGGCAAAATGTAATCAGGTCTGATAATAAAGTTAGCTTGAAGGTCTGAGACATTTAAGCATAATCAAAAAGTAAACCAGAAAATGTATTCAAATGTATTTATATACTTTTTCCTGGTTAAATTTTGAATTTATGCATTTTAACATAAGTATTATTGTCATATTCTGTGACATTTATGGTACTGTTTTGTCCCGTTCTCTCAAGTTAAGCAATCTTGGTGCTTGTCTAATTTTTTGCCTTGAAGAACAAGAGACCTTTTTGTTTGCGATACGTAATTAAATAGAGGTTTATTGCAATGCTTTGATATTTGAGGTTTTTGAACTTGAGCAGGAACAGGCTGTTATTCCAGTCATAAAATAAGTGTTGTAACTAAGATAGCTGAATTTGACATTGTATTCCCTCATAATGAATGGTGAAAAGTGCAGAGTTAGAAATAGGAGCCTCTCTTGAGTTAATGATTTTGCTGAAAATATTTCAAAAGCTCTTACCTGCAGAGAACTAATTCAATGCAAGAAACAATCTTATTTGTGCTTTTCTTTTTTTTTTTTTGTTACCAAATACAACTCTTGCAAACAATTTTCACATGAAACTATGTTTTGTCAAAATTAAGTATCTACACTAATGACTTTCGAACACAATGCAACATGCAATTTTATGGCAAAGAGAAACGAAACTTTGGAGAGACACAACACTGCTGCTGCAGGTTCACACTCTGCTGGACGCCCTTTTGAGACTCACCTAACCACGTTCAACTCATTCTGACCACCTTACCCCGCTGCTTTCTGTCTAACAAAGGTCAGAGCAGACTCCACAGTGCAGCTTTCCTCAGCTGGACCGAGACTGCTGGTAACGATAAAGGCACAGCAACAAGTCTTGGGTGAGCTTGTGCCTTCATTGCACTTTGAAATCTCAGATGGAGAGCGGAGCGAAATCAAACACAGAGTGCAATGAAGGCCAAATTGGTGTGAGGGGGTCGATATCAGGACTGAGAGGAAAAACTTTGACAAGAGCAGTGCAGAATGAAATCCCCAACCAATAAAGAAGTCTGAGGTCAGTTTATATCAGCTTGAGCTGTTATCATCTCATCAGTTCTTTAGACATTTTCTCATGAAAGGAGCATAAATCTTTAACCAGGAAATATTACATGTCACTCCTGTTCTTTTCTTTAAAGTTATTCTTCTATGCTACCAATTGTTAAATATCTATTATTCTCAAGTTTTTAATCAAATGCATAAAATATTCAGCTGGCTTCGAAGGCAACATCTTTTTTTTGCACTGTTTTCAACGGTACTCATACTCTTTAAATAGTTTTGAAGGTTTTCTAATGGCACTGGTGGCCTTTATTCAACAATTGCTCGACAGGAAAAAGGGCAGATAGAGAAGGAGAAAAAACATTTAGTAAATTGCCAAGGGTTGGGATTTGAACTGGAGACAATTGCATCAAGGACTGCAGCCTTTTCACAAGATGTACCTGCTCTGTTGATACAAATGTTCATGTAATTTATTGAGAAATGTCTGTGAGAGACCAGGATGCTGAAGTTCTGGCCTCTTTTCAATTGATCTGTGCACCAATTTGGATTCTGAGCATACTATGTTCATGTGTTCATTTCATGGGTTTGCGTTTATGCTGCTTTTGGGGGAATTAGTTCCATATCGGTTGTTTCCTGCATCATTTGCGACGATGCAGGAGGTTGTGTCACAACCTTTTGCCTGCATTAGAGCTGTTTGGCACATCTAGAGACTGGATACATTCTCCTATTCTTCTTTTAACTGGGTCAAAGTAAAAAAAAATGTTCTTGTAGAATATTTTTACACATTTAACCAAGTCTCTGTCCTACTTTGAATTCCAGGAAACACCTCATAGGATCCCACACGGGTTCAAATAAAGCTTTGGTGGATTTAAATGTTCCCACACAGAACTGACTTAATAGGCCCCACACAGACAGCCTCTGCTTGTTAGGGGTTAACCCGGTGTGTGAAAAGACTGGATGGTGTCAGTGTGCCAAGTGTGTTGCAGAGCTCCGACTGAGACTGTGCCGATTCAAAAAAGTAACAATTTGTTGCGAAGTGTGCTATAAATTAGGCTTCAAAAGAGCTTCCACGGTGTTCAAGCAGCTGCAATCAGCAAGGGACATTAAAGAATCGGATGACGGTTTAGGTTTCTGCTGTAATCACACAGCGGGGGATATTTATTTATATTCACACATGGGGTCTGCATTGTTTCCATAGCAACAGGTCATTCTGGCGAGGGAAAAAAAAAAAAGGATGCAGAGAAGAAGTTGCTGAAAAACTTTCTAATATCTGCTGCTTTCCTGTGTTGTCTCTGTCCACAGCAGCGTCTCGTATTTCTCTCTGGCTTAATCCACTCACTGTTATTCTTCCTCGGAGGAACACACACATCAAGCGGCGAGAGTTTTCTGCCTCGTATTATCTCAAAAAGCTCATCTTGAGCCCCATTTGCGTTCAGATCAGGCTCTGCCGACTCTGTTCTCTTTGATTTTCTCCCTTCATGCAGCGTGGATAATCAAACTTCCAAGCTCCTTCTAGTGACAAAAAAATGAAAAAATGAAGACCAAGCTTCTGTAGAGTTGGTAATGAGGACCTTGTTTTTGTTATGACTAATGCTCCTTTTTGGGGACAATAGAGCTGCCAAGGGTCATATCTCTCTCCACTATGTCTGTCCCTCTAATGAGCAGAGTAGATATCCACAATCTGATGTTGTTTGCTTTCCAATAATGCCTCAGCCAATTATTCATGCATCTTAAATTATTAAGGATAATTTGATGGGGTGGTTAAATATTTATCACTGGTAAAGGTACTGGTATAGATTGCTGTGCATGATCGAATATATTTGTGGCACAAAACTAATACCATAGACTTACAACAACAGTCTGTAACATCGCCTGGAGGCGAGGAGGCTGCAACAACGTCCCAGATTTGGTTTGGTCAGAGTAACATGCAGCGCCTTCCATTATTAATGACACCCCTGGTGAAGGTGTGCAAAAGCCTTGAAATAAGTCACTTTGCATGGATTAGCTAAATTTTACAAAATTTTACTATTAGTTCAGGTTTATTAAAATTCTGGGGAAAAGTTCAAAGTTAACAAATAATGTTTTTGTTCTTTTAATCTCCCAAGAACCACACCTATTGACGTAAGCGGTTTTAATAAGTCACCCATAACTTCCTCTCTGTTTGGTTAGAACATGATGTGAAGCAGAGGCCCACTATTCAAAATGGGAAAGTCAAAAGAACTCCAGGCAAGTGTGACTGCACAGCACCAATCAAGAAAACATCAGTATGTGCATAAGTAATTTGTATGACCTCATCACTTTAGCATCTATAGCAGTGCTAGCAGCTGTCAAAGGAATATTTTCAAAAATTATCTCTGAATATGACACTGAGCATGTGCTCGCAACATTTTTGGTCAGACAGGTTCTGGCTCCTGTCCTGTACCTATATTACAGGAGTTTATACTCTATTAAAGAGTCATATTTTCAGTTTTGTTCCATGAAAAGATGTAATTAAATATTTAGAAGAAGGATCAATGTTCATCTTGTCACCAAGCAGTCTCTAACAATTTACTGCTTTTGTACACATTTGTGCCAAGCGAGGCAATAATTGTGTAAGGTTCTGTCTCTTTCCATATCATAATTTAACAACATTTAAAACACGTCAGTGTCAAAAATGACAGTCCCGTTGATAAGCAGAAACAAACAAACAAAAAAAAAAAGCAAGTAGGTTTTCAAACAAACTGCAGAGAGCAAACTTTGTGTACTTCTGCCTTGTTAAACACTAAGCATGGTGTGTCGATAAAAAGATACACCTATAGAAACATCACCTTAAACAAACATACATGAATATACGATTCAGATTCAGGAACTCTTTCATGCCAGGTTCAAAGTAAAATTCTGCTCTTAAAGGAGTTACAAAGGCAGCCGCATGAATCTGGAGCAAATAAAAATAACATATAAGAATCACAAGAGGGAAGAAAAGTAGCAACAAAATTAATAGACCCTGACAGAAGCTCTGATAGCAAAATACATCAAGGAGTTATTGAAACATGTGTCGCTACCAATGGGCCTAATTGCTTATCTTATTGCCAAACTTTAGGAAAATTATGCAGCAGCATTGTGAAAGATTAGGGAAAGACAGTCTTCATGCAAATTAAGAAAAAGACCCAAACGAATACAAATTTGTATTTCTATTTTATGTAAAAATAGTGATGGGTAATTATCATAATTGTTGATCATCAATAAATGTTAATACTTTTGAAGATATAATTAGTTATTGTGTGATAAGCAGCTCTAGAATTGCACCAATTAAACTAACTGAAGCCTATATTTAATGATGGGTAAGACTTTTATGGTTTGTTTTGTTTGTTTTTTTCTTACGAATATTTAATGTGGGTTTAAATACAGTCAAACACAAAGACTGGCAGCTTTTTGAAAAACCTCGCTTTGTTACTTTAACATTTTTCACACAAGAACTACCAAAGATAAATTAGAAAATATTTGTAGCCCATAACAAAGCAGAATATCAGCTTCAAAAAGGCCTTTTCAAGTGTGTAGATACATGGAGCAACAGACCGTCACCAAAGACAAGTTTCAATCAAAAGCATATCTGAGACAATGGCAAACTGTAAACACCCAGCAAAAACCATGAGAATGGAAACTATGAAGCAATGACATTTAATGGAGCTTACAGTTGCTGCTGTGTATCTTTGAGCTAAAGGGCTGAGCAACTCTTATGATGCCTTTTGCAGATTTCACAACTATTATGTTACCTGTTCTCAGTAATTCTTTGCGATAACCTGTTGTTCAGGTGGGAAACTCATAAAAACAGATTGAAGATCTCATTTATGTAACCCAGTTCCTCCTGACATGACAACGCTGCTTCCAGATCCCAGAGGTAGCAACATTAATAAATTATGTCCATCAGCTCGCAGCTTCTGTAATCTTTAATGTGCACATTGGATTTCAGATGAGAAAGTTGTGTGAATTGTCTATTCCAACTTCACCCCCCAAATGTAGTGCATCAAATAAATACATCAAGCCCCTCCCCATAGCCTTATCTTCCCACAGACAACAATGCTGATCATACAATTTCAACATGTCCAAACAGAACTCGGAGAATAAATATAAATACCAAACACTTTGGTAGGAATGTACACATTATTTAGATTAAACATTTCCTCTCACTCTTGTGGCAAGCTAACCAGTTTGAAGTGGCTCCAGGTCCAGGTAGTGAAATTCTCTCAAATCAATTCACCTCATTTATAAATACCCAAATTAAAACAAAGGATGCTTGTGCTTCATATTTAAGTACATGCAATCTGACTATCTAAATCTAACGTCCAGTCTAGTCAAAGCCTCTACTGACAGTGGGCTACATTAGAGCTGCTGTTTGCATGGTATTTATCAGCATAATATATTTGCCTGTAGAGGATCATACCAACTGCTAGAGGATTTTTATTATTGTTGCTGTTATTTCTCCAGGGTTTCCTCCAGTGTATTATAAGCCTGGCGGGCCACCAGGCTTTACTTGTTCCCCCACCAGGCTAAGTTTTGTTTATTTATTTAAGTCTTTTTAAAATGTTTGTATTTTTTAAGATTTTATAGTTGGTGTTCAGGTATTACTTTTCCATTCTTTTAATGGCACATAATTATCAAGAGATATTTTCAAAATTCCTGTCAACTTTAAAAAAAATTTTAACTCAAAAACACGACGGGCCGCTGGATGGATGACTGCCCTCCCACCCAAACACCAGGCTTAGCAAGTTTTCTGGGGGGAAACCTTGTTCCCAATTTACTAAATCCACTTCATGGGGAATCAGTGTCAAATATTTGATTTGATATTGCATCGATTCTGTTGCAGTGGTGCACATGTGCGTTACATGGCCCAAACAATTCATATGTGTTCAAAAAAATATATGCGACAGCCAAACTTAAGTGGCGACAAGCAAAACTTATACATAATACAAGTTGTGTGCAAGTAAGGGGATGTTGGTGTGTTGTTTGGTGTGTCCTGGAACAACTGAGCAGCACAACTTTACATGGAAAAATGTTAAAGTTACACTATCAGATTTTTTTGAGTTGAATTGTTCACTGCATTTTCATTTTGTACTTTGTCTCCTTTTATTTATGTGTGATCAGAAAATTGGGAAAGGGTTTTACTCAAGCATTTTATTTTTTTTTTCAGGACCAGTGGAATATATTTATTGGATGGTTTTGTCAATATTTGTTATACCATTTGCCCTGGGGGAACAAATAACTATTCAGCCAGAGAATAAGATATACGTCTCCAACATTCTGCTCCAAGCTTTATGAATAGTGCTGTCACTTAGATCCTGCAAACTCACCACGATTGGATTTAAATGAACCAAAAAGGTCTTCTGTCTATTTTTCCTGTTGAAAATGTAAAAATAGTGGGATTATTATTATTATTATTGTGAAGCTGCAACCTTTGTGCAAAATGCCGGGAAGGAAAAATAAAAATTAAATTGTTTTTGCCGTGAGGGTTCTCCCCCCCTTGACAGCTTGTAATTAAATATTCGCTGTCGAGGATCCAGGGTTTGACAAGTGGAGGGCTTCACCAGGTTGGTCCAGAGATGAAAGGATTCACAGCCAACAAATACATACGGCTTGATAATACTGGTGTCTGACAGTGGCTGTTTTCCAAAGCAGCCTGGAGCTTTGACTAGCCAAACAAAGCTCCATCTGATACAATCTCCCCACACGCCCGAAACTGGAATAACTACGTTTCCATTCACAGCCACCATGAGAACAACGAAAGGTTTTGCTCAGAAAGAGCTGCTCAAAATGGGACCAAAGAGTAAGAGAATTGATGTGAAATAAATAGTTCACACTTTGTACACATTATTCTTTCTGTTAGTGTCATGCTCTGGTAGAGGTCAGTTGTTGACGGACAGTTGTGGCTGCTCTACAATCGTTTAGCTGTCCTCCATCCCTTTGCCCCAGTGAGCATCTTATCGGATAAAAACACTGATTTGTCTGAACTCAATACTCGCCGGAGCATCGAATTTACACTTCACTAAGTGACTAAAAAAGCTGCATCGTTAATGTTTCACAGTCGCTGATCTTTCTTCAGAGCTAATTAGCACTTTCCATGAAGCTTCATGACTGGGTAAAGAGCCATCTCTCTGATGTGGAAGTTTTCTTTAGCTTTCTCCAGGGCTAAATAAAAGTTATGCTAATGTTTGCTTGTTTTTTTTTGTTTCACTTATATGTTTGAGATGGTAATACAAATTAAACATCAGGTAGAGATAATTAATTTATCTGCCTACGACTTTGCTTTGGCATTATTTTTAACATTTCCTTGAGTGAGTTTATGACTAGTGGAAAGAGCTACATTTAGATCTGATCAGTCTGGCTAGAGCTAAAAGTCCTCTGCAGTTGAGCTTTAGGTTACGATAAATAATTTATCAGGCCACCGATCCCTACTTTATCCAACAAAATTATTACAGTTGGACTCTGCTGAAAGTGTGTCTCATTTTAAAAGCTCCAGCTGTTACAGGCTTTAGGAATATTTGTTTCATTTATTTATAGCTTAAAATTGACATGACACATGTTGACATAAACCAAAGTTGTGAATAAAGGAGTAATTTGAAGAAAAAAAGGCTTGTGTAGTCAGCCCGTTCTCTCAAAAGTCAGTTCACTATATCATAAGGACCAAGATTCAGTCAATCTCATCTTTAAACACAAAACAGGTTATGTGAATATATAAAGATTATAATAACAAAGAAAAAAAAACAATATCTTTTGGTTGTTGGAAAATAAATATACTCAAACATAATGTGCACGCTTCACTCCTCTATGAAAATAAATTCCACTTATAAAAGAATACCTGAAGCAAAACAAGCAATTTTACTCTGCTTTTGTACCTACATGGAGAATCAAAGACAAAGATTGTTTTTTCATTCATGTGAAAAAACTTTGCTTGACAGTATTGACACTTTGAGATAAGTTTGACTTGATGAGTTATTTTCATCTGACACCAGGACTGTAGGCTCTGTATCTGGGCCCCCACATATATAACATTTTTAATATATTTTGGTGTCATAAAGAAATAAGATGGCATTGGCTTTATTGATAGCCATAAAATCGTTTATGGGGATATATTTGTTGTACACACCTACAAAATAAAAAAAAGTGTGTTGCATTGCAGTATGATATTAATATGACTGTTTTTGGATGTGAACATCCACAACATTTCATAACACTGTGACTGGAATAATAATAATGCTTCATGCACTCCATGCTGCAACCTTGATATTTTCGTCTCCTCTCCATTGGAGAGTTTGGAGCAAATTTAAGGAGCAACTTTCAGAGAAGTTTTCAGTGGGAGGTATATGCCTAAAATGATTTTTTTTATTTTTAATTCTCCGTACCCGTTGTTGATGTATTTGACATTGCGTCTTTCACTCACACGCACCACCTGTCAATCTATGTTCCTGAACTCCCCCTTTGCTTCCCCAATTAAGGAAATAAGAAATGAGAGCAGGGCAAAACTGTTTCACCAAGAGTGAGAGAAATAACTTGATCCTGGGGTCTGCACTGAGAAATAGAGATTGCTCTATATTAAGAAAAATAAGTGCGAGTGGGTGTTGAAAATAATGAGCACAGATCCAGAGTTTTCTAATGGACAAGCTGCCAGAAGGGTTAAAAAGCAATTTGATTCCACTTAATCTGCTACTTCCTTCAGCAGCATGCTTGTCCGAATAGATTATTAATAATAAAATCTCTACAGTCCACTGCTGCCGATATGCCTTTTGACTCAAAGGGGCTGGAATCTGCTCAGAAACTCTCTCATACCTGCCGTTTCCCAGCAGGTTTTGATGTTCTTAATCCTAATTGTCGGGAAGAAAGCCTTTTGTAAGCCAAAAATTCCTCACCAACTGTGTCTGTTTACATTTGATGTCACAGTGGAGGTAAGGCGGGCATGCTGGGAGATCCAAGCACGCTGCGTTGTTGCCTAGCAGGATGCACACCTTACAAACACTTTATCTTTTTCAGATGAAAAATAAAAAATGAGTGCCACTACAGTTTGTGACATTTTCAATCGTCAGGGAAAAGTTCATACTTCTGCTTGTGGAAGAATGAGTTCAGGATTCATGGTGCTTCGAGTACCGCTGAATGTTATCAGGTTGTTTACAGCCCTGAAATGAAGGCGAATTTCACAGCAACAATAAATGTTGTGACAACCAAAATAGGTTATGAAATTCTCATTGCTCTGAAGCTTCTACATTAACAGGATTCTATTTTCACTAATTTATGTTTTTTCCTCCACATAAAGGGCTGTTCTTGTAACATCAACACTGCATGTGTGTGAGGAAGCCCTAAAAGGTAAGCTAAAAATAATAGTAATGAAAAAAAAAAAAAAAAAAAAACAACACTGACCAAAATGTTATTTTTCTTAAGATCAGGCATGTTATAAGCAAGATATTTTCTGGACCAAAAAACAAATCTGAAGTTTCTTTTTTTTCTAATATGAAAGCAAATAAATGGTTCGTACTTGTATAAACCTTTATGAAGTCCAGAGCAGTCAAAAGCACTTTACACTACATTCAGTCATTCATGCATTCACACACTGACTGTGGCAAGCTACTGGATTGTGGACACAGCTGCCCTGGAGCAGTCTGACAAAAGGCTGCCGTCCACCGGCACCACTGGACCCCCTGACCATCAGCAGCAGGCAAGGCGTGTTTGTTAGTGTCTTACCCAAGAACACAACCAACCAGCAACCCGCCGGGTGCAAAATGAAAACCTACCACCGCCGTCCTAAATACACAAACAAAAGAAATGTATAAAATCTGATCAATTCCACACAATAACTCACTGGGGATACAGCATGGGGGAAATAGCTTGCTGAAAAAATGTTGGGCTATTATTTGGCCCCGGAGACCCCTCTGAATGTCAGGCCTTTTTGTGAGCCTGCATAATTTTTTCTTCTCAGTTTTTGCCACCCTAAAAAAAAAATACTCAGATTAATTGGAAACATCAAATCTGTCAAACCTGGCATCCTAACGAGATTTATTTTTCTGCATCTCTATGGCTGCTTGTGCTCTTGACACATTTACCTAAAGCCTTAGGGTTTGCCTTCGACATGGACCAAGCAGTTAAAGTCCACTAAGGCAGATAGTGGATTTGAAGGCGGCAAAACATATTTGCCTTTCAAATTAAGAATTCATTATAGACTCTTGTTAAAGTAACAACAACAATTACAGTTGTTGTCTGAGGTTCAGTCTCTGAAGGCTGCAGCGGGAGAATGAAGGGTCGATAAGCTTTATCAAATCTATTTTTGGATTCTTAAAGACACATCACCAGCAGATATTTTTGCAGAGCCTTGGCAGATGTAGATAGCACACTCTGCATTTATATATATTTTAGCTATTTTTAAATGTTCATCCCCTGCACATTCACTGAACAGTCAGATATGTGTGGCCATTTATCCTCTATTACCAAAATGAATGTCATGAAATTGCCAGCAGCGGAGTCAGTATTTTTTTTTGTTTGTTTTGTTTTCTTCACTCTAGTGATGTAAACAATGGAGTACATTGTACTAAATAATTTCCCTGTGCTGTCTGAGAAGCATGAAGTGTGCACTTCCAGCATATTCATCCATGAGTTGTCAGTAGCAGCATCTGCAGTGGGAATAAGAGATGAAAATGATTCATGTGATGTTGTGTTGTGCTCCTCAGTAAATCAGCTAGAACAAGTAAACAAATTTATGTGGCTTACAAAACATAGATTTTGACAAAAGGGGGTTGGAGGGAGGAGGGAACATGAGTGAAAGGTTTTATTTGATCCTCTCTGTCCTTCAGGAGCGTGAAAGGGTCTTGATTTATGGGTCTGCTGTCGGTCTCACTGAGGGCATGTGTGTGTGTGTGCTGATACATGTAATTTGTGTGGTGTGTGTTTTGTCAGCTTTTGAAGCAGCAAGCAGGACTGGCACAGCTCTTTTTTGGCTATTCAAGCCAAACGTCAAGGCTCGGCAATAATTGATGGAGGCAAGGTTTTGTACAAATTGAATCTGAAAGGACAAAACACCAAACACACACAGAAACACCTGGATGTTTTGGCTTTTATATCTCCATCCATATTCCCCACATGACAAAATCTCCAAGCTTGTTCTGCTAGGCTTTCATGCAGAGTGCTGCAGGGAAACTTTATTAAAGCAGAACTTGCCATCAGTGACCCTAAATCACACCTGAAATTCACATCCTGAAAAGAATATAATGCAAAACCTTGTGTGTTCCTTAGTGAAGCATAATGACAAGTTTATATTCGCCGCCCCCCACTGAGCCTGCCACAAATCACACCAAGCTGAATGCTAAAGCACACATTATTAACTACTTATTTTAAATAAACATTGCGCATGTCTTAGAATACATCCTTTGATCACAAAATTCAAAAATTCTTGAGATAATGTGGCCGGTGAGTACAAATCCATTTCTTTCATCTCCTCATGTTTACAAAATTCACCCACATTTTTTGCATTTTGGAGGATCTTGGAGGAAATTAAGATCCTTTATTCTTTTCTTTGCTGCCAACATACAACCACATTTCCTCTCAACATTTTACAATCAGGAAAGTACTTTCTGTCACAAACAAAACAAAGCTTCTTTTTGTGTTTTAAAATTATCTAGTTTAAAAAAAATCTATTTAATTTTATTTACATTAAAAAACCCTTTCTGTCTCCAAAGTGTAATATTTGTTCTTTAAAAATTGGACCAATAAAATCCAACAAAGTCCTGCAGAACACACGTGGGAGGTGTTATCTTTCACTTGATCATCTGTATGCCAAGTTTTTAGCTAGTTCTTTGGAAACATTGGTCTGTGGACTGTAAGGGATACAATTTTATTGGCTTTAAAATTATGCTCTCTTTGTGTTTGGTATCAAAGAATTAGCTAAAGGAATAGAAACCAACTGTTACTTCTTCTTTACAATATTACTAAATAGAAGTTGACTTAAACCCGTGAATGTTGCCATTTTAATCAAGTTCAAATGGAACAGAATTGTTTTCCAGAGCAATGCATCACAATACCGTTCATATACATGCAGCTCATTACTTTATCACAGGGTCAACAGATAGATACTGAAAACCACTCAGGCTTATAATTTAAAACCACACTCTCATTAATTAAACATGCTTGGGTTGAGGGAACTAAGAAAAAGCCCTCCGTCCACATTAACACCACCTTTAATGGATCTGATTACACCAATGTTCATAACTACAATCTGTAGCTCCTCACAAAATGTTACAAAAGCATATTCTTTACCTTCTCTAGTCGCACACCTTTTCCCTTGCTAAGCAGCATAAGGCAAGGGGTTAATTGATACGCTACGTGCTGGAGGGAAGGACAAGGCAGAAACTGGAGGTCGTAATTAGCAGTTGTGGTAATTAGACTAAAGGTCAATGTTAACAAGACAGAGCAATTTCTCACTGGATATGAATCTGCACACAGAGCACAGGATGAAAGAACACGAATGTGTGCATGTGCCGAACAACACACACACACACACGCGCACACCTACACATACACATGTGCCATTCCTTGCACAAATGCAACAGAGTGAGACACTGTTCAGTCCGAGGTGAGGGGAACTTGACATTTTGCACACAAACTCTCAAGCCACAGTCTCCTTCTCCTCAGGTGCTGCATCTCATTAAACCTGATAGCCAATTAACACAAGCAAGAATCACTAACCTTTTCCAGCTCTCCCCCACACAGGTAATGACCCCATCCGGCTCTGGTGCTTATCTTTATCCTTGCTATCCGGAGGCACAAGTGAGTTCATTTCTGTCCCTGGAGTAGACATTAATTTAGCACAGTGTTTCTCAATTCCAGTCCTCACACCCCCCTGCCCTGCGTGTTTTAGGTGTTTCCCTTCTGCCACACACCTGGATTGAATATGTGGGTGATTAACAGGCTTCTGCAGCACTTGATGGTTATGCAATCATTTGAATCAGCTGCTCTGGAGTAAAGGTACATCTAAAACACGCAGAGCAAGGGGGGCCTGAGGATTGGAATTAAGAAGCGCTGATTTAACAGCACACGTGTGGACAGGATGAAAATAGTTGTGGTTCCACCTTTTTATTAAGATTTCATTCTGTTAAAGGCACATTATTAAGATTAATGATAAACCACTCACCAGTGAGTTCTCACTGACAGCCTACCTGGTTATATTTCATAACTCTCATTTCTTATGGAGATGATAAAGACCTGCGGCTCCAATCATATCCTACTAAAAGCTGGAATTGTGTCGCCAAGCATTTGGAGGTTGCAACCCCAGAGAAGCTTTGATGTTTCTGTTTGGGAGTCGCAAGCTTTTCACAAACAAGTTTTCAAGGACTTAGATTAATGTTTAAAGCTGCACTTTATATGTAGCCTTGCAAAAACTTGTACGGGAGTGTTTGAAAAAGTTCTTTATTTAGCACCCAGCAAAGTCTATATATGCTTCCACGTAAAGTTTCTTGAGCTTTTCACTGTTTTGTTTCTTACCTTTTTTTTATGGTGGAACAAACTATAGCAGATAAGTGAAAATAGAAAGAAAAATCACCATACATGCTGAATCTGAAAATCTGACATATACTAGTATCCAGCCACCTTGAGCAACGTCCTCGTAGAATAACATTTTCCTACAATTACAGAATCATCCCTCTATTAGCTTTGCAAACAGAATTTGCACTCAAGTTTTTGCTACATTTTTATTTCAACTGGTGCTGCTGAAGGCTCCCATCTAGATTCAGATCTACACTGGACAATTTTAAGACAAATTTGCTTTGAGTCATTCTGCCTTCAATCTTTGAGGAAAGCTGTTGCGCAGTCGAGTGTCATGTCTTCCAACCGCAGACCTGCCAGTTCTGTCAGGGCTGCCTATTCACGTGTTGTTGGCACGGGGCAAAACTGCTCATGGAATTGTTTGCCTTAGCTTTGTGTGGATTTTTGGGAGATGTGAAGGGGTGGGATCCTCTCTGCCCATGTAACCAGTGAAGGAACGTTGCGTTGCATGTACAGTACAGACCAAAAGTTTGGACACACTTTCTAATTGAATTCAATTAGAAGACCAAACTTTTGGTCTGTACTGTATTTGTCTTAAAACACTAATTCTGAATCAATCTGGAGGGTTTTGTTTTTTTTTTTGCCCACGATGTTGTTTGTAGACTGATATTCACTTCGTCTCCATAGAACATATATATTAAAAGTGCAGTGTTATGCACTTTCCAGGTACATAGTGCTATTTTATAGAACAATCAAGTAAAAGTGTTTTAAAATGCTCTATGTAAAATATAACTTCAAAGACATTTGACTTTGCAATTTGATTCCTCTTTCCAACACTCTGCCTTCAACACATCATCACAAAAATGCCTCTCCTTTTCTACAGCCGTTCCTAGAATCGTTGGACTGACGAGTAGCTTGCATGATAAGATCAGCAGATTCCCAGTTCCTCCAGCTCCAGGAAGGAGCTTTGTGGAAACAGGCAGCGCTTTGTGAGAACTGGTTCCAAACCCCAGGAGAGCTGCGACGGGAGACTAAATAATTTCCTAAAACATAAAAACGTCAAAGCAACATTGCAGGTATAAAGCTGAAAAAATGATATATGAATTATTTAAAAACATTTGCAATGGAACGTATCCATGAACAATGGAAAGAAAGAGAGATACCCGTGAGTATGGAAAGCAACAGGAGCAAACCTTGGAGCCACATCCATCACTTCCTCAATTAACATTTGATTATCCTAAATGGTGGCCTGCACTGACATTTCATTACTAGCAAACTCACTGCAGCCCTATGTCAGGTATGTTAATGGTTTGACCAGACTGGAGCCATGCAGTCACACACAGTAAATTGGATAGCAAAGGTAAGAGCTAGCTTGTAATGAAGATGTCTTCTGCCTCTTCTTTTATCACAGTGCTCTATAGTAAATAGCTTAGCTTACACACTGGACAAAGCATTTACCGCCCGGCCTGTGTGTGTGCGTGTGTTCACTGTGAGTGGGACGAGTAATCGCTGCTTTTTTGGGGTCAAAAGCTGAACAGAGCAGCTCTGGCATTCTGGCATTTCTTTAGCTAATTTGGGAAAGATGTGGTTGAAGGCACATTCATTCTGCAGATCAAGTGTTTTGTGCACATGCAGCAATGGCCAGGTTTGTCTTTATGAGCCACCAGGAAAAACTTAAAAAGAAAATGCAAATGAGTGCTGCATTCCATTCATTTCCCTTACTCAAACATTGAAGGCGTCAGCTGATCAAGATAAAAACCCAGTAATGAGATGCCGTCAAATAACTGCAGAGGAGGAGTGTGCTAAGAAGAAGTGACATGAAGGAAAAATATGAGCAATGCATATTAAAACAAGAGAGGTGAAGGATCTTTTTAAATGTCCTTCATCAGAGTCCCCGACAAAATCTTGGTCTTCTCTCCATGGTTTTAGCAGACATAACCCGAGCAGGTCACGCAGCAACATTTTCATGAGGTAATTTTTAAAAGATTGCAGCCTATTTGCATGACCTTTAGTCATTTGGATTATGTGTAAAGGTGAATAGGGGGTAGAAAGATGTTAGAATGGTAAGAAGGTTACAATCCCTAAATTGCTGAGATAGGACTCCTTAAAGGAAGCAAATGTAGGACGTGAATGTTATTTTATTATTTGTTCTATACAATGTTTTTCTTTACAATGACACTGAACGTGAAAAAGAGGCAGCGCTGGCAACGGCAGCAGCTTGTAAATCTGTCTCAAGGTCGAAAGAGAGAAAATGAAACAGTGGTTGTTAAATATTATGGCATCCAAAAGAAAGTTCAAGATCAGTAGGCCGGACAATAACCTTTATTTTGTCTGCACATGGACTTATACCACAAGTCGAATAATACCTGAGACTTATCAAAACAGAAAATTTCTTAACATGCTAGCATTAGCTTTGCGCTTCAACAACTGTGCCACATGAAACCATTCCAAGCAGGTGCAAGATTTGAGTTTCTTGATCAACCCAAATTTGTGTATTTTTTAAGGCTACTTACAAACTTTTCAACAGTATGAGGGAGTTAACACTCTTTCATACTGTCATGCTGTTGTGCCAACATATAAATAATCTATCTCTATTGTAACTCCAATCAGGTTGTATATTGAAGATGTTCCATGGTACAATACAGCTTCATGCAGCAATTTCACACACAAATCGGGGCTACGTTCTCATGAGATGAAGAGTGCAGCGTCATTTTAGGCTGTCAGTGGAGGCACTACGGTTCCACAAAAAAACAGATTTTTTTAAAATAAATTTGAAAAACGTGATCATCTATTATTTTTAAGCATTTCAAATCTCCTAAATTATCAATTTATCTGAATATATAGATTTTAGACAAACGAAAATAAACATAAGCTATGGGATAAACAACCAATAAGCATCAACCTGATGTTTGATTGAAGAACCCCTCAGAACAGATGAGAACATCAGATTTATTCAATAGTTTGACTCAGTGCCATCATAAAAATATTGATTAGAGTGCTTATAACATCACCTGTGAATGGTTCTGATGTAGGAGATTTGGAAAAAAAGATACAATAAAGGAATCTTTCAGTAACTGGATCATTTACACTGGCATCAGTTTTCAAGGACTCTGTTTTCATTTTCATGTGAAGCTTACCAAGTGTGAAAAGACTTTTAATTGCCAAGCACGAACAACAAGATCAGACTGTAGGTTATTTGGCCTGTACAATCGATGATAATGATGTTTTTCTCAGCATATCATCAGGAGCTCTTTCTGAGGGAAGGTGTGAGATAATAAGATGCAATCTTAACAATGACATCTTGAAAGATATGTCAGATTTTTTGTTGAAAGGAGAGATGGCTTGCAGGGGGAGAGAAACAAAAAGGTGATTGGAATGTGACCTTTACTTTTCAGTACCTGGTGACTAGGATATTACATGGAAGGCAGCTCAGACAGCCGTGATCAATATCAGCCCTGATACTGTTCAAGCTAAATATAGGCTTCTAAATGAGATACAAGTGGCACACCCATCAGCCCATTTCTGGGTGAAATTGCCTCTGATGTTTCATTTCACTCCTTTTCAGTTTCTCCCAAATCAAAGCATACACAATATAAATTTACTCTTATTTTTATTTGGCTTTTTTCTCCCTCTGTGTTAAATAGCAATAAAGTATAAATCCAAGTCTGCTTTAAATTACGCTTCATCTGGTCAAGTAAAACATGAATGCTATTTTCTTGCAATGGCTCCCTCATGTGGCGGAAGTCTGCCATAGCTTCAAGTTTGTATTGATGGGTAATATGTACGTCCATCCATCTATTTTCAGTTCACCCTTGTCCCTAGTGGGGTCAGGAGGGTTGATGGTGTCTATCTCCAGCTACGTTCCGGGCGAGAGGTGGGGTCACCCAGACAGGTCGCCAGTCTGTCGCAGGGCAACACAGAGACATACAGGACACACAATTCTCCTAGGGAGAATTTGGAGATACCAATTAACCTGACAGTCATGTTTTTGGACTGTGGGAGGAAGCCGGAGAACCCGGAGAGAACCCACCATGCACAGGGAGAACATGCAAACTCCATGCAGAAAGACCCCGGGAATCGAACCCAGGACTTTCTTGCTGCAAGGCAACAGCTTTACCAACTGCGCCACTGTATTATGTACAGTGATATTAAATAAATTTGAAAATCATTAACTTCATTCATGTCAGTATCTCAATTTACACATTATTTATATTAATTGCACACAGACTGATGCATCTAAGTCATTATTTTTGTTAATTATGAAGATTTTCTTCCTACATCTAATAAAAACGCAATGTTTATAATTAGAATATCTCACGGAAATCAATAAAGAGAACATTTTAATTCAGAAATGTGGGCTTACCCACCAAAATGTTATTGGCAATAAATAAGTTTAACATGACAAACGAATCTCCTCGGAGCACATATTCTAATTTATTGACTAGGACTTTATTTAGGTGGATTTGTTGAGGGTTTTTGCTGTTGTTGGTTGTTTTTTTGTTTTTAAATAAGCTTTTACAATCTTTGAAGTTGCATTTATTTTACAAAACAGCAACATTTGTCCAGAGCGCTGAAGATTATTCAAACTGAAATGTCACATTTGCATTCTAGCAGAAATAATTTCCGAGCTGCTCTTGGATAAGATACACCTTTCACACTGAGGCAGTGACTTTCACTTGGCTATTTTAAACTAATTTGAATCAGATGAGTGTGAAATCTTAAATGACTTTATGTAAAAACCTTTGTCAAAATTTCATCAGTAAATCTTGAGATGGAGCTCTCAATACCTTCAAAATTAATCCAGGTTTACAACTTTACTGACAGGGCAAATATTCTTTAGGCTTTTTTGTTTATAAAAACAATGTACTGTTCTCATTTGTTAGTCATTTGATGATGTGCTTATCTGTACATTCAGTGTTTTTCACTCATCATGGCATAAATAATTTCCTGCACGCCATATTTTTTTGTAAAAGTTAAATAAATATAAAATTTCTCTCACTCTTGATTTATATTGTTTTATCTTTGGAGAGATGCCTGTGTAATTTTCAAACAAACTTCTTATCCGTTGGTTCTGAATAATTGGTTAAGGACAGGAGTTTATTATACATTCAATTTTTACTCAAAATGAAGAATTTTCAAGGCTGGTGAATTAACACAAATGTCCACAGTTATTCAAATGAAAAGTGGGAAGGTCAGAGGGAGTTTTCACCGAGGGTTAAGCTGTTACAACCTGCAATATTTTTCAAACAGATGCTAAATTATGTTTAAAAGACGATAAAACCGTAGCAGGAAAGTTAAAAGAGCATGATAACACTAATCCGCTTGGATCCAAACACATTGAGCTAAACGGGGAAGAAAAAAAAAATCAATGTCTCAACTTCAGATTTCAGGTAGCGTTAAAGAATACGTATTGTGTCGACAGATAAAACATTTAAATATAGCATATACAATAAACATTTAAAATTTGTTTTGGAAGTGACCAGAATTTGGCACGATTAGACATGACTGACGGCTAAATGGTGCCAAAGGGGTCCCCATATGAGCCTTGTGTGTGGAAAACAAATTAAAAAGTGGTTCCCGGCTTAGATTGCTAACAATAGCCACTTTGTCATCGAGTTAGCACATTCCTCTAGTTTTCAGAATTGCAATTGGAACAGGTTGGGATTGGTGTCATTCCAGATCCAATAGAGGATAATTAACAATCCCCTTCTGCAGTTTTTTTTTTGTTGTTTTTTTTTTTGTTCTGTGTCTTTAAATTTTTTCCACTTTGCCTCTTATTTGGGTCATTTGTGTTTGAAGCAAATATCAATTTGCATTCACCTTGTAAATTGCTGCGTGCAAAATAACTTCTGACTGTCATAAATGGCAGCTGATGTAGCATTAGTGGTAATTGTACCACAACTTTCTATTTAAAGACGTACAGATGTACTCATATGCTGCATTCCAAAAGACATTACATTTTCATGAGTCTGCCATGCAGTCTCAGAAACATTATCCACGGGTGTAAATATCACAAATTTCTCCTCTGGAAGTGCTCATAAAAATCCCAGCTTGTACTTCTTAAAATGGGTACACTTTCAGGTTCTGGAGAAGCTTTGCCAAAATGAGTCTACAAGCTTTGGGAGGGGGGAGGGGGGCACTGAGTACAGGGTCTGGGATTCACCTCTTTCCTCCTGGTACCTCCTGCCCTCCTGGCACGACCTGGATAAGGTCTGACTCCGCTGCCCCTAGCCTTGGGAAAAGGGAAGCCATTAAGAGTCCCGTGAGAAGGACACATTCAAATAGGAAACAGTGCAGAATAAACACAGCATGAGCACACTGCCGCGTTCCCATGACCCAAGATGACTGGACGCGTGTATGTGTGTATGTGTTGTACATGGGGCATGTGTTCAGTGTCAGGCCAGATAACCAGGAGTGTTGTGTGTTGACCCAGCCAACTCCCTGTTTAAGTTTAGACGGAAGGTGGCCCCTCCTAAAGATTTCGCTATGGAGAACACCGGAAAGTTTGAGCGAAGGTAAAAACACACATCTGCAACTAAGCGTGAAATATTTCAATGTAACAAGGAGGTTTGAGTTTTGAAGAAAAGGGATGTGGAAATAACTGCAAGTTTGCATAGGCATGCAATTTTCAAACTTTTTGGGGTCAAAAATTTTTTTTTTCATTTTGTTGTTCTTGAAAACTATTGAAGTTAAATCACATCAAAACAAAATGATAGACATGTATGGAAATCTTTGTTTAAAAACACTTATTTTATCAAGATAAATTTACTCGAGGTGAACAACCAAGTCTGTTTTTGAGCTTGATATTCTGCGGTTCCTCTATGAAATTGAAATAAAAGCAAAAGTAAAACAGAAACCTGTATAATAAAACATGAATTTAGTCTTGCAATATACCTATTTTTAGACTTAGATTTAAATTTATTAATAAACATGTCACAAAAGGTAAAATAGAATGAATGTACAACTGCATTTTTTTCAGATGAATAGAAATATTTTGATATTTTGCTTTTTAGAGCTTGACCTCTGTCTGAAGAGTTCACCGGTCCTAGCAAACCCAAATCACCTCTATTTGCAATAGAAGTCGATTACCAGACTTCTGAATTTGTTGCACTGAATTGCAATAATGGGCTTAAGAGGAAAGGGGCTAAATAAAAATAAGTTGGTGCAATTTTCAAATATAAATTTGTAAATCCTCCACAGTTATGAGCCATTTTGTTTTGCTCTACGAGGTATATTTCAGTTTGTGGTCTAAATTTTAAGGAGTCCAAGGCAAATTTCCAAGGCAGTGTACATAAATCTATTATAACACTTTATGAGCAAGTTTGGACACACACACACACACAAAATGTAAATATATATACATATATATTTAACTTTATTTTGACTCAGACAGATATATTGTGAGTGAGTCGTAGCTGGTAGTTTCAGTTTTGTATTTTACTGTTAAAGGAATTCTCTTTTCGTGAGTGGCCACTAGGAGGCAGTAGAGTTCCACTCTTGAGCCCCTCATTGCCTGGACCCGAGTTAAGTCACAAACACATTCAAGATATCCTTAATGTACTGCAGCCAAAAACTGTATTTAATTAAGTCCCAAATTGCCTTAAATGAAATACATCATCTCGAAGGAACCAAAGGAGTGTTGTTTTATGCTGAACATATATCCTCTGTATAAAAAAGAACATTTCTTTGGAAAAGAAAAACATGCGCTTTATCCAAGTCTTACACGCGTGCTTTGATTTATGGCCATGCCTTGGAACAAAACCAGGTTGCAATTCATTATTTTAGGAAGATTTACCATGTGAACTGTTTCAGCTTCAGGAGCGTAATTCACTTGGTGATGAGCTAAGGGGGCTTAGGAGGCTGCCAGCAGCATTTCAGACCACTCCCTTGGCTCCTGGATGAGTAAAGTGATTAGCTTTTTTTACTCACGCTTAGCTGATCCAGGCAAGTGGAGAAGACTTTTGGCAGATCCAGAAGTGTGACACATTCTATTGGAGCTTTGACCATAATTTTTGCTTTTGAGAAACCCCTTTCAGCAACTTTTCTGTTTCTTTCAGAAGTACAAATCTAGGGAATACAAACCGCTGAAGATTTACAGGCTGAGTGAGAACAAGAAAATAACTTAATATGTGCTTTGTGCCCGTATTTCTGCCAATGTCTCTGTGTGTCAGTCATGTGTTGTGTGAATATATGTCAAGGAGGATGGGGGTCTCTCTCTAAAAGCATGGTGCAGATTAATAAAAGAGGGGTGTGTGCTCAGGAGTGATGACAAGAAAGAGGGAGCTGAGGGGTTCCCACGGCAACCTGCTGCTCCGTGGCGCTCACGAGCTGGCGTTGAGGGGGGTTGAGGCTGCCTCGCCTTGTGTCGGCCCTGAGCACCTGCATGGTGTTTGCACAGGCAACAGTGATTATTTGGATGATCTCTTGGCTCGCTGGAAGCCCACATCACAGGCCGCATCTACACATCCAACGTCCCCCCCTCAGGGTGTCCTCCATTTATTCAGCTGGAAATGTGTCGAAGAACCTCCATGCGTGTCGAGAGGGAAAAGAAGCCGCTGCAGGATTGCAGAAACAATCGGGGTGGACCTTGAATCTACGCTGATTGACAGCTGTAAGAATAGCCTTGGGCAGCAGATCTCCGCGACATGTTGCAGCTTAATTTCACACACTTTTCTCAAAGTAGGGGATCATCGCAGTTGGAGACTGCAGCATTGATTAGAGGTAGTGCTGGGAGATTCAAGAGTATTGGCAGTATTGGTTGATTGCAGCGTGGAAGAGAAGCAGAACGTTAAACTGTGGCATGGGAGCAACTCTCCCCGTGTTCATCCAAGCGTGCTCGCCCGATGGACTGAATATTCTGGAGTAACTACCCTAGGCTGATGATTCACACTATTGAACCAGAAAGATATTTGATTCAATTTTGGATAATATAAACGTTAATAAGGGTTTTCTTCCATGGAAAGCCCTTGAACCATTTAAACTGCAGAACTCTGGATTTTATCAACCCATCATTTCGACCACTTATGTAGCGTCATAATTTTGTCAGGTTCCAACCACAAAACTTTCCTGTATATTATAGTGATTTTATGTGATGGACCAACACAAAGTGGGGGATTTATTAAGAAATGGCAGGAAAGTGATGCATGTTTTGCAAAAAGAAAATCTGAACAGTGTGGCGTTCATATGTATTCAGCCTTCTTTATTCAGGTGCCCCTTAAAGCTGCAGTATACTTTTACTTATTTGTTAAACTATGTTGCGACAGTATAACATGAAACAGATCATCTGTGAAAAAACTGAACTCCGCTGCCTGCGGTCCTACTGCCATCTGCAGTAAAACGCAACACATACACAAGGATGATTGACAGTCCTAAGACCATCCTCCTGGCTCTGAGAGGTTGTTTCTCAATGAGTGGTGTAGTTCTGCAGATGACAGTAGAACCATAGGAAAATTATTTGTCTCATCGTTATATTAAAGAAACATATTGCTTACAAAAGTTGCATGCTGCAGCTTTAGTAAAACCTGTCGCTTTAGCTGGTTCTAGGAGGTTTCCTTCCAGCTAGGGTCTATCCATCATCTCATCAACTCTCACCAGTTTCTCTTGAACTGATGAATAAAACCATCCCTACAGCATGATGCTGCCACCATATTAGTTCTCTATGACAGTCTGAATGTAACTATGTAAGAGGAAGAAACAAGATTTCTGTCTTCCATCTATTTCTTGTTTTTCCTACATAAATGTTGAATTTCTGGAGTGAATAACTAACAGGCATGTCAACATTTTCTTTTTAAGTGAGTTTCCACAGTTACTGCCAGTCTCTTGGCTGCTTCATTCATTAATGCTGTTCTTGTCTAGCCTGCCAACTCAGATTGATGGCCATATCTTGTGAAAAATTACAACTTGACATGATAACACTTGTCAATAATTATTTATTGACTGGAAAATAATTTGAAAGTGGTTGTTTAATCATAAACACTTGTAATGCACCTGGTTAATTGATAGGTAAAAGCTGAATTGCACGTTCTGTTTGCCCTCTTTAACGACTCTGACCACCAACTGAGACAGTTAGCACTTTGTTTTGTTTGTTTTTCTGAAAATAGTTATGGAGGGGACCTGTGAGATAACAGGAAATCTGCAAAGAGAGGAAAAGCACACTGCAGTAAAAGAATGAAAGCCTCCATGGAGCTAAACAAAAGCTGTGGCTCCTCTACATTTTCTTTTCATAGCGTTTGTACAACCATTATTCGATACAATGTCACCTCATCCATAAGGTGTAGTTATCTGTTTAGACGAATAAAAAGCTATCATGTATACACACACACGCACCCACACACACCCATGCACACACGCAAACTCGCTTTATCCCTTCTGAAGACCTCTGCATTTCCTGTTTGTCCCAATAATGCAGGAACAAGCAGTTCTACTTCCTGGCTCTCAGGCTGGTGAGGAAATAACCAAAGTCTGGTCACACGGTGCTCCACCACACACACACCCCCAACTGCTTACCTCAACTCCAACCCCTTCGCCCGCCTTCCATTCTTAACACTTTGCTTTCATTCAGCTTTTCTTGCTCTTTCTCCAGCCATGTTATGTCATTTACCCTTTCCTCGCAGCTCTCGCCCTCATCTCCCTTCACCTCCCGCGCGGGCCACACAGACTCCACGCAGTGGAGAGGAAAGAGAGAAACACCTCTCTTACAAGAGGTCTGGCAAAACACAAACAAACAGGCTCAGCTTTCCCATGGGTGGCAGGATGTTACCCAGAATGAAGGATATTTTAACATGTCACTGACATGGCTTGAGGGGAAAGCGTCAGTTCTATATTTGCAAGCCGTGTTTATCTGCTGCCGTGGAAGTAGGATATGGAAGTTGAGTCTAAAGGAGCCTGCTCTTAGTGCAGTGTCGAGAAGGCCTGCACAGGCGATGGGGACGAGAATAAATAGGGAGAACAACAAAATGTGTGCTGCAGCAGCAGGGTGCACGCACTCTGCTCCGTAAAATGGCTACTCAACACCCCAAAAGTCTTTTATAAATCATTCATGGGGGCCTCCCGAGCACCATAAGGGAAGCTGCTGATGCAGTTCCAGAACAAGTGCCGACAAAATAGCGCGCTATGCAGTAATGTCTCCCTGTGGGTGCTTCATAGCATCATTGTCTGGCGGCCAGCGCTGCGCTCTTTGCTCATGCTCCCCCACGGTAGGTCCCATTAATGGTCTCTACCAAGCCTCGAATTACTCCCAGCGCAAGACCAGATCATACATTATTGACCCGCCTCGCTTGTTTGCGATGGCTGTGGTCATCCTTTAAAGAAAAGTACTGTGATATGGTCTCATGCATGTCTTTAAAGTGTTCATCCAGCATGTACACACATTATTTACTCCAAGCTATACGCATCATGTGGAGGCCCACAGAGGAAAAAAAAAACATTGGGGGTGCTCTAGTTACGGACAACAATGGAGGCATTTAATTTGGGTCACGGTTACTACGCAACCACAAGCAGAGTGGACTGGTGTTGGATTACTGATTGTTTCATAATTAATTATGGATTATAAATATTTAATTGAGAAGTGTGGTGTAATTTACAGCCGTGTGTAAATGGGAGCTACTCCACCACTTTATCCAAAGAGAGCGTGTAAGTGTGTGTGCACATAGTTTAAATTTATGCATGTATCCCCTGTGCTATGAACAGATGATATCATTCACAGTGGTCCTCTTTTTTTAAACTTCTTCCTGTGGGAATCTGAAAACCTCAGATACTGTATTCAGAGCGTCTTACTGGGATTTCATTTGATCCAAGTAGTAGCATGTAAGTCTGAATTGGAAGAAAAAAAAAAGACATATTTTCAATATCTTTTTAGAAATAACATCTGAAAAGCAAGGCATTCGTGTTTAATCCCTTTACTGCTAATTAAATATAAGTACAACACTTTGGCTTTAGAAATCGTCTAATTATCATAATTTCTAATTTAATCATGAAGACAATACCACCCCTATTGAGAAACATAATGGCAGCAGCATCATGCTGAGGAAAAGTCTATCATGAGTAAATCAAAGGCAATTCTGCAAAAACAAAACAATTAGAAGCTGCAAGACAACAAGTTCTACGTTGATAGGGTTTAGATCAGTGTTTCTCAATTCCAGTCCTCAGGCCCCCCCGCCCTGCATGTTTTAGGTGTTTCCCTTCTGCCACACACCTGGATTGAGTCTTTGTGTGATTAACAGGCCCCTGCAGTACTTGATGGCTGCAGAAGACGTCATGCAATCATTTGAATCAGCTGTTCTGGTATAGAGGCACATCTAAAACATGCAGGCAGGGCGGCCTGAGGACTGGAATTGAGAAGCACTGGTTTAGATCAAAGCCCAGTCACACTGCACAGGATCGTCTAGTCCAGGGGTGGGCAACTCCAGGCCTCGAGGGCCAGTCTCCTGCAACTTTTAGATGTTTCTCTACTTCATCACAACCTGAGTCAAATAATGAGGTCATTAGCAGGACTCTGGAGAACCTGACTGCACTTAGGAGGTGATTCAGCTGTTGGATTCAGGTGTGTTGGACCAGGGAGATGTCTAAGAGTTGCAGGACACCGGCCCTCCAGGACCAGGATTGCCCACCCCTGGTCTAGTCAAAGTCCAGATCTAAATTCAGGAACCTGTTAGAAATCTTGAAGATTCTAGTTCAAAGTCACTCTCTGTCCAATATGCGTGAGTTTGAGCCATTTTAAAAGGAGAATACGCAAATATTTCTGAGGATGTGCAAGTTTTGTAGATTTATTCCAAAACACCTGCAATTGGAAACGTTTCAGGCATTATAAGTTGGGTCTATGAGGCATTGATATAGGATGGCTGAAAACAAATGCACAACAATTTTTACATACTAAGCAAACCTTATCTTCTACTTTAAAATTGTTTAGGATAATTACTGGATGTTGCATTGGTCTATCACAGAAAATTGTCATGAAAAACTTAGTTTGTGGCTTATGAGTGACTTTAAAGAAAAGCTTTTATTTATATACACACTGATCCTGTCACCTGCAGTTTGCTCTTGAGCCAACCTATATCATAATGAAATTATAATAATGCCAAACTATAGGCTGCTTTCTGAATAAGTGTGCTTATATAATGCAAAGGATATAGTAGAACTTGAGTTTTAGGCTAGAAGTGTCTGATTGCCTGGTGAGAGAGGGGTTTAAGAAATGTGTGTGTTGTAGCAGACAGAGTCAGATACAGAGGCAAAAGAAGAGAGGAGGATATAGGTGAGAGGTAGATAAGTGGTGAGTGGGTGTTTGAGTGGGCCGAAGAGAGGAGAGAGGAGAGAAAGGCAGCGGTAGAGCTCTGAGATGGAAGCAGAGTTGTACAAAGGAACGGCCGTGAGAAATAAATGTTCTGCATTTCATTGTTTAAGCTGGATTTATAGAACGTGAAAACTTTTAAAAAATCCTTATCATAAGCATCTTTCTGGAGGTGATTTGTGTGTTTTATAATGTGGGTGGGAGGAAGACATTCACATTTTAGAACACAATCTTTCGAACAACTGGTATGCACAGTAAGACAAACAAATAAAATTGCATAATAAACAATTGACTGCTGTTCTTCTTGTGACCAGTAGGGGTCAATGACCATCAGAAGATAGATAGATAGATAGATAGATAGATAGATAGATAGATAGATAGATAGATAGATAGATAGATAGATAGATAGATAGATAGATAGATAGATAGATAGATAGATAGATAGATAGATAGATAGATAGATAGATAGATAGATGATAGATAGATAGATAGATAGATAGATAGATAGATAGATAGATAGATAGATAGATAGATAGATAGATAGATAGATAGATAGATAGATAGATAGATAGATAGATAGATAGATAGATAGATAGATAGATAGATAGATAGATAGATAGATAGATAGATAGATAGATAGATAGATAGATAGATAGATAGATAGATAGATAGGCTTCAGCTTTGCAATCTGTTACCATGGAAATGAAGAAATATGTCAAAAATATGTTTTGACATTGCCTTATGAATAGTCCGACACTCTTGGGGATTGCAAGGATTATGCAAACAGAGAAAGAAACACATATATGCACTAATCACTAAAGGTTTAAAAACAATGAGAGCAATAAAAAGAGAAGTCTTTCAGCCAGGATTTAACATTTTCACATTTAATAGGGAAACACAGGAAAATGGAAAGAAAAGAAAGTGGGAAAGGGAGAGTGAAAAATAGACACTACTCTACATTTCATGGGTGGAAGATGCATTAAAAAGCCGGGGAAGGAGAGATTGGAAAGAAAATAACAGGAGATGAAAGCAGTGGGGGATTACTGCGATGTCATTTCCCTTCTTCTACTCCCTCCATCACTTCTTCCCGACCTCCCGAATCCAGCCAGTCCACCCTGCTACATTCCTTTAAAACGTTTTAGTGAGGTGTCTCACCTTCAGGATATAAAAAGACACGCCCGAAGAAAAGCAAGTTTGAACCACTCAGGGAAACAAGTCCCTGCCATAAGTCGTTAAGGTGTTCATAAGCGTGTTTGTGTGTGTGAGGTTGACAGGCTGTCGGGACAGGAAACATGAGACTGAAAGCACAAGCTAATGAAAATGGAGAGAACTGGTCTTTTTCAACATGCGCACTGTGCCTGATTCCTGCAGAAGTGGATTACATTTGTGACAGAATCGGTTAATCTGAGACCACCGGAATTCATGCTTTCTCTAAAAAAGGGAAAGAAAACACAACCTGTGAGAAAGTGGTAGAAAGAAAGACAGGTGGTTGCAAAACTTTAAAACTTCAGAGGCTTTATTTAAGTAAAAAAAATAATAATAATCAGTTTCACCTCTAACTATGCATTATATGGAATATATGGGGGGATTCTGATTTTGACATTAGACAGTTACAATTTATGAAGTAGACCAGAAAAATGTTTGCTAACATGAAGACATCTGTAGCTTATGGTGAAGATGATGTGCTGAAGTTCAAGCCAAGCTGTTTGTGATTCTCATGTGGGTTTAAGATTTTATTATTTTTTCCCCCTGCAGTTTTTGAAAGACTGTACTGTATGAAATCAATACATTTTCCATGAACATAAAAAAATGAAAAGACATATTTTTAAATTGAATGACACATCAAATTTATTTAAGAGTAAAATTTATTTGGATAAAATAAAAAAGCATTTACTGTTCTCTTTGACTTTAAATAAAGTCCAAATATAACCACGGGAATTTCCTAAAATTATATGCAAAAAAAAAAAAAAAAAGGTTACCGCAAATCAAAACCATCCCGGAGACAGGAAACGCAACAATAACTTCAGGCTTTTGCATCTTTGGAGAGAAGTTGTCTGTTTATTCCATAAATGTGTTTTGTCCTGATCGAAAAACACCAGTGCTGGGCCTGTCTCTTCATCTATAACTAATCCAATATCAGATAGCTACTATTTCCGGATTGAGTTTGACCACTGCAAGTTAACCAGCAGACATTCCACTGAAGTGACCAAATGCAGGCATGAAAAGAAAATGCGGGGGAGTCTGCCTTTATACTCACACCCACTCAGGTGTCTTCAATCCTGGGGCAGGCTTCATACTGCTACATATAGATACTGACTGAAACTGAAATAATTTGTTATTCCTCGTGATCAAGAATTTATGTATTGTAAACCAGTCCTGCATTTGGGAAAGAGAAAATTGTTTTTAACAGAGCCAACAAATGTCTCATGATTTGTTCCAAAACATTTCTACTTAAAGAAATGTCCTTATTCATTTAAACAGAAAAAAGTCCTACCCTGGAGCATTTGTTGCTCGTGTTGCTGCCAGGGAAGGTGTAAAACATAGCGGCATTTAGCAGTATGGTAATGAGAGCAGGTTGAGAAATGTGTTTGCGGTGAGAAAAAATGCTGAAGGGTTGGAAACGTTTTGGTAGTTTTGCAAAATTGGTAGTATTTGTGTATCAGTTGGAAAGCTGCTTTGGGTCAAAAGTGCTAATAGTTTAGCAAACCTCAAATAAACAGTTGTCCTTTGTGCTTCATTGTACCCAGAGAGTTTCCATTTTGTAAGAATTTGAATTTCTCAATTGAAATCCTTAGCTGTAATTTATGATGTGATGTTTACATCTTGCAAGAATCAGGAACTGGTTACTGAAGACTTTGGAGATGATGCACTTTGCTTTGAGACAATTAAGAAGGCATCCAAGCTTTTACTTGAAATCACTCATGTGATTGTTGCAATCCAGCTCCATCCTTTGCTTTTATCTGCTTTAGTAACCTAATAAGTGCAGCACAGACTTCTCAGTGTGCGTGGTCATCTGTTTTTCAGTCATCCAAACTCCCTATCTCTGTTCAATCAAACAATATATTTTTTTTCAATTTATCTTCCAGTGACTTCATGAGGATTCTCATTAACTTCAACCTCTTTAAAGAACTAAAACGTTTTTTTTTCTTTTTTCTTCCCTTTTATTCTTTCTGTAAAACTTTACCAGGTAATCACATGACTGCCATTTTGGAGAGAAACTCAGGAAGGATATACCTGAATAAACACCCATCTACGTATGCTCGTGTGTGTGGTCATTCACGCATGCAACACACAGTTGCGCAAATCCTCTATTTGCATCAGTGTAGGTGAATGGAGCGCAGCATTTTCAAGATCCGTATGAGTGTGGATTGCATGTATTCCTCCATAACTCTAGGAAGCCACAGTTCAGGAAAGAAGGTGATCAGACTGAGTGTATGCCCAGGAGTGCAGTGTTCATCGGACAGGTTGTAATTTACAGAGGAGAACATGGAGACTTGCGAACGGCCAGGACCCAGGGGAGCCATCGGGCTGAACACGCCGGCGTGCCCTGGGAAGAGACCCGATGTCTCTCAGATAGAAACAACACACACGCCCTGTCAAACAGCAGGGGGGATGGATGGATGAATGGATGGATGGGGAGAGGACAGGGAAGTGATAAAGAAAAAGGAAACGAGAATAACAGCCGGTGGACAAAAGGAACAAAGTGGTATGAAGCGATAGGAAAAGGTGTGAAAAGACAAATATTAAAAAAGCGAGATCGGTGCAGTATAATCTACTCTGAAAATACATTTCCTTGCAAAACTTTTCATGCTATTGAACTATTCCACATTTTTGCGTCGTTAGGACAAACCCCTGACAGAGAATTTCTCTCAAAGTGAATAAAACAGTGCTTAAATGTGAAGTGGAAGACAAAAGATAACATAATTTTTCTGTCCTTGATTAAGGAAAGAATCCCAGCAACATGATGCTTCCACTACCTTTGTTTCAACCATGCCGGTATCCTTGTTGCTACTCTTCCATGAAGTCCAAATTTGTGGAAAACTTAAATTTTTCTTCCACTTCCCATTAAAGCATTACTTTGTTCTTGTCTGTCATGTAAAATGTCAGTGTGGTGCATTAAGGTTTGAACGTGAGATTTGACAAAATGTGAAGTAGTTCAAGGGTGTGGAATATTTTTGCTTTGTAGCATACCATGCGCCACTGCTAATGTCTAACAGACAACGCTTGGGGAAAAAAGAAAAGAGAAATCAAATCCTCAAACCCAGATGAGTCAAAAAGTTCATATTTCACAGTTCCTCTCAATAACTTCTACTTACCACGAAGAACAAATATAACAGCAATTTTCCATCATGCATAAGAAGCAGACTCTGCATGATGACAGCTGAGCTGGGTAACGGGACAGCTCAAGATAAGTCAGTTTACATGCTGTCTGTCTTGAACACAGATGAGCTCCAGTTGTGCTAGAAAGACATAAAATGGCAACATCTGTGGAACCTCCAAATTTTATTGAGGACTTTACTGATTTATGACTGATAACCGGACGAATGAATGTTAGTGTTAGAAGCAGAATCTTAAGCCGTGAGGACATGTTTTTGTTTTTTTTTAGTTTTGAAATTTGAGCTTCTCGGCATGGCTGTTCTGCATAAGATTATTCCCCCTTTGCTGCACACAAATTACAGATACTTCCTAATGGAAATCCTCCTGTCTCTGCTCTCTGATCCTCTACTGCCCCTCTGGGATTGGGTCTTATGTTTGTCTTCAAGTGCTTGTGCAAATGTCTGTTTGTGCTTCATTACTGTATGTATGCATTCTAGGTAATTGGATGGGACTTTTACAGTGGCTGTTCATCACTTTGTACAAGGGTGACCTGGTGATTCGAGCTATCACGTCAGATCTTAAAGGTCAGGACTTCAGGTCAGCGACAAAACTTACATTATAGGATACTTGTAGCTTTAAATACTTTATCATCTTTTGAGAAACTAAAAACCGGCATGTTACGTGCAAGGAATAGCCTTCCCCCCCCCTCCCCCCCAAGCAGCCCACATACACAGTGCCTTTGTACAGCCAAATCTCTGTAAGTGAGGAAAAAACACTGAGTCTGTGTGACTAGGTATGCTGTGAGTTCCAGGAAGTGTGATCAAAGCCTCTTCCTCTTCTCAGGGACCAAAGAACATGGGAATATTTACAGCTTTGTTTGGTGCTGGTGCAGAGATACCATTATTAGACGTGCAATGCAGAATCTTCGGCTGCATTGGCGGAGAGTTAAGAGTGCAGCTTGAACAGATCGCTGGTTTATTGGGGGGGATGTATAAAAAAAAACCCTCTAGGCTCCTCCTTGGATTCCAGTAACTAATTTTTATGTCTTTAGACTGCGGGAGGAAACATTAGAGCTTAAAGAAAAACTCCTCTAATCCTTTATCTATTATCCAGAGAAAGTTACCTTCACAGTTCCTCATATTACTTCAGAAATGAGGTTTTTTTCACAGGTCCTAAAAAGGAAGAATAAAATCTCAGAAGTAATTTACAATCAGAAAATGAATCCCAAGACATCCCTTTCTGTGTGTTAAAAAATTAAATGTGATCTTGTTTTTAAAAATTATAAGTCTATGAAGCCATTTTATTTAAATGCAGAAATATGACATTTTTTTATATGGAACAAACAGAATCATGCCGGATTACCTTCTTCATTCAGGACATTTGTATAAAACCCAATAAATAAATAAAAACATTCAAATTGGTACCTGATATGTAATGATTAATGAATCATTCAGTATCTGCAAAATTAATCAGAAAGTAGGGCTTGGCTTTGGAGCTGATTCAAGTATTCAGCTTGCTGAGATGAGAAAATTTTCCTGAGTGCAGACAGAGAGTTTGTGTAGCTCTGGGTTATATTTAGCAGTGCTCTTATTAGTAGATTTACACAACATGTGAGTAGCACTTGTATGCATTCTGTCACAGTGTAACATTGGTTGCAGCTCAGAGTTGCGGCGCTAATGCCATGGCTGGAAACATCAGCAGTGATCTGATGTTTCGGTGTTAAAGGGGAAATGCTGAAATGTAATTTGGTAAAATCTATCCAACTTCTCATGCAGCTGAAATCTAAAGGACATGAAAAGTGTAACGTGAGATAAAACTTGAATGTTTAACTTTTACAGAGAACTCATAAAAAGACGCTTGAATTCAAATCTGATACATTTTATGAAGAAATTGTCCTTTATGGATCCTTCAATTCACAGACCGTTGGCGATAATGAAATGCACAAATTCAGTGGATTTCATTTGCAGTCACTGCACTGTAGACCTTTTATCATGTTAGATCTCAAAATCATCCAAACAGTAGGAACACTATTCATGCTGAACCAACGAGGTGCAATAAAACAGTCCTGAGAAAACTTGTTTGATAAATGACCTAAAATCTCAATCTTTCCATTTTTTGCCTTGAATGGAAAATGTTTCATGTTGACATTTATTTTTACAATTTTTCTCCAACTTCATTTTCTGTTTAGCATCCAGGAACTTTGAAATCTCTCCAAAATAAAAAAATACAAAAAAAATAGAACAAAATAGCAACATCTTGTTTGAATGTGTGCAGTAATAGTGTGAATCGGCATAATCTGAGGAAGGCAGCAGTGACCAGATGTTTTATGGCTTATTTGTCCAGACAAAACACACCTGCCTGTTTTTTCAGACAGCCATTAAATTATGAGATGATCACCCCGGTTGCTCCGGCTCTGCCATTTTATAATATTATTACGAGAAACATGACAGGTGTTTCATTTTGTCCGCTCATTATTTGAGCGAACGAACGATATCAGCAATATTTTATTACGGTCTTCCATCAACATACTTGCCTCTCTGTGTACTTCATTTATTTTACTGATACAAACATGCACATTAAACAACGCTTGAAAATGGCGGAAAGATAACATGACTTCCCAGAACTCTAAAATGGCTAGACATAAAATGTTTTTGCACCAGCTTGCAAAAGTACTCAAGTTGATTTAACTTTTTTTTTTTTTTTTTTTTTATGTGATAAAAGAAATCAAGGTAGGGAAAACCTGTGATACAGGAGGAAAAGTATGGATTGGTTTCAACATGTTTTGCAAATAAAACTTCACTTTTAAACGCTTACCAGAAAATTCTGTACTGTTAAATCCTTCAGTTCAAACTGCAAAGAACATTTTGCAATAGTGGTTCTGGTCAGATGAGACCTAACATACATGCAAAATGCTACATGGCGGCAAAAATGAACGGTGCACATCAACCTGAGCACACCATCCCTGTGGTAAAGCATGATGGTGGCAGAATTACATTGTGGAGTTGGTTTTCTTAACCAGGGTCTCAGAGGTTGGTCACAAGTGTCTCTAGTGCTGCGGGAAATTTCGCCCACCAGGAGAAGGTGGAGAGAGCGATAATTGAGTGTGAAAGTCCAGTACTTGAGGGATGTCATCTGCAACATTTAGATGTGCCCCTGGGCCAACACACCTGAATAAAATAATTGAATTCTCCGCTGAGCACGCAGTGAAATACTGCAGACTCCAGTAGAAAATCTAAAAGTTGCAGGATTCTGGACCTTGAGGAAAGAACCTTGATGCCTGTAGTGGATCAAATAAAGGGCTAGGACTGACTAGTCAAAGGTCAGACCTAAATTCAATTCAGAATCAAAGGCAAGAATTGAAAGCTAGCATACAGTTTCTGTCTAATAAGACAGAGATTTTTCAAATTCAAATTAACTGGTTGAACACAGAGAATTATGAAGAACCACGTGAATATAGAAAGAAAATAATTACTGTTTTTTACAATTGAGAGATCTCTTGATAAAATAGTCTTTCCCTTGATATCAAGTCTTTTTTTCTGTCTACTTTTGACAATAGGACTCTGGCGGTAATGGTCATTTTTATTTTTTCACAAGACCAAACCAAGGTGGGCCCCGGGCCTCAGCTGCTGTCTCAGCGTGACAGTGAGTTTTCTGAGGGTGAATATTTATTAAGCTGGCCAGATAATCAGGCACTCACCGATATTTGCATTGCTTCCTCCGAGGCGAGTTCAACGCATGAGGTTAAGTTGAATTTTTTTGCACCAACAAAAGACTGAATGTGTCTCCTATGAGCAATACATCATCGCTTCATGGATGTGATTTCAAACGTTAAATAGAAGCTCAAGATCCTCAGTCATAATTACTGTAAATTACCCTGCGGTCTTTGGATGCACTCTGAGGAGACGTGAGTGCGAAAAACCACAAATTGCCAAAATAAATGCTAATATGGTGCGGGTAAACGCATGCTTAACCTAAATCCTTCTGGAACAGTTCATCACCAAATTTTGTCAAAACCTTGGTGGGATCTGGCTCGGCTGACGGAAACCATAAGATGATGGCCTGATTCTTTCGCGCCTTGTGAGGCTAGACGATCCTGCAGAGGCCAGGATGGCACTGGGATGCTGAGCAGCGCCTGAAGCCTCCTCTGCTGAACCGCATAATTCCCTCCCAGCTGGAGGTTTATAGAGCAACACCACTTCCTGGGAAGATGGGCTTTGAGCGCAACAACACCCACAAATCACTAATTTCATGGCTTGCCTTTCCCTACAAAGCCAGCGCATTCTCCCCTGTGGTATACTTACAGAGAGGGTTAATTTTCAGCTCTCTTTTGCCCAGTACTGTTAATAATATTGGGACCTCTGACTGGACAGGAAAAATACTCTATTTGGGGGGATATGAGTAGGACCAGATGGTCAAATGCCCACAATTTGCTTCCCCCTGCAAATTAGGTTGAATGACATCAAGGCAGCTGCTGGAGAACTGCAGGAGATTAGGTGGATTTTGCGAGTTGAAATGTGTGTGTGTGTGTGTGTGTGTGTGTGTGCGGGTGGGCGTGTGCGTGTGTGTGTGTGTGTTTTGTTTTGTTTTTTTAAATCAAACTATGTATTTTAAGAAAACCAAAAAAATAAGAGCCGCATTCTCACTTTAAGCAAAAACCAAGAACCTCTCTGCAGATTTAAGGTCCCTCCTTTGGTACTATGAACCCTCTTTGGATAATTAATCAGAGTGTTTAGGTGAACATACCGCAAAGCACAAGTGGGGGATCGTCTTTCCTTTCCAGTGGTCTCTTCCTTTTATTTTAATCCCATCCTCCCTCCACCGCAGCAGAAGTGGCGGCGCGGTTGGCGGCACGCTGGATCTTCCAGGTGTGATTTCAGCCAAAGCACCTTGAATAATTAACCACGTGGTGGGCGAGCCTGCTCGGGTTACGCAGCGAACTCGGGTTACTGTGTGTATACAAACAGATGGAAGCGAGTACATGAGCACGCGCAGGGACGTGCAAGCACTCTCCTCCATAAAGGACGCACGAACACACATACTCGTCTTCCTCCAATGCGTCTTTGTGGGAGGCTATCTCTCACACCACTTTCTGGCTCCGTGGGCCACCTCCCCTCCCTCTTACTATCTGCTGTATAATCAAACACGGCTTCAAAAAGACAGCTTAATCCTTCCGACTGGCACACTGCACCGTGTTGTTGCTATGCCGCCTAGATGTCCTGCACCAGGATAAAATTTCACACTATTGTATCGCGCTAAGTCCGGTATTTATGTTTATCTTTAAGTGTTAATGAAAATGCGCTTTTCCTTGAAGAAGGAGCAGTAGCATTTAAAAAATGACTTAAACACACTTTCTTTATACTATGGGAACCTATAGATATGTGTTGCAGGGTGTAAGTACCAGATTGTGAGTTTGGCTTCGTGGCTCCACATCTTAAATCTGTCATGTGGTGTAAATGTATGCGGTCGTTTATGATCCACTGACCTCTCTTCCACAGATTATGTTCACCTAAATAAGGTCTACAAATTCTCAACAGAGACTGGAATTAGTCACTGTTGAGAACTCGAATATAAACTGGAAGCGGTTCAAACACGTAGATATAATTGTAATGTTGGTAAGGACGCTCGCATTTAGAGGGATGCTCTTCATTCTTTGAAGCAGAAACATTTTTTTTTTTTTTCCCCTGCAAGCCACTTTTCTGAAGCACATCTCAGGCTACAACATGGTTTGTTATTGTAAGCAGATAGCATTCAGATGAAGCAATCCATCAAAGTCAGAGTATCATTATAACTGTGTCGGAGCAGAACCGCTCCTCAATAAGCACAAAAACCAAAGAATCCAAAATTGTTTAATATTTGTTGTTGAAAATGAACAAAAGCTACTAATTGGATTAAAGAAAGAGAAGTTAAAGCTGAACTTTTTCAGATTTATGTCTTGTGACAACCTCAAACATTGATGATTTTTATCAGAATTTTATTTGTTAGACCAACACAATGTACTTCATAGTTGTTAAAGCGTAAGGGAGATGGCACATGATACCATGTAAAAACTATATTCAGCTCTCCTGAGAAAGTTATATAATATTAGTTACAATTGCATTTTAAAAGCATATTTGAATTGAACTAAGTTGGCACTATTCTAATTGGAAAGTTAAATGCAATCAGAGTCAGACTGAACAGAGAGCGTCTGTGGACATCAGTTTTCAGGTTCTACGCCATTCTAACACATGATTAGGGTAGATTTTATATGGTGCTTTTCTAGTCACAGCTGACTACACTTTACTCATTCATCCAATCTCACTCAGATCAGAAGGAAAATTAGGATTAAGTGCTTTTCTTAGAAACAGGAGGAAGCTGGAATTGTACTTATATCCTTCTTATTGCAAGACTTAGCTCCATGCTAACTCTAACCAGCTTCTCTGCTGAGGGAAACCATCCTCAGACAATAAATCTACCAACACCACGTTTCCTCTTGGAGATGGTGTGATCTGGCTGATGTTCAGGTTTCCGTTTCTAATGATTGTAGTTTCATTTTATCATGTTATAAAATGTGATAAAGTTCAAAGGTCATTATTACTTTTGCAAAGTACATTTCCTTTTGGTACTGCTATACTTGCTTAACGTATGTATAGACACAACAGGCATTTCTAGACATTTTTATTTTACAAATACAATGGAAGAATTTTTTTTAAAGACCCTACACCTAACGGTTTCTTTTTGTTAAACACTCAAATTATGTAATTTTTTTAAAGTCCGCTGATGATAAGCTGTTGTTAGTAGACTTTATCATGAACAAGAAACTTTTGACAGATTTCGTGGTCAGTCCTGAATCAGTGCTTGACCTGGGCGGTGTGGGGGTAAAGTGTACGACTCACATACTGAGGCTTTAGTCCCGTGACAGGCTCAATGACCTTTGCTGTTTGTCTTCCCCCTTTTGTCATAACCCACCTTTCTTTATGACAACTGTTAAATAAAGGCCACAGGACAAAAGCTTAAAAAAATAAAAACTAAGGACTCTCTCCCCTCACATGCACAAACAGGGATGGGAATAAAAAAGAATACAGAGAAATCCTGAAAGACAAGTTTTAGTTTTTCAAGTAGTTCTGTTTATTATTAATGTCCTCTTCCAGACCAGATTCAGAGCATTGAAGGACCACTCCTGGTGACCATATTTAGCCCATTTGTGGTTTGCAAGAGAGAATCAGAAACAGACGACTGATCCAGTTAAGGTTGTCATAGAGTTGATATTTCTGTAAAACACAGTGGCTAAAGTTTTAAGGTTTTTTTTTTCTTTCTTTCTTTTTATCGAGATACAAAAAAAGATACCCTTCACACCTTCTTCTTTTCAGCCAACTTCCTGCTTTGCCAAATGGAAGCCAGGGCGGCATCACCTGTCTAGGCTGCGAGATCTGGTGATGTGAAGCACCTGACCTGCTGCTGTGTCACCCGATCATGTTTGGCATGAGCTTTGCACTGTTCATGGATGTTGGAACAAGTGTAATGTGACAGCTCATTCCTTTCACATTGCAAACCTCTGATGTTGTCTTCACGAGCGCGATAGGGCTCGGTTGATACTCGGTTACAGCTCTCTTTGCTTGCCAGATCGCAGGAATCTGCGCACATCCAAGCCGGAGCCATCGGGGGTTAGCGGGGCTCCATGTACACGTATGCATTTCAGAGCCTTCTGATCGCTTTCATTACTTGGTAAATTTAGTGAATTCATCGCCTCGTACGTGTGTTTGCACCTCTTGAAGTTTCTCACATTTTTCCATGTTTCAGCTACAAACATGAATGCATGTCTCAGACAAGATTTACTGGAATTAAGACCTTTTATACAAAAAAATTCATGTTTATTTATTGGAATATTTAATTGCAGAAAACTGCCTCATAATGGCCCAATTATCGAAGGGAGTTTATTTTTATTACCTAGAAAGGTTCTGCACTGTTCAACTTTAGTTTTTTGCTATATCTTAATACCTGTATCCAACCAAGGACATTTTCTGAATTTCTGACATGTTCACAGTACACGCTGCCATGCTGACAGGACGACGGAATTGAGTGTTTTACACCTGGTAAAGCAAATAACCATTGGCTGAACGCTGCGATGGGTGGGAGAGCCTCTGGGCTCCCACCACCTGCTCCATTTCTCACATTCTGTCACACCTAAGGGGGACATATCTCATCCGGTCCACAACCCAATTACTCTACAACACGTCTAACTGCCATCAAACGCTGCACAGCAGGGGTGCGAGGGAGCCACGGAGAGCCAGGCTGTTGCCATGGCCGCTGTCACTCAGCAGATTTCCGAAGATAGAGGAAAGATACGAAGAGCGCTATGATTGGTTGGGGTAAGATTTCGAACAACATAGCCACAGCCAATACTCACAACAATCACAGACACTGTTGTTATGTAATTGAACAATTAGAATATGCACATTTGTGGATACTGGCTGGTGCAACTTGTTCTGTTGGAAGTGTGTCAGCAGAAAGTGGATGGAGACAAATTGCAGCATCTCTCTATGATTTGCAAATCAGATAAAACATTAATTATTACCATGTGCTCCCTCATATGATCTGTGAAACTACAGTATAAGTAAAACAGTGGATGTTTTAACAATCTCCAAAAGGAAATCCCCCAAAAAGAAAAAAAAAAAAATTAGAAACCTTCCCACAGTAATTGTTTGAAGTTAAGCAAATGAAAACGAAAAACTGTATTTTCCTCGTGGTTGTCGAATATTCTGAGCGTCATAACAGTTGCATGTTCCTAGAAATTAAGTAGGAAACCAGATTCGCGCTGTGAAGCCTGGGAAAAAAAATCTGGGGGGAAACAAATCAGATGGGCAGAGACGAGGAAGAGGGGAAAAATGTAGTATCAGCAGCTCATTTTACCAACTGAGGTTTTCCACTTAAATAACAAAGAAATATGTAAGTTAGAAGTACTTAACCTTAGAAAAACATTGTGCATGACAGATATATTGACAGAAAAGGGAATTAGCTTTTCCGAGAAGAAATTCAACTCTAGTTATAGAGTACTGCAGTTTTTTTCTTTTGTTCTTCATCGTTACCGAGAGAGTATTACACAAGTCAGATTATCTCTGATGTTTTGATGTCAGGTATTTTTAACAGTTGGATCGTTATTTGTTGATCAAAGAATAAAGAACTTCAAGTACAGCAGAATTATGTCTCGTCATCATGTTTTTGTCTAGAAAGTTCTGGCCGTAGAAAGGAAGTTATGCCTGCAGATGTTTATGGCAACACTGGTCAAATTTGATGGGGAAATTATGGCTCAATAAAAGAGGGTAACCTGCTAATTGCTGCAAAACATTTTAAAAGAGGGCAAAGATTGGTCTTCCATCAACCTTAAGCATACAGGCAAAACTACAATGTAATCATTGAAATCAGGGCATATTCAGGTGTCAGCATGGTTCACTCAAACTCCAGGCCTAAATCCAGTTAAGAATGGTGTCAAGATTTCAAAAGGTGATGTTTATGGATGCTCTTTGTGGAGCCATTTTGCAAAGAAAAATTGTGTCTAAATGTTCAGAACTGGACAAAAAGACATAACTGTAATTAAGCAAAAGGGGGTCCTGGGAGGCTTCCAAGAGGGCAGGGCTGAAGAAAAATGCAAACCACACTTTGTACAGTTTTTATAATTTCCCTTCCACTTCACAACACTGTGTGTTTGTCTTTGTGTTCATCTGTCATTAGCAACTCTTCTGAAGGTTGTGGTTGTAACGTAATAGGATGTGGGAAAAGTTCAAGATTATCAATCATTTCGGAAGGTAAGGTATCTTTATCTTTCAGCCCTGCATAAAAGGCTGTGACAGAAGAAATAAAGTCGTGTTTATACTTGCTTCTTGGTGGTCACGGCAGTCTGCCTCACAGGATGTGAAGGCATCAGAATGTTTATCTGCTGCATTGCACGTTAACAGTTGCACAAATGTACGTGTGCAACATGCGCCGTCAGCTTGGACAAGCTAATCCAAACCTGTCATGTTACATGTTGATAAAGAAAGAAAGCGTGAACAGCTTTGATTTTCCATGATTTATCAAAGCCTGTCTGAGACAAATACTTACTGAGCTTTAATGGTTCTTGGACAGATTTTTTTTATTTTTTTTTTTTATTTAACAAATCAAGGCATTGTGCAAACAGCCAAAAAAGGGGGGAAGGAAAAAAAATACAGAAACTCAACATTTGGTTGCAGAAATTAAATGGGAATTCATTTGCCTGAAAGGTTTTGGCAACAGAAAGGAAAACAGAAACTGTGTTTCTTCTGAAGCAACCGATTTTTGTTGAATCCTGCAAAAAGAAACAATTTGGTGAACCACTATCAAGTTTGCCATATTATATTTTTCCAATCCAACGTTTGCAGAGTGTCAAATTTTCAACTGGCTCCAACAAAACATCTCCACTTTCTTCATTACTGGCAAGAGCACTGTGGAATTTGTGCACACAGTACCTGCAAAAGTATTTCTGTAGAATTTTATATGATAACGAACAAAAACAAAGCTGTGAACTAGAGAGAGAATTTATCAAAATTTTGAAAAATTTTGTTGTTTTCAAAAATGTTCAAATCTACAGATTGAAATTATTCCCTGTTCTATGTTGAAAAATAGCTCAGGCTCAGTCAAATCTGATGGAAAGTATGCGAAAACATAATTTTTTCAGTAAATCTAATTCAGATTTAGGTTTGCTGCATGAAAAATTATTCTCACAGCGTGAGGCTCCAACCTCTATGGTTCACCCCGTGGGTGGTGCATTCAGGGGAATATGAATTCTTAATGTTCTGCCACTTACAGAGAAAATTTACCTTATATAAGTACCGTAAACATGGCTGATTTTTCCTTAACGACTGACATTAAATACAACTTTACTTTTCCTGTTTTGGTTAGTTATAATTAATTTATTTATATTTGTTAAATCCCAAAACAATGTGAGATTCTTCTTAGATCTTTTTTTTTTTTTTTTTTACTTTTGACCAATTCAGAAGACTGCATGTTCTTAGCATTTGTTAGACTTGTTTTTTACACACACACACACACACGCACGTGTGCATACACATTCAGATAACATATTTGTCAAAGAAAATCAGAAACTTTCACTTTGCCCTCTTTAAGTCATTATGTACCTTGTTCTTATGTATGGTTGAGAACAAACTTTAGCTTCCAGGCAGCTGCCTTGAAATTCTGCTAGAATATTTCCACATGATGTTTTCTTTCCTATGAAACGATCTGTTTTGTGAGTTGTGTAAACACACAGGAAAATAACGATGCTCACATACACTCATGCCAAAGAGGAACTTACAGACAGCTGTATTCATACTGAGATTAAATTACACATTATTACTAATTAGAAACTGGTTGCACTGGCTTTCATTTAGGATCATTGGACTGGAAAGGGTTAAACACAAACGCAGGCCAAACCTTCGAAGTGTTTATTGCCAAAGTTTGAAACCCGTGTTGTATTTTCCATCACTTATGTGCTGCTTGGGCTGGTAATAAAATCCTGATAAAACACACATTTATGACAAAACAGGAAATAAATAAGCTTTCGTGAATATTATTGCAGAACAGACATGTTCCTCTACAGGACAGACTGAACTGATAATTGTGTTATGCCTAATCACTAACACACAGCTGCAGAAACCGGTCTGCCTTTGCAGGACTGTGGTCAGAGTGACAACAGGATGAGGACCTGACTAACACGTTAATTTCCTCAAGTTGTGTTTCCTCTGACTCATTGTCTTAAGCCATGAGAGTAAAGCAAACTCAGAAAATGCAGATTGTTCAGCAGACTAAGGACTTGCACTTAATGTCCCTGTATCTAAAGAAAACAGCTCTTAAATGGGCAGTGATAAATAAAATCAGAGAACTTTCTTCAAAGAGGTGGAAACGCTGCGGCATTCAATCATCATGAAGTGCTGCAGGGTAGCACCACAAACACAATGCTGAAGCAAGATACCAGACCCAAAACTAAAGCAGACAGAGTCTTTTAACCATCCAGAGATGCCGTAAGGGGGTGGGGGACTAATGGGGACCAGAGGTCTGCAGGCTACGTGATGCAGGCCAGAGGAACCAGATGACCGATGACTGATCTGGAAGGAGGAGGGAGAGTGAGGAGGGGGGAATTATTAAGAAGCTGCTCCACCTCTAATCATGCAAAAACACGCCTTCTTTTCCCTCCAGCTCCACCTCACAACAAGAACCAAAAAAAAAGTATCACAAGCATCAGTGGAGTGGTGAAGTTCACTGATGAGCGTCGATGAAGAAACATCTGGAAACCATCCACTTGAGATGGGACTCAAAATGAGCGCAGGCTGCCAAAACAGGGAGGATTAATTGGATTATTGCAAGGAGCAGTTGTTTGCTGGACTCATTATGTGAATCATGATTTATATTGTGTAAGAAAGGCATGACTGCAGTGTATCATTCTGTAGAGTAAACCCTCACTCATGCTTGCCAGAAATATGTATAAAGTGTAGGGTTACTTTATTCGGGAAAGAAAGACCGGCTTTAGGTTTAGAAGTTGGCCGTAAATCCAAAGAAGCATCAAAATGTCTGTGGAAGAAGAAAGGAAACGAAATGTCTTGTGATGCACGTGTCGCTGTTCTGCACATTAGCAAATGAAATCATAAGCAAAACTCACGCTCCGATCCACCTCGCTAAGCTGGTCAGAAACACCAGACGAGATGAGTGAACCGGCTCATTCGGATAATTTGCTTTGACGTTTTCATTGCCAAATGGCCAGCAGATCCAAAGCAGATCTCGAACTGATTAAACAAGCTCTGGGAGCGAGCGCGCAAGGAGGGCATTAGTAAAGAAAACAGAGGCAGAGGCCGAGAGCGACAGGGGTTTGGCTTACCGACCCGGCGAGCCGGGGCACTTTTAATTCGCTCGGAATGAGCCCGGTCGTGTGTGCTGAAATAATCACTCCTTTGTTTATTTGCACAGATTTGAGCGCAAGACGTTATCTAGGATGGTGGAGCGGTGACAACTCCCTCCCAGAACTCTGCCTCTGTCGACTCTGGTCTGCCGAAACGCAGCGTGAAAAACCAAGGTCTGATTAGCAGGAAACGTTGGACTGAGGGTCACTGGAACCCTGTCGGACAAAATCACCACTTGTTTTCTGCAGGCCTCGTTCAGCCCATCTGTAGCTGGAGAGAGAAACTGGGTTGAGTAACTGACATATCCTAAAGGGAAAACCTGCCTGTCAGACTAGTGTTTTCATAAAAATAAAAAAAAGACCCCCAGACCCACCACACACACAACCACGTACAAGTTGGACTGTATCACTTGTCCCTGGCATGACAAGCAAGTTAGACTGTGACTGAAATGTAGGTATTACTCCATATGTGGGATGACAGCATGAAAACCAGAGTAAAAAATGAACCTTCCCCACCACAATTCAGCTGCTAAACATAATAATCCAGACACACTCTCCAAGTCTGACAAGCTGACTCACGGTTCGAAGCAACATTTGGGGATGTCAGTTTTGTTTGTTGCAACACAAAAGTCTGCACTAATCGTCCGTGACACACGTTCACCAGAAAACGATTATGGATTGTCTGCATCTACAAGGAAACCATGAAACTGGGTGCAGCATGCCTCATTAATTGTAATTATGAGACTGATTCACTTATAGGGGTGCACAAACATCCCAGCGACAGAACAGAGCACAATGGACAAATCCAGATGACAGTGATCTGCCTAATTTAAGTCATACACAGAGGAAGAAAACAGGCATCTGTTAGTGAGCATCTAAGGGTTTGAAAGCATCTTGTGTCAATAATCACAAGAAAGATTCTTCTGGATCGATTCAAACCTCAACCATCCAGCTCTTATGATTTCTTTCCCATTCCTCACCTCTAGCCCCATGAACTCGCAGTTTGAAAACATATCACATAGTCCATTTTGATTTCTATTGTGAATGAGTCAGTCATTAAAGGCGCAAAAACAATGGCTCGAATGAGTGGTGCCACAGTAAACAGCTCCCCTGTGAATCCACGCTCAACAGTTCCACTTTGCGGGATCTGGGTAACATGTGACACTCGTTCTAGAGCTGCAAATCATCTTACGGCACCGCCGCACGCATTCTCATTCCCACACAATGACTTTAAATAAAATCTTAACGGAAAAGGGTGGGTGACTGCAAAGATGATAATTTAGAAAGCAGCCTGTCTTTTGGTCCTCTGTGCCCGAACCATGACCTCCCGGTGGTTTAACCGGTACAATCCGGATTGTGTTGGAGTGGATGTGAAGTGCCAAATGTACAATGCCGTGCTAGTCCATGTTGCTTGAAATAGGTTTCATTTCGTCACATTACAATAGCAAATTTCCAATTTTTAAGTGGAATTTAACATGATAGACCATCTCAAAGAAGATGCTATTTTTTACAAATAAAAGTTTGAAGGCATTTATTTGACATTGAGAGTGAAAATTATGTTTGCCAATGAGAACTCTGAAACTCGTGATTTGTCAGACCAATTCCTAACTTATCTTATGCTTACTAAACTAAAACTAACTCCCAAACACCACCCAACACAGCTCAATCCAGCTCAGGTCCATTTAAATTCATCTGTTGTTTTACAACTGAAATCAAAGTTGTTGTTTTTTTTTAGATAGACATGAAAAATGATCTAGCATCTACCTATTTTGATGGGTAGAGCAAACATTAAAAAAAAAACTTTTTAAAGCATAAAAACAAAAATCATAAACCACAAGCAGGGGAAAAGAAAAAAAATAGCATTTTTTTTCTAAGAATCAGTAATGTAGCAGATAATGCCTGTTAGTCAAATATGAATAATTTACTACTTAAAAAGTCTTAGTAGGAAACCTGTCAAACATTTATTCTACTATTCTACTCAAACAAGCCCATTAGTAACACCTATAACTCTGTCTGGTAAGACCGCAGAACCTGGAGTGGACCAACGAACTGCAACTGGTCTGAAAATAGTCGCAATAATAAAATGCCTCTAGTAGATTGACAAGAGCAGGTGAGTTGTTTGGTGTGATTGAATTAGGCCACATTCATCCTGCATGATGTGTGAAATCCTGCTGGATGCGGACAAGCGTCGGCCTTTCGTCGGCAGCTCACGGATGTTCTCTTGGGGCAACAGGGAAGTCAAATGGCAGAATTTTTTCTTCTGTAATCTGAGACTTTTCAACAAGAAACCCATTGTCCTTCAGTCAAACTCTTTATTCTGGAAAGCAGTGTATTAAAACTGACTTGTGCTACTGCTGTTAATGAAAGGAACAGGACATATGTTACAGTCGTTTTGTTGTGGCAGTTGTCTTTTGCTGGAGCAGGTGTAGCAGTGGGACAGTAAAACCCATTTAAAAAAATTAAGCCCCAAGTGAGAGCTAAACTCATACTATTATCACTTGTCAGCACCCCCCAGAAAACACAATACTGCATGAAGCAGTTTTTCCACTCTATTACACTTCAGTGGCCCTTTAAGACCTGCCAGTGGCAGCAACCGATTTAATGGTGCACTTCTCTGTATACTGGCAAACACCCAACCTTCTCTTACATCAAAATGTTGCTTAATATTTGAGATGGGAGTAATAATTGATGCCGATTAACAGAGAGTGATGGAGATATTAATAATGGCATAGTGCAAAATGCAATTAAAGCTTTTACCAGTTTGTGCAATGTGACATAAAAGTTTTAAAATTTTCTAAAAAGTTATTCATTGACTCACATACGTTTCTTTCTATATCTATGTCACTATGACAGCGTTCAGAATGTGTTTTCACACATGTTGATGTTCTTGGTAAAGCCTGGAAGGCAGATACTGTCTCTCTAAAATCTCTGAACTCTCAAATATTTAGCCTGTGGACATATGGACGGTTTTTTTGGGGGGGTTTTTTTTCATGTTTTTTCACATGTTGTTTGCTCTGAGTCAGGGCCATTCCCAGCAACTCTATCACGTGTGTGTCAGTAGAAACAGAGAAATATTTTGACTTTTGCTCGTTTCGGTTAAGTCAGAAACGATTCTCAGACTGACGTTGATCCAGCGTTGACATTAGGTTTAGTTGGACCATCTGGGACATCTGTCTGTCAGCGTAATCTTTCAAAGCTGCGTGCTTTTCTTTTTCAAAACACTCAAAGTAAGATATTTTGATGATTTCCAACTGGAACAAGAAAAATCATCTGCCAAAAGAGTGACGTTCAAACAGTCCCATTCAGCAGAAAAAGGGTCTTGTTAAATCCGTGCATGTTTGCCGAATGTTTTTAGCTTCGCTGCAGATTTCCAGGTTTTCATCAGCTGTTTCTCCAATTGTTCTGAAAATGGTATGCAGGTCTTGCGAAGTTGGAAGGGAGTGAATGAACTACATTCTGGCTTCCCTTTCCATTTCTCCAGAGGCTCCCACCTGTCAAATAGAAACCTTAAAATATGAAATTCACTTAGTAGCATTTGGGTCGAGGAGATGAGAAAGGATCCAAACAAATGCTGAAATATGAGCGCTTCTCAAGATCTAATGATGCACTGACTATCTTTGAAATAAGCTATTGCTCGTCTCAGACATTCAAACACATTATTTGGGCTTTTAAGGCATGTAGGGCTGCAGAGGACATTTTAATCTAAATTTTTACTCATTTAAAATGGAGTACTGCAACTCTAAATGAACTGTTCAAAATGACCTTCAACCCTTGTGAAACCATTAATAAGTCTGGTTCATGCTTGAGTTCCATTTACGTATTGACCCTTTTGCACATGACAGCACACTCTACAGAGAGCATGACGGAAATCAACACAACCTATGTGAAGCTTGTCAAAAAAACAGACAGTTGGCAGCTTAAAATTGCTTTTATTTAATTGATTTAGCAGTAAATATTGCCATAGGGTGCTGCACAGTCAGCTGCGCAAATGAAGGATCCAAACAAAACTTGTCGTTTTGACGAGGAAAGAAGACGGCGACGGTTAGAAGCAGTTAATCCTAAGAACTGGCAGCCACTAACAGTGAACATTTTTTACAAGGTAAGAAGATTGACATTCATATTGTTTATAAGTAAATAAGATTAGTAAGATAAGATGCAATCGCACATTGAATTTTGCAGGAGCTATGTGTCTAATCAGTTCAACCATGTACAAAAGGCCTACCATACACAAAAAAGCTGGCAAGCAGCTAGAATTTTATGTGATTTTAAATCTGCTCCAGTGTTAGGGGAAACATTGTTTATAACATAGTGGGAAAAATAATCTAGCCTGAATTGAAGCAGATTTGATCAAAACAACAAACTAGCTGTTTCTAACTTTTGTAAATACCGGTGTCCAGGAGCCCCCAACTACACATCCTACTTCCACAGACAAGTTAGCAAGGCTTGAAGAAGTAAAAGTGATTGCTACAATGGCAAAAACAACTTGGGAAAACTGTTGTAGTTGCTCTCTTCAAAACTCTCAACCCTCACTTCCAACATATGTAAAAGTGTCTCAATGTTATTAGATGATGTAATTGCAAAGGGTCAATATCTGAAGTTGCCACATTCATCTGTTTTAATCTTATCATCATAATGTTCAAGAAGAAGACAGAGATTTGTCTCGGGGATGAACATGGCATGGTGTGAAAAGTGCATATCAACCTCATAGCAAAACCAGAAAACCTTGTGAAGATTTTATGGACTTGTAAAAATGAGAAAAGTCCAAGAAATAGTTTGATACGTTTCCTCATCCTGAAAGCAGTTTTCACAGTCTGCAACAGATTCCAAGATTTATTTTGTATCTCTAGAATATACTCATTGTGTAAAACTGATTTAATGTGCCTTAAAGAAGTATCAATTGCCACTTGAACTTTTCATACATTGTCGATCTACAACCACAAGCATTACTTTGTCATAGAGCAACACTAAGCAGCTCCCATTCATGAAATGGCAGGAAGATAATTCAGATTTTCTGCTTTGTGTGTGTTTCTTCACCCTTCTTTTCTGATACCTGTAAGTAAAATCCAGAGCAACCAACTTCTTACAGAAATTACTTGGTAAAAACATCTGTTTGTAATTTAGCTTCAGGATAAATGCAGCTGTTCTGGGAAGACCTTAGAGGCTTGTTAGATAACATTAGTGAAGAAGTAGCTTCTCAAAGGCCTCAAAAGAACAAGAAGTCAGGGATGAAGAAGTGGAGATGTTTAAGCAGGGTTAGATTGTTAAACAATATCCCAAGTTGTAGATGTCTTGACAAACACTGTTCAACTCATCACTCAAAAATGAGTTTGGATAATTCTACCAATTTATGAAAGTCCACTTTAGCCAACTAGTCTGGTAAAAGCTGTATTTGTCAGTGAGGAAGCCAAGAGTCCCTTAGTAATTCTGGATGAGCTACAGAGATCCACAGCTAGTTTTGTGCCACAACTGTTAGTTGCGCATTCAACAAACTGCACTGCAGTGAAAGAGTGGAAACTAGGGTCATTGTTGAAAGGAAACTGCAAAAACAATCCTGTTGAAGTTTCAATCAAGTCATTTCAAGATCATAGCTGGTTCTGAAGAAATTCAGAAGGACTAAATATATGTAATTTCCCTTTCATCTTACAATTATGTGACATTTTGTGGTGGTTTGTCCCATACAATTTCTGTAAATTACTGGAGTCTGGGCTTGCAATTGTGGCCAATGGGAAACCTTTTATTTTATGTGTGTACTTGCAAAACACTTTTAATGTGTTTTAAAATTTTAGTCTTGCCTTTATTTTATTAGTGTCTACTTTGCCCTGTTTTTCTCCACAAACTGCCTTTCTTTCTGGATATGGGAAAACTTTCACGACTGAACTGTCTTGATGCCATTAAGGGCTGTTGATAGGAAGTTTCAGAAAACAAGGGATTTACTTTAAATTCCTAGGCAGCGTTATGCTTTTGATAACAGTATTTCTGACCCCCCCTCTCTTGGGAACAATCAGCTCTGAAAATTACTCTGATCTTGTCAAGTATGTCATGGTTTGACTCAAGCGCAGATTCAACCATGAACAACAAAAGAAGTGTTTAATTTGAAAAGAGATGATGATCCTTCTCTTTTGGGTAAGTCAAAGGAAGTTGAACTGATTGAAATGTATGTCCAGGAGATGAAAAATATATAGTATAAACTGATTTCCTGTTCTCTTACTTGACTCTTTAGTATGAAGGTCAGGAGAGGATTTAAGATATTTTCATACTGTAGACCAGGGGAGCCCAAACGTCTTGAGAACAAGATCTACTTTTTCTCTCACCAGCCGGCTGAGATCTACCTCATGACACGAAGACATAAAAATTGTAAATTAAAATCTATTGACTTATTTTATATGCGAATATACATCAGTTACATGGCAGAAATAATAAAGTGATAGAAAACCTAATGCAGTTTCTTCCTCAGTCAGATTCTGAGACTGGGAGGAGGTTACTGGTTTCTCAGTCAGAAGCTGGTTGCAAACCTGAGGCCAGCAGGTGTCAGTCAGTCAGTTACGGTAGATCTGAACTTTGGTTTGATGACCTCAATATGAGAAACTACAGACTGACAGGAGGAACCAAAGAGCTCTGTAAAGGTAAAGGCAAATCTGGGATATAATTAATTTAATTTCACATAATTATCGCGGCAGAAACCATTTGTTTGTTAAAACTTAACTAAATATATTGATGTTTGCTGTGAATGACTTGTATTCACAAACGAACGAGGTAATTAGTCCAAGTTTGTCGCTTATTGAACGTTTAGAAACTACAGCGGCTGTAATGCGCCACAGCAAAAGTAAACAAAGGTAAAATAACCCGAACAGGTTCGTACCTATTATCTCTCTCTCTCTCTCTCTCTCTCTCTCTCTCTCTCTCTCGCCCCAGCCAGCAGAGCAGAGATCACATTAAAAACATAACATTCAGTCCGTTATAGCAAGTTTCCAGGCTTGATATTTATTTCTCGATTTTTAATAAGCCTCTAATGAACAAAGCGGTGGTTGAGTAACTAATTTAAACTCCTACTCTGCTAGTCAGTCTGTCTTTGAGTCGCCTTTTTATTTATTTTTTTGGTAATGGAACCGAAACGCACTGAATTGCGCAACACCTTGTTGAACAATAATTACTGAGATTATTATTTTTAACACGTTTTGTTAACTTATTATTATTATTATTATTATTATTATTATTATTATTATTATTATTATTATTATTATTATTATTATTATTATTATTATTATTATTATTTCATTAATGAATCTTCAAAAGGATTTAGGATCTTAGTGAATAATTTTGATAAGCCTGTCAGAAGAGGAAGTGCTGGTCTCAGCGTCTTGGCGGCGTTTGTCACCTTATTGCCGAGATCGACTCAAAACCTTCCAGTGATCGACCGGTCGATCACGTCGATCACGTGCTCAATACGTGAAAAAGAGACGTTTGTTTGCTGCATTTACTTTGCACCTAACACCGTATAACAGTGTGTCCAACTGATTGTAGCATTCACTTCAGACCACTTCAACCTAGATCAAGCGAGCGCTTGTTTGTGATTTTTGGACTGCTGTACCCTCATTAAACTAATCCTTCGTTCCAATAAATTCTCTAAAAGTAAATACGGTATTACATCTGGTTAAAGTCAACCTAAGGCTGCTGTCACCACTCATGAGCTGGAATAAAAGCTTTTTGGAGCACAAATGTTTTCACTTACATGTGAATTATGTGAATCAAACAATGAGTAACAAATTTGAAACTAATTGTTCCTGGGATCAGATCAAAGACAAGGGGCTCAAAGCTGCATATCTGTGTTTAAACGTGCAGACTGAGGCAAAATACACGTTTGACAAAAATATATATATGTTTGTCTTTTTGTTTAATTCGTCACTTGCGCACACTGCTAAGTCTTTAGTCAAGTGTTTCCAGTTAAACGTCAGTTTCGTTATATTAAATGACCTTACTGTATCAACAGAAGGGGCCTCTGCTGCTTTCTGCCAAACCTTTCCTCTCCCATGCAAAGCTAAATGAGAACAATGTGTATCTCTATTTGAAGGTAGCGCTCCTTTTGTGTCTGAGGAACACCCAGATAGTCATTTGACCTCCTCACCTATGAAACAATTTAACATACTCAAAAACACAGTTAAATCCACACTTTGGGAGAGCAAAAACAAACCTTCCCAGAAAAAAAAAAAAAAAAATCATGCACATTCACAGTCATATGCATCCCACCCAAAAAGGAAATTACATTTCTATCAACAAAAGCGTTGCCCCAAGGCAATAACTTTATTAAACTTTTTAAAGGCTTAAGTGGAAATGTTAATAACTCAAAGTAAACTCCCAGTAATCCCTCCATAGAACATCATTAACGTGTGACTTTCTATGTTTTGGCCCTGGGTGAAGCAAAACTTGTATTAGACACTGGTGAAAACACATAGTGTAAATGCTCCCCTTCAGGAAGGTCTCAGAGTTAAACAGAGCAACAGGCCTGATGTAGCTTCTATGAAGAGATGAAACTCAGAGAGAGCGTAACGTTCAAAGCTGAAATGACAGGAGGTAATACAAAATTGGAGCGTAGTAGGAGGAAATAGAAAATTGAGTATAAGTGGTCCTCCAGCAGCCTAAGCCATCTCCCATAACAACAGCAATAGCTTAGGAGAACTTAAACCACTCAAACTAAAGAGTTTATCAAAGAAAAAAAAACAAAAGAACAAAACTAAAACTGGGAGCTGGTTCCACAGGAGAGGAGTCTGGTAACTAAAGGATCTGCCTCCCCTGCTAATTTTAGAAAACTCTAGAAACAACCAGTAAACCTGCAGTGTGGGAGCAAAGTGCTCCACTCTTCACTTAGACAGAAAATCTGTAAAGACTAAAGACTTTTAATTCATGGGTAAATATTGGCAAGTCATAGAAGACAGAATGCCACATTCATGCCGTGGAAATATAATTTTTTTTTTTTACATCCTGAACCCTGTCATTTCGACAAGACCGTCAAAGTTTTGACAAACATTTTGACAGCGACTGAACACAGTCCCTCGTCATCCCCCAAGAAGAGGACACATCTGGCCCATCTGGCTCACTGCATCAGTTCACTGTGTCACAAATAGTTAGTTCCAAATGTTTCAAATATTTCCAGTGTTTGAGCCAGCATCTGCTTTTTATTTACCTTCTATAGAAAATCCCCAACAGTGAGAAACAAGGAACCAGATTATACTGGGCGAGCAGTTCTTAGAAACAGGTGTGTTTGCTAATCACAGCAGTTTTGGAAAATGCTTTTCATTTAACAGGTTTGCCTCAGTCGTGACCTACGGAAAACGCTCGAGAGCACGCTTTCGGTTTGCTGCTTCCATTCACTAATCATTAAACTTTGAAACAGCAATTTTTTTTCAGCATGCTGTTATTTAACCTTTAGATGGATCTCTAGGGAGACTCTTATTGTGTCTAGAAAGACAGATTTAGAGATTTTTTTATTTCTCTGCTTTACACATTAGCTCATAAGTGATTCTCACATAGAAGCCACAGATGGGAGGAGGAGTCGTTATGCAGACGCTTTGTGTGTGGTGGTGAAGATTCTCTCACCTTGGTGTGTTAAAAGCTTGGGTAAGGCAGTCAAACCTGTTTTGTGAATAATTAATCCAATAATCATTTGTAGGCATTCAAAGCATTAAACTTTGAGTCCAAGATGGTGAGATGATCATATAGTATAAAAAGAAACACATGCTGTGGCATTGTCATAAGTAGACGTCAAAATGCAAACATTGAACATGGTATTCACATTGGGATGACCTAAAGCCAACAAAGAGTTTTCTTTCTTTCTTTCTTTCAAAATTGCAACATTGTTGAGCTCCAGAAATCTGGCATCTTGCAGGTTGGATGCAGTAAAACGGTCATTAAAAATTCTTAACAGATCCTGCGAGAAGTTTGGACTCAAAAAGGTCAAATGGTTAGACAGAAAAATGTTATGTGTGTCCTGGCCATCTTTTATAGTTCCTCTGAGCTAGGCTCCTTTGAAAACATTGGGATGGATGTTAAAGTAAGCTTCCAAAATGGACATCAGTTCCAGACCTTGGACCGCATGGACATAATGATCCTACTAGCCCACTGGAAACCCTCACATCAAGCTTATTTAAAGGGATTGCATCTGCGATCTTGCATTTCAGTCACTACCAAAAGCTCATGACGTAGATGAAGGTAGGAATATCAATCAACCTCTAAATACCTTCTGACTCAGCTGTCTCTTCATCAGTACAGCGTTATCACTCCAGGCGCAGCACCAATTAGTCTTTCA